>NC_086160.1:66549608-66853687 GCF_035149785.1 Candoia aspera
AAGCGACTAAATGAATAAACAACAACAAGGGCATTATGATATGGACATCTCTATTCTCAATAGCATTTCTTATTACCCCTAACATGCTGTTGGCTTTTTTTTTTACTGCAGATGCACACTCTTGTCGACACCTTCATTGAACTGTTTACCGTTACTCTAAGATCTCTTTCCTCATCATTCACTACTAGCTCTGATCCCATTAGTTTGTATGAGTAGTAAGGATTTTTGTCACCAATGTGCATTGCTTTGTACTTGCTCCATCTGCCTGGCAGTGAGGACTGGCTCACTCACATGTGCTGAATGTCAATTAGGGAAGGCAGGCAGAAAGGAATAGAAGTTGGAAGGGAATTGAAAGAAAGCACTTAATTGTAAAATGCTGCTGTACATCCCATTTACTACGGTCTGAGTCTCAAAAACAGAATGTATCTTCTACCCTATGACACTCATGGTACTCACAACATGATACACATCATGTCCAGATGTATTGGACTTCAGCTTCTCCAGCACCCCTTTTCCCTTCCCTTCCCTTCCCTTCCCTTCCCTCCCTCCCTCCCTCCCTCCCTCCCTCCTTCCTTCCTTCCTTCCTTCCTTCCTTCCTTCCTTCCTTCCTTCCTTCCTTCCTTCACAAGTTCAGAGCTTCTTTGTGTCTTAAGCTTGGTATATTCATCTACCTGATGCTATGTTTTCCTATATGCTGTATCAGGGGGTTTAAAAGTATACTCCAAACAAACAGGGATGGTTGTGGGGAAAAAAATTCAACTCTTCTGTGGCCAGTTGCAAAACTTTTATATTAGTTTATTTTATTGGTATAAAATCCAGTCCAAATCCTTTGTGAATTTCTCTGGAAAGTCAAAACCATGAAAGAATGGTGGGAAGATGATGTCTTGATCCACTGTGAATAAAGGACAGCCATTCTACGATTTCAGATCATCTAAAACTAATCCTGGATAGTAAAGGAAGCGAAAAGAAACTGGTCATCCAAAACAAATCAGAGTCTAACCCTAAAGGTCACATCTGAGGGTACTGGTGGGCCCCCTTGCTGCAAAGCAGCCTCCAAGTGCAACTTTATTGGTTCTCTCCTGTGTGAACCACAGAAATGGTTACCAGCAATCATGTGATCAAGAAAAGGGGAAGGAATCAGCCCAGCAAGCAGAAATATCTCAGTTTCCTTATGAATCTTTTTAAAAGATTTAAACAGTTTGAAATTGTCAGGATTCAAAGAAACACATGTGGTTGTTTGGGTGATAGAATCATGGTATTACTATTCAGTATTTGCCTGCTTGACATATTCAGCCTTCACGTGTGCAATTAAATATTTCAAAAATATAATACCTCCCTACCATCAGCCCAGACATCCCTGAAAACTTAGATCAGATTTTTTGAAATCACTCTACTTGAGCTTTAATGCTTCGACTTAATTTGCTATGTATATGTAGTATTGTCAGCTGAATACAACAACCTAACTATGTGTTAGAGATAACTCCTCTTTAAGTATCTCCTTGTGCAAATGAGTTATAACCCTCCCAGCTTCTGATTTCTTACCATACAGTTCCCTAATGGATTGCTTTCCTTGGTCCTCAAAGGAGAATTAAGAAATAGGTTTACTGTGTCATTTCACATTGGCCAGATTCTGAAAAAGGACAGGGATTCTACATTTTTCATCATTGTGTAGATAAGCAGGTGTTTGACAAGCCATGACTGTAGAAATTCCCTGTGATATACAATAATTGGGTTTGCCTATTTCAGCATGATTTCTTGGATAAGCCTACGTTTGGTTAGTCTGTCACAATATACTAAGCTGAAAGCCAACATGTAGAGGAGAACTGCACTCCAAATCAAGTGCAGTGAGGGATCACTTGAGACTGGTTTTTACTTAACTGAGCTGTGCCAGATGGAGATCTCAGTCAAATTTGGGTGTAAAAATTATTGGACACTGCTAGTATTGTAAAAGTAATCTGAGAAGTTGCAATGATCAATTGGGGGAGTGGAGGATGTAGTACGAGGAGCCTACTAGGACTTGTGCCAAACTTTAAGGATTGTGATCTGGTTTGGGAGACCTTGGATTAGTGCTGTGACATCATCCAATAGGGGATATATTCTGGATAGTAGGCAGGAAGAATTAACAGGAGCCTGGCTTAATCAAGAAGCATAATTATTTTTCTTTAACTTCTAAAGAAGAGAACATTTCAGTAAAGGGAGCCCACACATAATAATGTCCCTTTAATACTTATGGCTGGCTTTGGCAAATGTCTTTTAGGGTTGTGCAGTGCTTCAGATTTGATTCCAAAATATTAGATGATGATGATGAGGAGGAGGAGGAGGAGGAGGAGGAGGAGGCAGCTTCAGTGCACATGGGGCATGAATGTGGCTTCTGTCTGAAACCCTTTAAACCAGCTGCGTCTGTTGTTGTTGTTGTTGTTGTTGTTGTTGTGAGATCCTGGGAAAAGACACACCTGTTCTGAAGTGGCTGACATATCTCTAAGATTATGGCCCACATTCTTTAGATGCTTAGAGAGTTGTGACTCAGTTCTCTGTATCTATACTCATCTCCGTCTCAGCAGTCTGTTACATATATCAGAGACATTGATTTGATTTGATTTGATTTGATTTGATTTGATTTATATGGCCACCCATCTCAAAGTACATGAGTCTGGGTGGCTCACAACATTAAAAACAACTAAAAAATTATATACAAACACTAAAATAAAACAAGAAATAAAATGCACAGCAGCTGGAGAATCATAAAAAAGCCAAGAAATGGGCTCTGTCCCACACCCAAGGCCCCAGGCTTGGGCACAGGTCTTCAAAGCCAGCAGATAGGGTGGGTAGAAACAACTGGGAATCAATGGTCCCATAAGTAACCCAGCCTCAAGCCATGTAGGGCTTTAAAGCTACTACCAGCACCTTAAATTGCACCAAGGAGCAAACTGGTAGCCAATGTAACTCACGGAACAGTGGTGTCATATGTGCCAAATAACTGGTGCACCAGCTAAAGATTCCAAATGCTTTGAAGGGCAGCCCCATGTAGGGCACATTGCAGAGTCCATATGGGAGGTCATGAGGGTGTGAGTGTGCATGAGCAGGGCTCCCCAGTCTAGCAACAGGTGCAAGTGATGCACAAGGTGTGCAAAGGCCTCCTAGACACAGCTGCCACCTGCTCTTTGAGAAGGACACCCAGATTGCACACCAGTTCTGTCTGAAGCAGTGCCACCCCTTCCAGAACCAAAGATGGAAGGTCCCCAGAATCAGGGGGCTCCAGATCCCAAAGCTACTCAGTCTTGCTTGGGTTGAGCTGAAGCCTGTTGCTTCCCACCCAGGCAGCCTCCAGGCATCAGATAAGGCTTCCACGGCATCACTTGGATGGCCTGAGGTGGAGATATAAAGCTGGCTATTCCTCATCCTTCTTGCTACTCCCTGGTCTTTCTGCTTCCATGGAAATCATCACCAGAACATACCAGATTCTCAGCCATTCTTGTATCCAATAGAAGAGAATATATGTAGCTTGAAGTTGAACTGTGGAGTCCTTGGTGCTCTCTGAGCTTGGTTGTTTGCATACAGACATTTCATTACCCAACTAGGTAACATCATCAGTGCACTGCTGATGTTAACCTAGTCAGGTAATGAAACATCTGCAAGCAAACCACCAAGCTCAGAGAGCACCAAGGACTCTACAACTCTTGTATCTGTTCAAACATCCAGGCCATGTCTCACTACAAGGCTGACTAGATCTAGCCGAGAAATGTGGTAGGAAGCAAATTTATTTATTTATTTATTTATTCATTCATTCATTCATTCATTCATTCATTTATTTTCTATCCCGCCTTTATTATTTTTATAAATAACTCAAGGGGGGGGGGAACATACCTAATACTCCTTCCTCCTACTATTTTCCCCACAACAACCACCCTGTGAGGTGAGTTGGGCTGAGAGAGAGGGACTGGCCCAAGGTCACCCAGCCAGCTTTCATGCCTAAGGCAGGACTAGAACTCACAGTCTCCTGGTTTCTAGCCTGGCGCCCTAACCACTAGACCAAACTGGCTCTCTATTATATTATCATAAACAGCTGGAGCTGTGACAAATTATTCAGAGATGTCCCCAGCAGATCAGGACACGGAATAGTGGATTTCAGTTACAAGAAATTATATTCCAATGGAACTTCCCTGAAAGCAGATAGAGAAAAGAACCCCAATAATTACTTTCCATGAATGATCCCCAAAGACCTTCTGCCTCAGTGGACCCCTCCATCTTTTAGACAGCCATTCTGCCATGCATCCATTACAGTTTGCTCTCTCTCTTGCCCCTTCTTCTTCAAACAGTTGTTTCCTTCCCTTCTGACCAGGGTTCTTGTAACCGTACTTTGCTCAGCCGTTCTAACATTGGGACACTTCCCCTTTGAAAGCTGCCTGACTCTACTATCATGTTCATGAGTCACGGACTCTGCCTTTGGAAGACTTTTGCAATGACATTGAGAAACCAAGTTTGTGTCCCACGGGGCTGAAGTTGGCAGATTGCTCTCTGAGGTGCTTGAAATCCTGTCTTCGGAAGATTCTCCATTGTCCCAGAGTCCCATCAACGTTCCCAACAATTGTATCTCTTCACCTTTTTCCTATTCACCCTCAAGGCTGCTTGATCAACACGCTACACCTACAAAGCTTTTGACACTGGCTGTGTGTGATACTGAAGTTGTGTTCTTGAAAGTTCTGCAACATCTTCCTTCAGTTTTCAAGGGTAAATTCTCTTTCAACATAGTTTCCTCCCACAAGTGGCCTCACAACTGTAAGAAGTGCAATAACAATTTTCAAACTCATACAGCTTTTGCTAAAATAAACCACTGGATCTTTTCTTTTCCCCCTTTTCTTTTTAGTCCAGGCACATTCCTTTCCAGTTCCTGTACCAGTAGGGGATGGGCAAGTTATTTATGATTGGAAACTCTTTTTCACTTAAGGCTCAAATTGACATTATCTTTTTGGAAACCCTTTTTGACTTAAGGCTCAAATTTACATTATCTTTTTGGATGTACTTCACATTCCTTAAGGTGCCGTTTCAAACAGGCTTCCTGCACAATCCAGTAGGCCAAATACCATCCTTGTTGAGGTCACCTTTCCAGGACACTTTGTTGCTGACTTCAGGGTGTCACCCTGGAGTGAAAAGATTAAAAGTCCAAGCTCATGATAAAACTGCTGAGCTAGAATTCTTCAGGAAGTTTAATGACATTTCCCATGCAACAAACTGAGATCAGGGTTTCTTATTATGCTACATACAGTATCTTAATCAGCTCACCAATGTTGCTGTATCACTCAGTAGCTGTTTGGGGAATGGTTAAATTCCTCTTTGATCTTTTATTATTCCTTCCCATCCAACTTTGGAGAAGCAGTGAGTCCAGCGTTAAAAAACATGAAATATACTTAAAATGAAATTAATTCATCAGACAATATTATTTTGTGTTCATTGAACTCATCAAAGACTGTTTAAAAAGATACTCATTTTTTATGTTGATGTTGTAAGAAGTTTGAAGGTTCTTTAACTCATAAGATGTGATCTTGTCCAAGTATAGGCTTAGTTTGGTTTGTCAGTACAATTCTGGGAAGAAATATTATAGTTAAGGATCTTAATGTGATATTGAACTATATTCCTAAAATATGGAATTTGTCATCTCCTGAAAAGCTTTGACTCTATCAAGCCTGGGACACAACAAAGAAGATAATTTTGCATAATTGGAAAGAAGTTTACTGTCCTGATTTTAGGGAATGGATTCAGGACTGAGTTTGTTGTCTATGTTTTGAAAGTCTCTGTGTCCTAAAATGAGAAGATGACATATTATGTTGCTATATGGTCTAGATTTAATGATAAACTTAAGGACTGAATTAATCTTATATCAATATCTATGGTTAATATATGGATCTCTTTTTCTGTTAATTAGGTTTTTTTATGCTTAGCTTTATTTTATAATGATATAAGCTATAATATAGCTAGATTTTGTTGGTGCTGTAGTTTAATTGCATTTTATTTATTTATTTATTTATTTATTAAAACTATTCCCTTCCCCACCCAATTTTGTGTGTGTGTATGTGTGTACACTCTCCCTCTTTCTCTCTCTTGGGCAAATATTCCATGCATCTGAGTCCTTAATAGTCCATACAGTAAATTTAATCCACGAAAATGTATGCCATAAACATTTGTAGTCTCTGGTAGTATCTGTGCAACATGCTGGATTAAAATGTTGACGATTTCAGACTATGGTGTATTGTATGAATTAAGCCTACCAAGTTCATAACCCAGAATTCAGCTAACTTGGGGCACATTGTGCAAACAAACACTTAAGGTGATATTCTCTGCACATATTTCATACACTGAAATATATGATGTCCAACATGTACACAGGTTACTCACTGTTATTTCCCCTTCTCTAGTTCTTGTCCTCTTTTCTTCCATGTTCCCTTTCTCTCATTCTGTTGCACTGACCAGAGGATTTATCAGAAAATACCAGAAAATGGTATCAGAAAATACCAATTCTCTATGATCGGTACTGATCAGAGAATGTTTATTCCTGAATAGCCTCTAAAAGATACTGTAGTTAGAACTACAAAACCCAAAGAGCAAATTGTCACATACTTGTTGGATTTATATATTGCATCAAGATGGGGTATGTTGTTCAACGTCAGCTGGCCCTCCCTATAACATTCAACTCCAGTCAGCCTTCATCAGCATGTCAACAAGTGGGAGCAGTGGGGCTTGCAGTCAATCAGCCTTTAAGGGGTCCCATATTAATCATCATTGCTTGATGGGAATCCAGCAAAATTCAGCAAAAGGAACTCACCTCACAGGGTTGTTGTTGTGGGGAAAATAGGAGGAGGAAGGAGTATTAGGTACGTTAGCCACCTTGAGGTATTTTTAAAAATAATAAAGGCGGGATAGAAAATAAATAAATAAATAAATAATAAATAAATAAATAAATAAATAAATAATAAAATGGGAGAGTTCAGACAATGCTATAAACTACAGTTTACAAATATATGTTGATGGTACTCAGCTGTACTTCTTAATCCTGAGCTGAACTGGAGATGAGGTTGAGATGCTATCTCAATGCCTGGAGGCTGTAAGGGTCTGAATGAAGAAAAACAAGCTTGGGCTGAATCCCATCACAGACTGGATATGCAGATTGGATGTGTGTTCAAAGGCAGACATATTCCATCTTTACTTCTAGACAGGGTCACACTCCCTTGGACTGAAATAGTTCATAACTTTAAGATTATTCTGGACTCCTAATTCCTGCTCAAGGAGTAGGTGGCAGTTGTAGCTAAGAAGACCTTTGCACAACTGCATCTTGTTTGTCAGTTACAAACATTCCTGGATCAGAAGGCACTGCTCACGGTCAAACATCCCTCAGTCCCCTCTTGACTGAACTAAGGCAGCTTGACCTACATAGACTACTCTTGAAGACCATCAGGACACTATAGTTGGTCTAGAATGGTGCAGTTCAATTATTTAACTGCACCTCACTGTATGCTCAAGTGATGCAAGAGTTGCACTGATTGTTAGTTGGCTTCTGATGTTGGTTGTCACCTTTAACGCTTACATTGCTCAGAACCTGGTTATTTGTGGGACCATTTTCCCCCAGCAGTTTCTGCCAGTTCAATAAGATCTAGTAGGAAAGGCACCTTTCAAGTCTCATCCTTGAGGAATGGTGGTCATCAGGGACCACAAGAGTGTGTGCCCTTTTCTGTAGCAGCCCCTGTAATTCAGTTCAGTTGTGAACAGTTGTTTAAGAGCGTCAAAAGCCTGCTGGCAGGCTGGAGTCCATTTAAGGAGCACGCCCGGATTCTTTGATCGCCGCGTGTCCCCCTGAGCTTTGGTTTTCAATAAGTCAGTGAGGGGGAGGGCGATTTCCGCAAAATTTTGGGCAAACGCCCTATAGAAATTGGCGAAGCCAAGGAAACTTTGTAATTGGCGACGCGTGCGGGGGGGCTCCCAGGCGACAATGGCTTCCACTTTTGCTGGGTCCATTTCTATCCCCCCTTCTGAAATTCGGTAGCCCAGATAATCAATTTGGGTCTGATGAAAAGCACATTTAGATAACTTAGCATACAACTCAGCTTTTCGGAGTTTAGCCAGCACTTGACGCACCAAGTGAACATGTTCTGCCATGGTTTCAGTATAAATCAATACATCATCCAAATATACCAACACTCCCTTGAACAGGTGGTCATGCAAGACCTCATTGATAAGCTGCATAAATACCCCAGGTGCTCCCGACAACCCAAAAGGTAACACCTTGTATTGAAAAGCCCCCAGAGGACAGTTAAATGCTGTTTTCCACTCGTCCCCTTCCCTTATGCGAATGCGAAAATAGGCCTCCCTTAAATCCAGTTTTGAGAAAATCTTACCTCTGGCCAGATGTGCTAACATGTCTTTGAGGAGGGGCAAAGGATATTTATTTAATATTGACACTGCATTGAGCCCCCGGAAATCTGTACATAGCCTCAAAGAACCATCCTTTTTTGGTCTAAATAAGACCGGTGCCCCCACCGGAGAATTGGCTGGCTCAATAAACCCCCTGGCCAGATTCTTGTCAATGAACTCCCGCAAGGTGGCCAACTCCTTCGGGGACATGGCATACATTTTTGGGTTAGGCAACTTTACACTGGGTAACAATTCAATAGCACAATCAGTCTTTCGATGAGGGGGCAGGCGATCTGCCTCCTTTTCGCCAAACACATCTGTAAAGTCCTGATATTGTGCAGGCAGTCCCTCTAGTGGTTCCAGCGTTTGCACCGTGGTGGTGGCTGCCCGCCCCCCTTCATTGTCCTCCAACAAATCTTTTTCCGGCACCTTATAAAATCCATCAGCAAATGTCACAGTTCTATGCAGCCAGTTGATAGCCGGATTTTGCTTGACAAACCAGGGCATCCCCAGGATGACCAATGGGCCCCCCACCGGTGCTATTACAAAGGGCAATTTCTCCCAATGACTCCCCATCTGCAACGCCACAGTCCCGTGGAGTGGGTTACTGGTTTCCCCCCGGCCATAGTCCCGTCCAGTTGGGTAAAAATCATTGGCCGCTTCAACGGGAACTTAGGAAGCTCTAATGCGGCTACGAGATCAGGGTGCATCAGAGATCGCGAGCAACCCGAGTCCAGCATTGCCCACACTTCCACAGTTCAGGTACTGGAGCCTAATTTTACCTTGACCGTCAGGGTAGGAAAATTCCCACTCACCGAATCGTGGTCACGCCCATCTCCTTCCACCTGCCCTAGGGCGCCGTTCAGGGCAGGTGGCTGGCTTTTCCCACCGGTTGTTCGAAGTCCAGCTGTTCCTCCTCTCCCCCGAATTGGTGGTCATCAGGGTCGTCCTCCGCACGGGCAGCTCTCACCTTCCTTTGTACTGAAGGGGACTTGCCAGACGACTTTCCAGGTCGTTCCTCGGATCTCTTTCTTGGGCACGCCGCTGCACGATGTCCTTCTTTCCCACACCGCAAGCACTGTCCTTTCGCAAAATGGCGTTCTTTCTCCTCCTCCCAACTTTTCGACTTGGGGCGGCTTGGGAATCTCGGGGTACGGACACTTTTACTGAACTTTCCTTGTTTTAATTCTTTATTATGTGCGAATGTCTCTAGGGCGTCTTCAGCACTACCGGCCAGCTGAATCCACCCGTACAACGTTTTCGGATCGTCCCATCCCAACGCCCACCATGTGGTGTCTGGTTCTCCTTCGCCCTCCTCGCACTCTTGCAGTCTGGGTTCTGACATTGCTAGCGTCCCTCTTCACCAAACACTTGGATGGGGCTAGCGGAAAGGTTAAGGGATGATTCTCAGCTTTATGTAATGGTTGCCTACTCCGATATACTCAGTCTCACAAGCCCGGGCTTTAAGATAACTGATTTATTAAAGGAATAGTGTGCAAATACAGACAAAGCTGAGAATAAACGAAAAGCGCGCGAAATACAAATCAAATACTGTTGCTTCAGCCCAACTCCGCCCCGTGCCTCATCGCAGCAACCACCCCATCCCAGATGTCAACCACCGTCATACATCTGCCTGGGAAAGTAACCTTGAATAGAGTTACCAACCCAAACATGCATTCCAGAGATTACAGCCTCGCAGGACTGGAAATTTCCAACAATCAAACACGGGACAGAAGAGTGACATGTGAAACGTTACGATTTATACAGAACATTGAAACGCAGAACATGACAGCCCCTCTCCTTGGAATTGTGTTTGACCCAAGGTCGAGTCAACAGGCACCCTGTTGGCATTCAGAAAAGCTGCCCAGACCTGCCTGTTTCAGAAAGCCCTTGGGGATTGATGGTATGGCAGTCCCCTCCCTACAATAAGAGTTGGTTGCTATTAGCACTGTTTTCTTTAGGATGTCAAAAGCTACGAAGTTGATTATTACTGGGTTTGGTGTGTTGATTTTTTTTCCCCTTGAATTTTTTCTATTTTACTTTCATACTGTTTGTAAGCTGCTCAGAGCTTGTTTGTAACCATTTTTTTTAATGAATGGCGGTAATAAAATAAATACCTAACTAAACCGGTCCAAGAACAATTCTGAAGAAGTTTTCAAGCAGCAGAAAGAAAGGTAGAAAAACAGATACCTCCTTTTCAGGGAAACCTGATGTGTTTGGACCGGACAAGATTTCTATTGTGAAAATACAAGCCCCATAATAGGCCCCTTCCCAATGAAATGTAAAGAGGGGAGGAATGATAAAAAGTAGCAATTAATAAGAAGCAGGAAAAACAAATCTTAACACTACCTACTAATGCTGTCAGGGATGTTCTAGGACGTAGTGTCCTATTTCCTTATAGAAGATATACAAGTGAATCACATTGTTAAAATACAGGCACGTTTTTTTCCCCTGATAAGAGTACTGTCCTTCCGATTGCTAGCTTGCATACTGAAACTCAGCCAGAAAAATGTAGGTCTTCCGCTTCAGAGCAGGAAAATCTTCACTTGCTCTATTTTTGTGTAGGGTAGAGCTAGAGAGCCATTCCCACTGGACCCCACTATAGCACCAACCTGTCCTGGCAACTACTTCTTTCTTCTGGTCCCAATCAAGTTGCATTCATCTTATCAACAGCCCACCAATGAGACAGGATTAAGGTGTCATTATCTGGTGGTACCGTAATTCTCTCCCTTAGTCTGTTGTCCTTATTGAAAGGCAGCTTCAAGATAGGTCAACTCTTTCATGACCCATTCCTTGGAGGAAAGTCAGGTCCCCACTGGGGCTGGACACAGAGGAAACAGGGGCAGGATAGGGATTGGCAATGAGGCTAGCAAATTTTGTACAGGTATTGTTTTTCACTGACTCAAGGATGGGTGAAGAGCAGCTAAACTCAGCAGCAGGAAAAGGACCATAGAAAAGAGCTTTATTTATTTGCTTATATCGACTTATATGGTCACCAATCTCACAAATGCAATTCTGGACAGCTAACAAAAATTAAAACTTTAACCCAAAGGGGGGGAAATGGTCACATGATTTTCAGATTCTAAACCAGGTTTGTATGACTTGTTTGGAAGTTAAGCAATGTTCAGCATCTGGTTTTTAATTGGTCCCATGAATTCAATGAAGTTTCCTCTAACTGGGCAGAAATATGCTTTCCTTCCTTCCTTCCTTCCTTCCTTCCTTCCTTCCTTCCTTCCTTCCTTCCTTCCTTCCTCCCTCCCTCCCCTCTCCATGCAATGTCTGCTTATTTCCTGCTTTTACTTATTTTGTTTCCTTTCAGTATGAATACTATTAGACTCTCAAGCTCTAGTGAGGTATCACTTATCTTCTTGCAAAATACTGTGAACTCAACAGCAGTTATTAACTTCCTGCTAAAGAACCAATTACAGTATCAGAAGGTTACAAAGGCTGGTCAATCCTGTAACTGTCTCTATAGTTACTGTTAACTTCAAAGAAGCAAGATCTCCGTTCCTGTCTAAGCACACGGTAAGTGGCGTGCATGAATCCTATGTCAATCTTTTATAAGACTATTTTCTGTCAATATTCAAAAGAATTTGAGAGTTAACTAGAATTCTCATGGGAGGAAATCTACTCACACTGTAACAAATCTCACTTTCTAAAAACTGCAAAATTAAAAACAAGCCTGTGATTAACTTTGCTTTTCTACACAGTGTATCATTTTAATGGTACAGGTGTACAGATTTGTACCAGGAGAAAGTGGCTTCTCAAATATTTTGTATGACCTAAAAGAAGTTACAAATATAGGTGGGGAAATTTATTACCTACTGCAACAGCTTAGCCAGAAAAGGAGGAAATAGTACGCAAAACTCAGGAAGAATAGGATTGGATTTCAAATAATGTTGGGCTAATGTCACACCTGTGTCATACCTCTGTTTAAGTGGAATTTACTTGTGACTCACAGTTTGCCCAATTGTGCTAAAAATGAAGGGTAGACACTGAGCGGGACAACAAATGTTTGAAACTTAGTCAAGTGAACCTTTGTCATGTAGCAGTCAATCAGTGTGGATTCACTGACACATGTCAACCAGCCAGTTGATGTGCCAGTCATCAAGAGGTGACAATGGATCTGTGCACCAGTTTGGGGATTCTGTTCTAGGCTCCCGGTTAGCTCCACTCTGAGCGGTCCCTTCACAAAGTTATTTCTGGTGTCCCATGCTCCATTCTGGGTTGCCTCAATGAGCTTACCCTGTTTAGGAATGACCCAGCATCTGCATACATGCAACACATTAAACCCAGGTGCTTTAGCCTTGCTTAGTAGTTACGTGGCTTAGGACTTTGTGCAAACCAAGGCTGTTAGTTAGATTCAATGCATTGTGCAAATCCATAAAGTGGATTGTCTCTGTGACTAAATTAAGCATGTGGTTGTCAGAAGGCCAAGACACCTTCTTTTCCCTTTCTGGGTTGGTGCCAAGCCAGGAATTCCAATAAAACAAACCAGATGATCAGTGGAGGTCAAAGTATGTTTATTCAATCCAAAGTTGTAGCTTTGGATAGGCAGCTGTGTCAGGGCTACCTTTCCCTCCCCTTTTTATAGGTTTTTTAGTTTAAAGATCTAGCCAATCATTATCAACAGAATGGAATGTGTTAGCTTATTACAATAGTTCTGCTCTACCAGCATGAACATTTTCCTCCTGTGCAACCCTTCCTTCCTTTCATATTCTGTTAAAACAGAGGTTTCCCTATCTTAAAAGTGAAGGCATATGCCTCCTTATTAATAGTTAAACATATCTCTCTTTATCTAGAGCTAATGGGCGTCTTATCTTTCCTATACATGTGTTTTCTATACGTAAGTTGAGTTTTCCTTTACATGGCTATGCATAAGAGACATGTCTTCCTTTACATGGATATGCTACACAGTGTCTCTATTGTTTCTAATGGAGAAGCCAGCTTTTATACAATGGCATTACTACTGCCTGTTTACTACTGCCTATACAATCTTTATTCCAATACAGTGAAAATACTGCCTGTATTTGGGAGGTGTCCTCTAGCTTAACTAGTGAGAGTAGTGCCCAACTAAATCCAAGAATCCCCATTTTGATTATCTTCAAAGCCTTGATAGTCAATATTGTTGGACAACTACTGTATTCCCAGAGCACAGGTGTTGGGAGGTATAGTTCAGAAGCATGCAAAGGTCCTATCTTTCCTTCTTCAACCATTGTGGAAAATTAAAATGGAGTGCCTAGGCCCAGGCCAAGAAGACTCCAGACTCTAAACCACTTGGAGGTTCCAAGAGCCAGACAGGAGCCTGGCAGTTGCCCAAGAAGGCCACGCAGTAACATTAGTCATGCAAGTCTTCCTGTCATCTGCTTGCCCCGAAAACATTTCCTGTAATGACTTTCTCTGATTATATATACTTTCTCTCTATCTCTTCTTGTTAGCTTCCTGTTCTTTATTAGGACAATTTATTTTTCCTAGACTGCAGGCTTTCACATATCACAAAAAGAACTTCTTGAGAGCATCACATTCCAGGCAGTTCTGCTCTTGGTTGTTTTACATTTTCTTTAGCCACCTTTAATTTTTTTCCCTCCACTTATGGCTCAACATTCCAAGTCCTTTTTCAGTTTCAACCTTCCATCTCTGCATCTTCATCAACCTTTTGCTAGAAAAGGCTGTGGGTACATCTGGAGGACATCTGGGGAAAAGAAGGAAAGGGCCTTCTGCAGATTCATGAATAGAATGGAATATTTATTGGCCAAGTATGATTAGACATAGAAGGAATTTGACTTTGGTGCAAGAGCTCTCAATATATTTACATAACATCAGACATAAACAATAGTAAAGTAATAATGTTACTTACTAGAACTATACAATCAAGAAAGAAAAAAAATTGAAGGAAATAATACAGCTATTAACTAACACACACTCATATTTAAGAGGAGAATTAAGGGACAGCGTACTGCATCTGTTGTCTAACCTATGTTCACAAGTAACAGAGCATTACCGGTCACATCTTAGCAGTCATGTCTTACCATACATTGTCAATCATTGTATCATGCTACATTAATTAGGAGTTCAACAGAGCAATGGCACAAGGGAAAAAAATGTTTTGATGTCTAGATGTTTTGACATACGGTGCTCTGTAGCGCTGTCCTGATGGTAGAAGTTGAAACAGTTTATATCCAGGATGCGAAGGGTCTGCAGATATCTTCTCCACCCTCCTTTTGACCCTTGCAATATTACAGGTCTTCTATAGAAGGCAGGCAGATTGCAACGATTCTTTCTGCAGACTTAACTATCCGTTGAAGTCTATATTTGTCCTGCTTGGTTGCGGAACCAAACCAGACAGTTATAGAAGAACAGATAACAGATTCAATAATTCTTCTGTAAAACTGTACCAAAAGCTCCTGAGATAGATTAAGCTTCCTAAGTTGATGCAGGAAGAACATCCTTTGTTGTGCCTTTTTGACGAGATTTATTTCTTTGCCTGCTGAAAAAAAAGCCCACATGATTATCTTATGGTAGCCATTACTTGATTCCCATTCTTCTACACTGGTTGTTTGTCACCATTTTCTATTCTGCACTTTCCTTTTTGATCTATCTACATGGGTTTCGAACTAGGGGGTGGATCTCAGCTTTTTTAGGCTATTTCTCTATTGCCTAATATAGTTAGGTGGGCAAAAATAGGAAACAGGAAATAAAAAACCAACAAAAACTTGGATTTCCATTTAGGATATAACTATTTTTATCTTGTGATATAACACTGACCTCTTGCTCCTTCCTTCTCATTGAAAGAATAATTAAGAAAAATGGAGTTGTGCTGACCAGCAAAGGGGAAAAATCATTGAAGATCCATATCAAAGCAGCCTTTTCATGAGGAAAAAAAATGAAGGTTCATAAAATAGCAAAGCTCTGCATTTCCACAATCTCTTCATCAGGCAAGATAATAAAAATATCCCCAGGATGGCAGGACAGTGAGGGACAGAATAGGAAGGGGAAATTCTGCAATGTGTCTATCGATTTTTTTTTTTTTTTTAATTTTTCATTGAAGAGAGTTTTGGAGAAATGTTCACAGATGAGTGCCATATTTTGGCAGTTGGACATTCATAAGTTGAACAAGGGTTATATAAATAATTTGTGTTTCACTGTCTGGACATCTCTCCAATTGCAAGCAGACTCCCTGACATCCAGTATAGTTCCTGAAAAAGTTTAGGAGTAGAGTTTAGAGGACCTCTACGGTTCTTTTTTCCCAGTAGCAGTACTACGGTCTTTATTAAAGGAAGACCCACCCTTGATAACTTGGAGATACTCAGTTAAATTAGATATCACCTAATTTCTCTTCCTACCAGTTGGCTAGAGAATTGTCCAATGCCATTTGTAAAACAGTCAGAAGCTGTTCTGAAAGGTGGCTATTTTTATGCTGCCCATTTACTTCATTACTTTTGTTTGCAAGTTACAACAGGAATTAAAAGAGGTAGCCAAAGAGGTAGAGCACTGGATGTACAGTAATTTGTGATTTATTTCAAGCAATAAAGTAATTATTATACCGTGAATCAGAGCAGGGAGGAAACTTCCCTCATTAAGGTTGTCAAGTTATCAGCACTATGATGTCTCAGTACTACGAAGTGGACTGGATATGGGGCTATTTCGGGTGTGGGAAGAGGCTAAATGATTGTTCTCAAGGCTGAATGTGCATGCTCAAAACTGTTGAAATAGTAACTGCTGGCAGTGTGATAATTTGAGGTTTAGAAGAAGCACTAGTAGTACATATTTTGGATCTCTGGCTTTATTAGGCAAGACCCTAAATGAGTTATTTCTCAAGTGTACAATTACTGTATTATCCTCTTCCTCTTCTTCCCTTGAAGTAAGGATGGGCTACCTTCTGTGATCCATCCACATCATCTGGCTCACCTGGCCAAACCCTTCTAACTCTTTACCCTAAACTTTGCATTTTTCCAAATGGAAAAATCCATGAGAGCCAAAGAGACAGGACACACTAGAGAGAAGTTCACCCCCTCCATCCTCCTGCTGTTTGGGAAAGATGTTCATTGACCTAAACACAATCCCATGTGTCGGCTGTCTAACTGGTCAGATAATGGGAAAGAGAAAGGCTTTTCTCCCTTCAGTCACACATCCTTATGCCCTCCAAATTTCCAACCCTGATTTAAAAAATAGAAAAGAAACCATCCAAGAATGTGCAATATTCCCTTTCAAACTTATGTAAATCATAATGCCATCATGAAGTTTGGCCTTTTGTTAAAACGGGACACGCAAGACTTCATCCTTCACTGTGTTTTTTCCCCCCGGGGTTGCAAATGTTAGTCATTTTAACTAGTCAAATTAATCAACTTGAGCAGTCAAATTTTTCCATGATAAATATTAATTCATGCAAATAGGAAAGCCCATAAAAAGTCATAACACGTACAGCATGTCAGGTCCCTCTAGCTCAGCTTTCACTCTCTGACAGCATGTTATCTGGCAGTTAGGGGGATTCTCATCCCACCACATCTGGGTTTCATGTGGTTGGGACAGTCTGATCTAAACTGCATTTCAGTAGGTTTCCTGGATTTTAGGCCAGGCCTACTTTGAAATACCTGAAACTGAAAAGATAACCTTTTCTATACAAGCAATATGCAACCAGTAAGTTCTATTACCGTCCCGTAGAAGGAGGAATTGTTTTAAGAAGATGCCACTGAAGAGCATCCTGCTACCATTTTACTTAGGGCCTCCCCCACTCTTAAACTATCTATGACATCCTCCTTGGAAAGCAAATAATATTGTTTAGCTGCATAAAGACGTGTTGCCTGGAAACTCAGGCATCCCAAGTTTGGCGTGGAGCTGATAAAACTTGGTCCCTGAATTTGGGAGACAGACTAACTTTGCAAAGTGGCTTTTTGCCTACTTGAAAACATGAATCACACAGCAATTCAGGCAAAAGCAAAAGTATTTATTAGGGATGGGGGTGTCAAGTCCTTTCATAGGGTACAGAGACCTTTGGTATACGTGATACATCATAAAGCAAGTAATCAAACAGTAAAAGACATTGATTACGTGTGAGAATTGAACAATAGAAAACGTGGATTCTAGATAACATTCCACAAATGGCAAATTTATGGGTTATGCCACTCCCAGCCGGGTTTCTATCATCATAAAACTTGCAAGTGTGTTCAAGGACTTTCAGAATACGCTCTCTATTGTTTAGTTGCTGAAAAGGCTAGCTTTTACACGTAAAAGAAAGGGCTTTGGGTAAAAGGAAAACATGGTTTCTTGAACTTGAAAAGAAGGCATGGATGCTATGCTTAAATGCTAATATCACCTTTACTAAAAAGCTAATAAGGAAGCCTAAAATTCCAGGTAACAGACCTATTCCCTAAGATATCCACAAGGAAGGATAAAAGTCAAAATGTCAAGCATGCAACACATTTGAAAAGGAACTGGGCTTTGATTGTGTGGTCTTGTTTGCCATCTTGACTTGCTCCCCAGATGGCCCGGCCTGTGCTTGCAGACTACAACAGCTATTTGTTTACCAGATAAAACTGAGCAGTTGTCAGGGCTGACTTTAGCAAAGGAGGAGGAGTAAAAGCTCAGGGAAGAGAAGTCTGTTATGAAAACACTCTGTGTGGGGCCAGAACCACTAAGCTTGACTACCAGTTCTGGGTCCCGTAGTGGTGGGAGAATGAATGAAAGCCTACATGACTGGGCTCTTCAGCTTGGAAGAAGCTGTCTTCCATATACTGTATTGAGATTGCTGGGAAAGCACTAAAAGAATATATTCAAGCTGAGCCTTCAGTTTCCTCTGAGCGTGCCTAATTGCAAGTGTCTGCAGGAAACATTGATAGCAGTCACTGAAAGGTTTATAATACGCTTTGCACACTAGAAATCCATATTAAGATTAAATATACCATTTATCTCTCCTTTATCTAATCTCCACTTTAATGTCTGTTTTAAAATCTCCAGATTATTTCTACCTATTTTTAAACTGTAGGGCAATACATCCTTGGAAATATCAGCAATCAAAAGGTGTGCTGTTTGTGTGTGTACAAGTGTGCAACCAGTAGATTGCCAGTCACTCCTGCAAAGATGGTGGTTGTTTCAAGATATCTCTTATCCTATATAGAGAGTTATTCTGTACCTATCATCCATGTGGGCCCTAATAATCCAGCAAAATTAAAATCCCAGACATTGTAGTTCACTGATGCATCTTTCATACCTATTCCAGGTACATACAAGCCACTTTCCACTTATTTAATAAAAAAAATGAAGCAAGGATCTCCTTATGAGATCTTGCTTCTTGTTTATTCTGGTAGTGATGGTTTAATATTTATCTAGTAAAGGTAAAGGTTTCCCTTGACATTAAGTCCAGTCATGTCCAACTCTAGGGGGTGGTGCTCATCTCCATTTCAAGGCCGAAGAGCCAGCGTTTGTCCGTAGTCATGTGGCCGGCATGACTACACGGAACACCGTTACCTGCCCGCCGAAGCGGTACCTATTAATCTACTCACATTTGCATGTTTTCGAACTGCTAGGTTGGCAGGAGCTGGGACTAGCAACGGGAGCTCACCCCATCACGCGGATTTGAACTGCCGACCTTCTGATCGGCAAGCTCAGCAGCTCAGCGGGGCTTTATTCATGATCTTGTAAATGGTGCTGAAATCCAATAGAGGGCGGCTTCCATAGAGTTTAAATGAAATAAACTCTAAACAAACAAAAGTGATTTCTAGGCCAAAAGCATTTGTTACATTTCTAGTTAACTTGTTCTTAGTAGTTATTTCTCTTGCCCACAAGGAACTCCAGACTAGAGGTATTCTTGGGATATATCAGTGTTTCTCAACTTTGGCAACTTTATACTGAGTGGACTTCAACTCCCAGAATTCCCCAGCCAGCCATGCTGACTAGGGAATTCTGAGAGTTGAAGTCCACTCAGCTTAAAGTCGCCGAAGTTGAGAAACACTGGGATAGATTTAAACATTCATGTATGGTTTAAACCAACACATTCATCATACAGATATTGCCATCCCTTTTGGTATCAAATGTTTTATAGAACCTCTGAAAATGTTCTGCCTGGATATGAAATGGATTCCTTGCACTTAGCACATAAGCATGTTGGTTGGGTTTATTTATTTAACTTCTTTTTTAAAAAAATCCTATTCTTTCTCTCTTTCAGAATTAGGGGCCCTCAAGATGAATCCTCAGGTGGTTATGAGCCAGCCGCAGGTGATGGTGGTCCAACATCAAAGTCCTCAGTGGCAATCAGGCTTACTCGATTGTTTCAATGACTGTGGAGTCTGTGAGTAACCCTGTACATACCTCAGGGTGGAGACAGTTTTAGACTTGTTGGGACTCTTAAGTAAATCTTGGACCAAACACTTTTCCAAACCAGAAGGTTTTCATGCTGGAAATAGATCTCTTTTGTCATTGAGATTATGATGTTTACTGAAGGAAGGGCTCCTGAATTCTGCTTGGGCACAGTAAGATCAATAAAGTCTCTGGAAATAAATTCCATTTTTAAAATTATTATTAAATGAATTGCACCCATGGCTACAAAGGGCCACTTCTGTTTTAACCATATTCGTTCCTACAGGCATGCCTTCAGTTAAGTAAAATGGGCCTTGTGCCAGGTGTGCAGATGATGGTTAGCACAATTACTTGTATCACCTTGCACCATAGACAGATGCAACAGAGGCTCCTTCCAGGAAAAAAAAAAAGTCTAAAGTGTCTCAGTGTGAAGTTAGTGAGAAGACCAGTTCCCCTTTGATGTAATTTTGGAAGAATAAGGGGAAATCCTCCTCATTCTACAGGTCTGTGTTGCTTTGTCTCCTGTGGACAAAAGGTTAATTGAACATGTTAGATATTCTGATGAAACAGTAGAGATGAATTATGCGTGGCCTTTGGCTTCCACTTGTGGTTTTGAATGTTATGCCCCTAAGAAAACTACAAGAATTTTATACCCAGAACTAAAAACTGAAGACAGAGAAAAGCAAAACTATGTGTAACTGCTTTAAGCTGTTTTTTCATCCTGCTACCCTCTAGGGCAGTGTTTCTCAATCTTCGCAAGTTTAAGAGGTGTGGCTGCCAATTCCCAGAATTCCAACTCCCAGAATGCCAGCTGGGGAGTTCTGGAAGTTGAAGTCCACACCTCTTAAAGTTACCAAGATTATGAAACACTGCTCTAGATGCTTGTGATTGTGACTCCCAGAATTGTCAGCTTTATTTCCTGGCTTAGAATCTCTTTAATTCTGCCTTGGGAAAGCCTGCCTTAGAATCTCTGTAACAAGGTCAAGTAGTTTCATAACATTAATTACATCATACTGAAGGCGGTTCCAATCTAGGTCTTTTATTTCTCACTTTGCCCTCTAGTTGACCCTAGGAAATTCATGAGTAAGCAACAAGGAATGTTCCCACTTCCTGATCTTACTTCCCAACATCCAACAGTGGAAAGGTTATTGCCATTTATCCAGGTACCCAGTGCACTTTGTGCAGCAGAAATGTTACATGGCTTGCTGAGATGCATCCATAAATGCCTGTGCCACTGCATTCTGGACCATCTGTAGTTTCTAAGTGGTCTTCAAGGGCAGCCCCATGTATGCACTACAGTAGCCTGTGTGAAAGATGACTAAGGCATAGGTGACCATGAGAGGGGATGTCCTGTACAGGAGAGGTTGCAATTGGCATACCAGATGAATCTAGGTAAAGGCCCCCTGGACACAGCTGCCACCTACTCATTGAGCAGGAGTAGGAGGTCTCCGAAAACTGCATTCCAGTTCTGCCCAGGGGAGTATTACAAGTAGTCCTCAGTTAACAATAACTATTGGGACCAGAATCGATGTCACTAAACAATGCGGTCGTAAAGCACAATGTCATGTGCCCATGCTACTTAGCAATGGCAATTCTGGCAGGCCTGGTTGCCATCATTAAGCAAGGACTGCATGGGTTGTTAAGCAAGGACCACACATGACCATGACTTCCAACTTCCTGCCGGCTTCCCCATTGACTTTGCTTGTGGGAAGCTGGCAGGGAAGGTCGAAAATTGCGTTCACATGACTGGCATTGCAATGGCCAGAATTCCAAGAACCGGTCATAACTACCACTTGTTCAGTGCCATCATAAGTTTGAACAGTTGCTGAATGAGTGGTCATTAACAGAGGACCACCTGAACTACATTCAGAACTCAGGGTAGAAAGTCCTTGGTACTGGGGGAACCTGAGAGAACCTGAAACACACAGCCACTAAGTCTTGTCAGGATTCAGTTTGTCTCTTCCTACCTATCTAGAACCCAACAGCCTTCACGCACTGGGACACAACCTCATTTGGTTGGCCCAGGGTGGAAATACTGTATATAATTGGGAATCATCAGCATGTTCATACCTGACCACATGCCAGCAGTTGACTTTGCCCAGCAGCTTCACATAGTTGTTCACAGGAAGGACAAGAGCATTGAACCCAGTGGCTCACCACATATTAAGGACCTCATTCAACCTCTTTCCTTGTTAATACTGATTGCAACTGGCCTCAGGGAAAGGAAGGGAACACTGCAACACTGTGCCTCCTACTCCTAAACCCCATAGGCAGCCCAGGAGGATACCATAATTGATAGTATTGAAGGCTGCTGAGAGATCAAAGAGAGCCAAGACAGTTGCATCAGATTCTGCCAGAGGTCATCCATAAGTGTGGTCAATGCCATCTCTGTATTTATGTCCCAAACCCAACTGAAAACAGTCCAGATAATCTGCTTTCTCCAGGGCCCTCCAGAGCTGCAATCGAACAGCTTTCCTTAAAAAGGGAAGATTGGAGACCTGACTGACCCAGTTTCCTCCAACATGTTTGGAGGAGATGAAGTTGGGAAAGCCAGCTCCACAATACAGGATAGGGTGGATTGAATAAGTAGCAAAATAGCAGAGAGCAACTGGAATAAATTATCCACCAGTCTAATTCCTACTTGAATTTATAGTTGTTGGTGTTTTGTTTCATAAATAGCATGTGATACTCTCTGGAAGATAAATCTCTCTATGGGGTGATCTTACCATGTATCAACTCTACCTTCTCCCAAATGGTATCTGCAACGGTTTTTCCTTCCTCCCTAGGTCTCTGTGGATCGTTTTGTTCCATGTGTTTGGGATGCCAAATTGCTTCAGATATGGATGAATGCTGTCTCTGTGGCACAAGCATGGCCATGAGATCCGTCTATCGGACAAAATATGGCATTCCGGTGAGTAGAGGATCTTTGCTTCCTTCCTGTTTTCACGTGGATCTTGTAACACCTTTAACCCGGTTGTCAAAACAACCCTTTTCTGAATTTGTACAATGCATTAAATGGCAAAGTAAGCAGAGTGTGTGTTCACACAGCACATAAAATCACAGAAAACCTAGCCAAGGCTAGCCCTAATCAGTCTGAATGCGCTGTATCAGTGCAGCCATTTGGTCTTTAACTGATCTGATTAATTGTGTGGTGGATGAAGGTGAAGACTGTGGTTTCCACCCATAGCAGGGGCATTTTAAGGAGAGAAGCCATGAACACCAAAGAAATGTATAGGGATGTGTGAATCTATCCATTTCAATTTTTCATTGTTATGATTCTATTCAATTTGATTTTTGTAAGTTTTTTTGTGAATCAGATCTGATTTGCTGGACTTGGGTTTTTTTAACAAAAGGTTTTCACCAAAAATCACATGCATCTTAGCTAATATGTCTACAAACATACACAAACCCAGTTGTGTTAACAAGTTTCCTAATATAATGTGTTTTATACAGACTTTCTCTAAGATTATCTATTTTTTTAATTGGTGAAATATATTGCCAGGTTAGGAAAAGGGTGAATTTCATAGTGATAACTTTTAATCTGTGCATAGGTGTAAAAATTTAGAAATTAGGCAGTTTGCATGCAAGTACAAACTAAAAGATTTTTCTTCCTTATCACTAAGAGGATTAAGCATCTCTGCACTGATCAAAATTGCCTTTTCTCAGAGTAGGTATTTCTTTATTTATTAACAAACCAGAGGACTACTTCCAGAGTTGTGAATTTCAAGTCTGAGAATTCTCAGCAATGATGATACTGGCTGGGAACTTCTGGGAACTGAAGGGTACTCTGTATACTGAAATATTCATACATGACATATTTGACATGTGAAGAGCTCCCAACAGTTTCATTTGTTTATGACGGGACTCCCCCATCCACTTCCAAAAAGAACCATTCCGTTTTTAACCTGTTTTTCTGCTTAACAGGGATCCCTCTTGTCTGACTTCTTGGCAGTCCTGTTTTGCCCTCTCTGTTCTTTTTGCCAACTCAAGCGAGACATCAATAAAAGAAAAGACATGGGAATCTTCTAGGAAGGTTGGTTTTACTCACCAGACTTCATGTGCTAAGCCTCAGGCAGACGATCAGAGAAACTAGAGAAGCATTGCAATATGATACAAAAGAGCCATGTATAACTGGAGTACAAACTCAGAGCAGCAACCTCTAAAAATGTAAGAAACCACTCTCCAGAATTCCATGCAGGGAAGTATGACTGAAAAGAGAAGGGAGGACTAGGTTTTGCTGCCAAAGGAGGCATTTTTCATTGCTGAAAGCTGGAACTGGTTAACTGGAAGCGTGGTGGTAGGGAACCCACTGAGACCAAAATGTCCTCCAAAATAATTAATATCCACCATCCCGGGACAGTTGGAAGGTCCCTGGAAAAAAAGGTGGATGCTTGCCTTTTGTCCACCTTTGAATTCTGCCCACAAATTCCAGCAGCAGCAGATAACTGGATCCAACTGTCCTAGGAAATCCCCACAAAGCCTCTTACCACACAGTGGGCATGATGGGAAATTGCTAGATTCTGGCCACCAAGCACCCATTGGTGTGTTTCTGCTGCAGCCCAGTGAATCTGCCATGGCTACCGACAGGAGCAGAGAAGGGGGCTGAGACAACAACACTCAGCTTAGCGTGCCTCCAATCCAGAACCTGCTTACAGTCGTCCCTTCCCATTTTCTCAACCACTTTTCAAATAATTTTGCAGAGAGGGTGAAATCTAACTACCCTCCAGCCTTGTTACTGCAAAACCTGGTCCTCATTGGCATGCAATCCATAACTGTGAGAAGGAAAAACACACCCACAGAGACAGATTCCTCCTTTACCCTCCTTTCATCTTGTAAAAATATTATGTTGAATGAACATTTAAGCTCCAGATGTGGAGCTGGTTTATTACTGTACATATTAGCCACAGGGAACAACAAGAAAGAATGAAAAATGGTTACACTCTTTACTCCTGCATCTTAATTCCAATGAAATATGCCACCAGAACCCTGCCTTCTAACTTTGTATTAGTTAGATATGCTAATATTTGGATATATAGTATTTTTAGCAAAACAAATAGAGTAAAAATTGTTAAAGAATAGAGAAATTTTGCCTGCCCCCACTTAAAAATATTAGAAATGTTTGACCTCTTCTGAATATTCTCTTTTCTCTTTCAGTTCTGGTTGTATTCAGCAGTACATGTCCTACCATCTCAAACTCAACTTATACTTGAGAACTTATACTTCTCAATGATCCTTCATAATCAAACCAAATTGTTCTTTGAAATTATCCCCAGTAAATGTGTTCTCCGCAAGATAATACACTGGATGCCATTGTTCACAAAATAATATGGTATTTTAAGGCATATAATTTGTGCAGTTTTCTTACTGGAAATTAACCTAGAATTAAAACTAAATCTTATGCCATTTACCTATCCTCAATTTGGCAGAAATATAGATACATATATTGACAATAAATTTGCTGTCTGATAGTCAACCCTATCCTGTCTCTGATTCAAGTGAATGCAGTTGGTTGAGGTGGGTGGTGAATGGGTGGTGAAGGGCAATAGCGTCATGGTCCCTGTTCCAATGTTCCTGGAAAACATCGTAATGGGTTCCCATGCCATGGGGCTGACACAAGTTGCTGTACGGGAGGGGGCTGCTCCTGTTCCTTGTACCAGGCTGCGAAGCGAGGAGTAAAGAATGAGGAATGCATGTTTGGGTTATCTCGCCTTGTCAAGGACGTTTCCCGCAGACCAGCAGGAACCGCTAGGGGCACCTGGGGCATGGAATTGTACTGACTTTGGGGGGAGGGATTGGGAGTTGCTTGGGGATTTATTGGGAGACATCCCACGCTTTTACTATTCTCAGCTTTGCTTGTGATCCTGCATACTATTCATCATTAAATCAGATATCCATGAAAGCCCTGTGTGAGTCTGATGGTGATTTTGAATAGGCAATCATTACATAAAGCTGAGAATACTATAAAACTGTTAGCTCCTACCAAGAACCACTTCTTGTGAGGGATTATAGCTAACAATGGCTGAATTGCAAATGAGCGCCGAAGGACCCGAGGAGCCCACCAGCTCAGATCCTTAATAGGCAATCATTACAAATAGATTTTATACACCTTACAGCAACCGTTGGATGCTATAGGCTTAAGGCATATAACTGTCTCAGTTATGGTCTGGGGATGAGATGAAAGCAAGGAGACAGAAGAAAAGAAGGTGTTATTGGGGTATCTCTGTGCCATGTTTAGGGGGAAGAGGGGCCCACAGCAGCCTTCAGATTCATTTTGATTGCAAGCAGAAGCAGTATTGCATGTCCTTTCTGGTTAGGTGTTTATTTTTGGAGAATTGGACAATCAGCTTACAAAACTAGGTTAGCTATTATTTTATGTAGCGCCTGGAATGTATGCAGAACGTTATGATATAAAGTAGAAGAAACAAGTGCTTGTCCCAAATGTTAGGAAAAACAATAAAGAAAAGAGAAAATAGAGAAAATGAGGATAACCTTAGAAGAGAAGCTATTTTCAGTGTTTGGAGAAATGTCTACGGCATGACTTCAGTGGGTGCACAATAGTAACCATTGGGTATATTTAGCAAAGCATAATTTCAAATGAGCATGCCAAATATATGAAAATCCAAAACTGCATATTACTACTACTACTACTATTAATAATGTTATTATGCTAGTTTTGGGAAAGGTACAGTATATAGACAATATGGTAAGTCTGACGCAGTGTAAGGAATGATGATATAAGATGTTCTTCAAATAGATTGGCAGATAGTGCCGATATGAAGCTCAAGAGTTATGTATCAAGACATCCACAGATAGGAAAACATTCATACAACAAAGACATGCCTATTCATCAAACACATACTCTAAACACTCCATAGCCCTGCATCCCAGCGCCAGCTCAAAGGTAAACCAGATGGACATAGGCAAGGACAATCGATTACAGATATACTTGCCCACAACTCTAAACAGACATGCTGTAAGGATTGGAGCTGGTGCGGCTCACCAAAGAAAGCCATTTTTAAAACAAGTATAGAGGGAGATATCTTCAAGACTGGGAAACAAGTAACCACACAGCTGATGACTCAGTGGTTTGAGGAAGGGACCCAGGATTCAAATCTTGGGACAGTATATACCAAGGGCAGGCTCCCTAGGTATCTTTAGATAGGTGATGTCTTGTATGTGTGGGTTCCTAATTATCTGCAATAAATCTACTAGTTTAGTCTTCTTGTCTGCTTTCTTGTGCAAAGCAGAGAATCTAACTTCCATACTTGGTAAAAACAACAACAGCAACAGCAACACTGACTTCTATACATGCAGCAGTGACCTCAGCAAGTCTTCCTGGAAGAAAGAGGAAGCAATGCAAGTTCCCTTTTTCTCCCAACAGCCATATTTCAGATAACAGTTCCCATTCTCATTAGCAATGGGAAAGCAGCAATTTTCTTCCTTGTTGTCAGGAACTGTGTACAGTTTAGTTAAGGGGATCTCCTTGTGTATCGGCATTCTAGAGAGGATGGGTTTGCAAGACTGAGGATGAAGCCTTTGAGATGCAAATATGATTCAACCAACTGGGAAGAAAAATATGTATGTGTATGTGAGAGATTCCAGAACAAACGTATTGAGTCACATTGGATTTCAGAAGAGAAACTGCTGAAAAATGAAGGTGTTTGTTAAAAAAGGAAGGGGAAATTAAGAGAGTTATGTATCTCCAGAATTGTTGGGGATTGCTTAAAATTGTAATAGAACCATTGCTGGAATATATACCACAGTTCAGGAAAGGTCCCACCAGTACAAGAGGATGCCATCATAGTTAGCGATAATGAATATATTAAAAACAGATGCTTTTGAAACTAGAAACTTTGGTCCAGATGAATAAGATGGATTACAAAAAGAGCACAATTCACAAAATAATGACAAAATGAAAGCAAACAGTTCATGGGCTGGCTGGGGAATTCTGGGAGTTGGAGTCCAGACATCTTAAAGTTGCTAAGGTTGAGGAACACTGATTTAGGGTGATTAAAACAAAAAAGGATATGGTCTCAGAGTAAGCAAACAAGGCTAAAATGGGGTCCTTAGGGCATAAAAAAAAAGCTAGCTGGTGGTATGTAACCAAAAAAGGGATCTTGCAAATATCAAACCAGTGACAGATGTAATGGTACTGTATGTGGGAGTGACCTTGGGAGACAGGAGGAAGAGCTGCAGACTAGGCAATGTCAGATAAGAGGCTGCTGAGCCTGCAGAAGGAATGGGAGCATGACAAAAGTCTCAGAAGGGACCCTCCTTAGTTTCTTGGACTCTAAAGATAAGGAGGGAGAGATGTAATTGCAGACTTGCAAAATTCTGTTAATGTAACCTTACAATAAAGATAGAGCTAGTACGCCCGGATGTGCTTGTCTGGATTACCTCACAAGGCTGATACAAATACCTTATTAAGGATCCTGAGGGTGTTCTCTCATTCCGAAAGCACTGCTACCTTGCTTTGTGCTCTGAATATTAACTTAGGCCACTCACCAGCTTTGGAAAATCTGGAAAGATTTCAGTATTTCCTGGCAAAGTGCAGGGCAGTAAAGTTATAATTCCTGATTCCATCTCTCTAAAATGTGGCATTGGAACAGACCTACTGTATATATCCATATTTCATCCTCTATTCAATAAGCAGGAATCCACTTCAGTCTTTTTAATCTCCAAGCACTTTAACATAGACATCCGATTACTTTTCTGGGATAAGGGAAATGGCAAAGGTTACTTGTTGCTATGCTGAAATATCGCTGTAATTACCCTTTGATTTGAGTGCGAATGTTCCAGGTCTGCTGCTAAGTGCCTGGGTGAGTGGCAAGTGTGTAACTGAATACACCTTCCCATGATATTACTATATGATTTAATTAGGAACCCTTGAAAATGTGGAGAGCACACTTGAGAACGAATAGGACGGTAATCTGATGATTA
The DNA here is from genome assembly GCF_035149785.1 of Candoia aspera. Lineage (NCBI taxonomy): Eukaryota > Metazoa > Chordata > Lepidosauria > Squamata > Candoiidae > Candoia > Candoia aspera. The sequence continues at coordinate 66,578,241 of NC_086160.1, forward strand.
ATTTTCACTTTTCAAAATCAGACAATAACAACAACCAAGGAATCCTAGCAGCAGGAGATCCTAACTCCTCAAATGCATTCACACAGGTCAGAAAAAAAGTTCGTTTCTTTGATATTTTGTAATCTGCTTTAGTTGCCAAAGATGGACTGGTGCAAAATGTAGACGGTGCTGCAAATTAGTGGATAGAATACAAGGGAACGATCTGGCAAAGAATAATGACCAGATTAAAATGATAAGCACAGTGTCATGGAGCAACACAATATTGTATTTTTAATGCTAATTGTTTTGGAACAAACCTTAATAAGTCTTGCTTGAAAATCCCATTTGCTTTGGGTCATGCCTGTGCCCTTGGCTATTGTTTTCAGTGAGCCTTTCCTGAAAATAGGACTCCACAGCAGGGAAGTTTATAAAAGCTTTAGAACTGGTAGCAATGTGCTGTAGAACTCAATATATAGCTGTTTCTGTGACTCACTCACACTGAGTGAGTGCAACATCTCCAGATCTAGTCCTCCTTTACCATCTTCATCATCACTTCCTCTGTATATGACTGAGTAGCAATTATTTCTAAGATTTGGAGGAGTTGCTATGCCAGGCTTACATATGGGCAAGATAGCCTTTCTAACATGGCACCGGTCTGAAACTCACTAAGCCTCATGCTTTTCCACGAGGAAGAATATTTTAACACTTCCCCCTTCAATTTCTTCCCCCTGAACCTTTAATTTACCTGGCAGGGTAATGCAGTCAGGTATTTCAGGGTTCTGTCCTGGGCCCAGTACTGTTCAACATCTTCCAGAATGACTTAGATGAGGGAATAGAAGGCATGCTCAAAAAAACTGTGGATGACACAAAGCTGGGGGTGAGGGAATTGCTAAGACCTCTGAAGACAGGCTCAGGTTTCAAAAGGATCTTGATAAACGTGAGTGTTGGGCCCTCTCCAACAAAATGTTGCTTGATGGTGAGAAATGTAAATTTCTGCACTTAGGTAGGAAGAAACCGATGCACAGGTACAAGATTGGTGGTCCCTGGCTTAGCAATAGTACTTGAGAGAAAGATCTGGGGGTCCTGGTAGGCCACAGATTAAGGGTGAGCCAGCAATGGGCTGCAGCCACTCAAAAAGCCAATGGAGTTTTGGGCTGCATCCACAGAGGTCAATTATATGTCAAGATCATTGGAAGTGAAAGCGCTGCTCTATGCTGCACTGGTCAGACTACACCAGGAATACTGTGTCTACTTCGGTCACAACAATACAAAAAGGATGCTGAGGAACTGGAAAGAGTACAGAGAAGAGGAACAAGGCTGGTAAGGATTTTGGAGGCTAAATCCTACAAAGAACGGTTAAAGGGACTTGGTACATTTAGTGTGAAGAACACAAGGCTGAGGGGAGACATCACAGCAGTCTTCTGATACGTGAAGGGATGTTCCAGGGAAGAGGAAGTTGATTTATTCTCTCCAGCACCTGAGGGCAAGACAGCAACCAATGGGTGGAAGGTTTACATGAGAGGGCTAAATCTGAACTAAGGAGGAATTTCCTGACTGTGAGAGCTGTTGAGCAATGGATCAGCCTGCTTCCTGAAGTGGTGGTGCTCCATCACTGGAGGTCTTCAAGAAAAGACTGGACAGCCATTTGTCCAGAATGGTATGAGAATTCCTGCATGGGGTTGGGCTAGAAGATCTCCAAGGTCCCTTTCAACCCTATGATTCTATAATTCTATTATTCTTGTATCAATGTAATTTTTTCTCTCCACTGTTTTTTAGTTTATTAAGCTAATAACCCAGTAATTGGGAATGATTGTGGAATCCTGAAATTTCTTGCCATGATATCTTAATGGATTAGTCTTGTTACTTCAAATGGAAAATACTGGCGATCTACCATTTCAAATGCTAAACTGGACTTCTGATATGGCCTGCTTCAGGTGTGGGGCCCCTATTCCCCCCTTTTAAAAATCCCCTGAGGCAAAATTGCCCAAGTTACTCTTCCAGTCTTCATCTAAGGCAGTATTTCTCAACCTTGGTGACTTTAAGATGTGTGGACTTCAACTCCCAGAATTCCCCAGGCAGCCATGCTGGCTGGGGAATTCTGGGAGTTGAAGTCCACATGTCGTCAAGTTGACAAGGTTGAGAAACACTCATCTAAGGTCTGTCTTCAACCTTTCTATGCTCCTGCTTTTGTGGGCAAAGGAAATACACTATCATCACAGGAAATTACCCTTCTAGCTGCACTCCAGCATTAGACAGCTACTCCATCTTTCTGTTCCTCCTGAGTTGATATCATTACATTGAAGAATTGTGTTGGCCCAATAAATTAATCTGAGCCTTTTGCATAATGGCTGGGCAAAGCGTGGTGTTGCAATTGGATCCGGGATGACATCTGTTGATGAACTAGAACACTCAACATTCTTCAGCGTTGGCCATGCCAGCTGAGCTGCTGAGAGATTATTTATTTATTTGTTCCATGTATACAGCCATCCTTGTCTGCCTCCTGAGGAATCTGTACAATGACCAAGTAGCAACAGTAAGAACAGACCACGGAACAACGGACTGGTTTAAGATTGGGAAAGGAGTACGGCAGGGCTGTATACTCTCACCCTACCTATTCAACTTGTACACAGAACACATCATGCGATGTGCTGGGCTTGAGGAATCCAAGGCTGGAGTTAAAATCGCTGGAGGAAACATTAACAGTCTCAGATATGCAGATGATACCACTTCGATGGCTGAAAGCAAAGAGGAACTGAGGAGCCTTATGATGAAGGTGAAAGAAGGAAGTGCAAAAGCTGGCTTGCAACTAAACCTCAAAAAAACCAAGATAATGGCAACCAGCTTGATTGATAACTGGTAAATAGAGGAAGAAAACATAGAGGCAGTGAAAGACTTTGTATTTCTAGGTGCTAAGATTACTGCAGGTGCTGACTGCAGTCAGGAAATCAGAAGACGCTTAATCCTTGGGAGAAGAGCAATGACAAATCTCAATAAAATAGTCAAGAGCAGAGACATCACACTGACAACAAAGGTCCGCATAGTTAACGCAATGGTATTCCCAGTAGTAACATATGGCTGCGAGAGCTGGACCATAAGGAAGGCTGAGAGAAGGAAGATCGATGCTTTTGAACTGTGGTGTTGGAGGAAAATTCTGAGAGTGCCTTGGACTGCCAGAAGATCAAACCAGTCCATCCTCCAGGAAATCAAGCCAGACTGCTCACTTGAGGGAATGATATTAATACTTTGGCCACATAATGAGAAGACAGGACACCCTGGAGAAGATGCTGATGCTAGGGAGAGTGGAGGGCAAAAGGAAGAGGGGCCAACCAAGGGCAAGGTGGATGGATGGTATTCTAGAGGTGATGGATTCGTCCCTGGGGGAGCTGGACCGACAGGAAGCTCTGGCGTGGGCTGGTCCATGAAGTCACAAAGAGTCGGAAGCAACTAAACGAATAAACAACAACAACATACAGCCATCCATCTCACATGTGTGACTGTGGGTGGCTCACACAGTTAAAAGTAACCAAAACCACATACAAGTAAGTAACCAAAACAATAACAACTGAAACCATTAAAAACATATTAAGGCAATTAAAGTAGGTCCAACAATAATTGTAAAGCTATAGATTCCCTTATTTTTCATACTGGAATATTCAAACGTGATATTGTATTATATTATATTATATTATATTATATTATATTATATTATATTATATTATATTATATTATATTATATTATAAAAAATGCTAAGAGCTCATCATGGAGATCCATCTGTAATTTTTTGTACAAGATGTATTCAACACTGAAAGAGAGGTAGGCTAGCAAAAGGCCCAGGCAATTAAGGCTATTTGCACTGACGATAGCATATAGCAGCAGTTCCCAACCATGGCAGCTTCCAGGTGTGTGGACTTCAATTCCCAGAATTCTCATGCATAGCTATGTTGGGTGGGGAATTCTGGGATTTGAAGTTTATACTTCTGGAAATGGCCAAGGTGAGGAAACACTGCTATATAGAAAATCAATGGGTAGACACTGCTGCCCCTTTGTGGTTAGAGCAGGAGCCACAAACCTCATGTTTTTTAATGTTGATTTTAAAAAAATGTATAAAATACTGGCTTGGTTCACAAAACACATTAATGAGGCTTCTTCTTTTAGGTTTAGAGAAGTGTTTCTCAACTTTGGCAACTAAAATTATTTTTTTAAATTTAAATTGAATAGTGAAGGGCTGCAAATCACGGCTTAGTGTAACTGTAATGTAACTGTCACTTCCCGTTACTACAGCTGTAGAGTAGAAAACACTTGACAGAAAGAGAGCAGAGTTTTAATAACATTGACCCTCTGCTGTTTACAGTGAAATATACATCTCTGTTTACTGTGTGTGTTCATGTACTTTGCACTCCAATGATCCTTTCTTCTGTAAACACCAGCAGTCTAAAACAAGGAGTTTTGATTTCCCATAGCTGTTTAACTTATTTACAAATAAATGTAGAAGGAATGCTTCTGGCAACATTAGAGATTTGTTGTTTGGGAACATCAATGCGTGTGTACTTTTGTATGCAGATGATGCCAAATTCTTGATGGAGAAGCTGAATTATTAGCAGCAAATGTTAGATAGATTGTATGAAGTAATGAGGAAGATGGTTCTTAAAATTAATTTATCCAAGACCAAGTTCTTTTTTTCTTGACACAGGAAATGGACTGAATGAAGTTTTACATAAATGGCCAAAAAATTTGCTCGCCAGTGAGTTTCACACACTAATTGATTGTCTGCTTAATTTGGCTGTCTGTGCTTTTCCTGCCAGCAAATGGGTCAGGGTTACCGATCGACAGTTACCTCTGCAAATTTATGTACCCATGCCACAATCACACAAGGATATCACACCAACCAATTATATTCAAAGTGGAGCAAAAACTTTTTGGACACGAGATTTCAACCCCAGGTATAAAACGAACAATAGCCCCATGTTTACTAAAAATGGGGAAATAGATTGAGAAGATTTAAGTCCTGCAAATGCTGAAAGAAAGTACTCTGCAGAAGGAGGGTTTGTCAAAAGAAGTGAGCATGACTTGCATAAGAGCGTGTTTCTGCCTACTCTGTTATATGGAAGTGAGAGTTAACTACTGTATGTCAGGAGAAATATGAAAGTAAGTTGAATGCAGAGGGAATAAGACACTTAAGAAATAGGTGTGGTAAAGCAAGAAGAGATAAAGGGATGAATAAATATTAGTGTAGATTACAGTTTGGCCATATAGAGAGAACAAAGCCCATTAGGTGTAGTGGTTAAGGCACCAGGCTAGAAACCGGGAGACTGTGAGTTCTAGTCCTGCCTTAGGCACAAAGCCAGCTGGATGACCTTGGGCCAGTCCCTCTCTCCCAGCCCCTTCCTCTTTTGAAGGAAATAGCTTAAAATAAGATGAAACAAAACTAGAAAAAACTAACGTATTACAAAACGATGTATTACAATAGATAGGTGAAAAGGATTTGGTTGTTAAACAACCCATTAAAATTTTCCTGCACAGAATCATTTAGAACTAGTTTGGTCCCTAGGAACTGGGATGCTGTGCGTTCTAGTCCTGCTTTAGGCACTAAGCCAGCTGGGTAACCTGGAGCCAGTCACTCTCTCTCGGCCCCAGGAAGGAGGCAATGGCAAACCACTTCTGAAAATGTTGGTAAGCAAACTGCAGGGACTAGTTCAGGCAGTCACCAGGAGTCAAAAACTGACTCGAAGGCACAAACAATATAAATAAATAAATAAATAAATAAATAAATAAATAAATAAAAAGAGAGATAGAAAGAATGTGGATCAAATTGCACAATGGCCAGATGAAGGTAGAATTAATGTGTGAATAGGAAGGAGATGGTTGGATGGAGTTGATGAGATCCTCAACAAGACAGAGGGAGGTTTAAAGAACAAAAGCCAGCATCTAAACTGGGATAGGATCAGGGTGGTAGCAAGGATGGCTTGCAAGGACAGAAAGATGCGGAGATGGGTAGTGAACTGTACTGGTGTAAACTAGGTTTAACTCTACTTGCTTTTTTCTTTTTTTTTAATCTTAGTTTATTTGGCTTGCTTTTTTAAAAATAAATTTTATTAAAAGTTTTACAAAGAACATAAAAACTAACACAAACAAAGAGAGAGTAAAAAAGAAGAAAGAAAGAAAGAAAGAAAGAAAGAAAGAAAGAAAGAAGGAGAAACAGCTTACAATTTCCTTTGCAGCAAATATAAGTACAAGTTGGCTTGCTATTTCTCACTCTTCTTGCACTTTGCATAATGTTGCCTCTCTTGAAGGAAGTAGCTCAAAATAAGATGAAACAAAACTAGAAAAAACTGCAGGGACTAGTGCAGGCAGTCATCAAGAGTTAACACTGACTTGAAGGAAAATAAAATAAAAACCACAGAACTGTATTGTTCAGTCTTTCCATTATGTTGATAGAAAATCAGGGCAATGGTTGAACGTGTCATTTGCAGCAATTTATGTGATGTGTGGAATTACAGTACAAAAATCAAAGTCTTCTCCATATTGTCCTGCCTCGTCCTGTGTACGAAGATGAAAATCTTAGCACTTAGATTAACAAATAACCAGTACACCATAAAAACAGCCTAAAGCGGTGTTTCTCGACCATAGCAACATTAAGGTGGGTGGACTTCAACTCCCAGAATTCCCCAGCCAGCTTTGAAGTCCACATACCTTAACATTGCTACGGTTGAGAAACACTAGCCTAATGAAATAACAACACCTATAGGTGGTCCTTGCTTAATGACCACAATTGGGACTGGAATTTCAGTTGTTAAGCTGAGCAGTCATTAAGAGAATCCAATCTGATTTTGCAACTTTTTTTGTGGCACTCATTAAGCAAATCACTGCAGGTGTTAAGCAAACCATGTGGTTCCCCATTGATTTTGCTTGCCAGAAGCCAGCCAGGAAGGTAAAAAATGGCAATCGAGCGACCATGGGATGCTGTGACAGTCATAAATGCTGGTTGCCAAGTTCCCAAATCATGATCACATGACCGCAGGGACCCTGCGAGAGTCCTAAGTGTGAGGATCAGTTGTAAATCGTTTCTTCCAGCACTGTCGTAAGTCCGAACCATCACTAAATGAATGGTTGCTAAGCGAGGACTACCTGTACTGCTTTTCTTTAGAGCAGAATAACATTTGAAACACACAAAACATGATGGGTGAGATAAGACTATTTTTATTAATTTCTACGTAAATTCTCCATGCAAAATAGCATATTCAATATAAAAGTTCATTGAGCAATTTATATTTTTCAGACCCCGCCAAATTAATTGCAATATTAATTAATGGTAAGATGGGCTTTTGGGTCATCATATAAAAATATGAGCCACTTGTTTTCACATATAACTGTAAGACACGTATTTCTGAAATATACATAGTTCTGCAACACCCAAGATGCTAAGAGGAGAAAGCATTCAGATTATCATATTTAAAGCTGCTGAAGTCACTTTATTGGATAATTGACTTTTGTCCCTTGGTTTTACTATAAGCTGCTTTATGGAACAGGCTATAATGCACACATGAACACAATATGGTGTTGACTAAATCCCAAATACGTAGCTGGTGTGGTACAGCAGATCTGAGAGGACGTGTTCAGCAGAATTAGCAGAGATATGTTTTGTACTTCTACCCAGATAACTTTCGCAGCTGTGAGTTTAAAAGTGATCTAAGGATGAGATAGTTGGGAAAAAAGGAACAGAAACAATGCAAATGAACATGCCTCCATATCTTCAGTGCTTGGGGTTGTTCAGAGTGCTGGAAAGCATTTGGCCTGAGAGATCAGAAAAAACACATCAGGCATTTCTGTAAAAATAAGTGTATTTATAAAAAGCATAAAACATAGGCATCTGCTGGTTCCTGACATAATTGACATTTCTGTCCTAAGAAACTCGAGCTTCCAAAGTAACTCCCACATCTACCATCTCTGTTGAATGATAGTGTCATGTTCACTGATTCAATGTAGTTTATACATCGTAACGTTTCACATGCCATGGCGCTGACGCACGTTTCTGTTTGGGAGGGAGCTGCTGTGGGACCTTGTACCAAGCTCTGCATGTGAAATCAGGACAATGGAATGTGTTTGGGTTATGTTCTCTGCTCAAGGACTTTTCCCGCAGAACATCAGAAACCGTTAGGAGCACCTGGGATTGTGAACTTAGGAAGATTCTACGGGGGGAGGGGTTTCATTTGCACCGGGGGGGTTTAGTTTGAATTTGGCGCGCTTTCATCTTTCTCAGCTTTCTCTGTGATCCTGCATACTATTCTTTAATAAATCAGATATCTTTGAATTCACACTCGTGAGTTTGATGGTGTTTTAGAATAGGCAACCATTACAGATAGGACGGTGTGACTTCAAGAGAGATCTTGCAAATTGCATTGATTGCACACTCTCCCTATATTCATGTCTGTTTTTGGAGGAGACCTCGTGAAGCATACTGTATGATTCTAACATCAGTGTCCTGATGTTGATAAATTGAGGACTAGAGAAAGTTGTCCTGAGAAGAACTTCAAGTAAAAGGGCTTTAATTTTACAGTGAGAGATGAGAGGCTGTGAGAGATGAGAACCGCATCATAGTGGTGGGAAGGTATGGAGACAACCAACTTTGGCCGACTCCAAACCATTAGCTAGGAGAGGAAGAACAACACAGTTTGCATCTAGATAATCACTTACACCAGCTTTCCCTAATACGCTACCCTCCATTTATGTCATTTTGTATCTCCTATAATTCAAAGCTGTGATGGCTGTGAGTCATGATGCTTCTAGTCCACCACATCTGTAGGGCATGCAATTGAGAAAAGCTATGCTAGCTTGACAAAATAGATGGAATACTGTAGTTGGAAATGGCTTTTTATTCCTAGCCATCAGCACTAAAGGGCTAGGTATGGCTCATGGCTCTAGACTGTAATTCCACATTGATTTCTCCAGTCACTACATCTTGCAAACCAGAATCACCAGTAGCCCTAAAACAGGAAAGGCAGAATGCTGGATTGACTAATGAATCTTAATGAATTTGACTGCTCAAGTTGATTAATTTGACTAGTTGAAATGACTAACATTTGCAACCCCGGGGGGGAAAAACACAGTGAAGGATGAAGTCTTGCGTGTCCCGTTTCAACAAAAGGCCAAACTTCATGATGGTGTTACGATTTACATAAGTTTGAAAGGGAATATTGCACATTCTTGGATGGTTTCTTTTCTATTTTTTAAATCAGGGTTGGAAATTTGGAGGGCATAAGGATGTGTGAGAAAAGCCTTTCTCTTTCCCATTATCTGACCAGTTAGACAGCCGACACATGGGATTGTGTTTAGGTCAATGAACATCTTTCCCAAACAGCAGGAGGATGGAGGGGGTGAACTTCTCTCTAGTGTGTCCTGTCTCTTTGGCTCTCATGGATTTTTCCATTTGGAAAAATGCAAAGTTTAGGGTAAAGAGTTAGAAGGGTTTGGCCAGGTGAGCCAGATGATGTGGATGGATCACAGAAGGCAGCCCATCCTTACTTCAAGGGAAGAAGAGGAAGAGGATAATACAGTAATTGTACACTTGAGAAATAACTCATTTAGGGTCTTGCCTAATAAAGCCAGAGATCCAAAATATCTACCTGCACTACTGGATGGAGAAGAACAGGCTTTGGTTCAACTCAAGCAAGACTGAGTGACTGTGGGTTTTGCGGTCCCTCGTTCTGATCTGGGGTTCTGAGGCCCCCTGGCTCTGGGATTCTCCTCCTTTAACTCTAGATGGGGTTGCACTTCTCCGGAATAGAACTGGTGTACAGTTTAGGAGTTGCCTTATATCCTCGGTTCCTGTTCAAAGAGTAGGTAGCAGCTCTGGTCAGGAGAACCTTTACACAGATCCTCCTTGTGTGGCCACTGTGCCAGTTCTTAGATCAAAAGGCCATGCTCACAGTCACTCAGGCCCTGGTCATCTCCTGTTTGGATTATTCCAATGCACTTTATATGGGGTTGCCCTTGAAAACCATCGGAAGCCACAAACTGGTCCAGAATGCAGTAGCATAAGTAGTTCTGGGTGCACCTCGGTATACACATGTAACACCCCTGCTTCATGAGCTGCATTGGCACCCTGTAGACTTCTGGTTGCAATTTGAAGTATTGGTTATTACCTCTAAAACTCTTCATGGCACAAGGCAGAGTCTGTGGGACCACCTGTCTCCAATTGTCTCTACTTGTCCCATGAGATCTGGGAGAGTGAGCGTGCTTCAGGTTCCTTCTATGAAACAACGGTACCTGTGGGACCCAGGAACTGTGCTTTCTCTGTCTCAAAGCCAGCCCTATGGGACATCGTTTTCCCCAAGGTCCAGATGCCCTGACCCTGCTCACCTTCTGCAGGCCTTGGATTGCTGGTTTTTCCCTCCAGCTTTGGGCCAGAGCTCAAGATGACCCTGCCGAGAATGGTTTCTGAATGGTTTATATAATGGCTGGCCTTGGTTATTTTACTATCCTTTTATTTTCTTATTCTGTTATTCTATTTCCTGTTCCAAGTATCCATTGAGTTTGATTTTTAGTTTGTTTGTTTTTTATGGTTCTTATTGTAAGTCACCGAATTGTAAGTCACCGAGAGTCATTTTTACAAGTTGGGCAGCTGCATAAATCAACCAAACATTATTTTCCAAAGGAGGTTTAAAAAAACAGGGCTGACAAAGGATTAAAAAATGCCTACTGTCTCCCAGCAACAACTAAATCCCTGCAAGTTTACAAAGTTGTATCTTTCCTTAGCCAAAAAACAGCATGTATCACTTCATGCTTTTGCATGGCATCTTTACTCTGAAACTGGACATGCCACATTTCTCAGGAGCGCCACACATTGACATTCTTGGCATTTTCTCACTCTGCAGTTGAGAATGAGATTTTTTTTCAAACTGATCTAGGAGGTAAGAGAAATAAAAGTGTTGATGCGAATATGCCCCAGGCCACCACACAATATGAACTTTATTGCCCCCATCCAAACATTCAGGGGTGTGCACAGGGAGAGGGTCAAAACAGTCCAAGATGGCCACACAGGTTGAAAAGGGGCAGATTTTCAATCAATCAATCAATCAATTAATTAATTTCCTATCCCGCCTTTATTATTTTTATAAATAACTCAAGGTGGGGAACATACCAAATACTCCTTCCTCCTCCTATTTTCCCCACAGCAACCACCCTGAGGTGAGTTAGGCTGAGAGAGACTAGGCCCAAGGTCACCCAGCCAGCCTTCATGCCTAAGGTGGGACTAGAATTCTCAGTCTTCTGGTTTCTAGCCCGTTGCTTTAACCACTAGGCCAAACTGGCTCTCTAACTGCATGATTGTGGCCACCAGCTTGACGTTTTTGACTCCCTTCCCTGCAGACACACCTGAAACCACTGTAGACTAGACACAGATATTATGCCACTCCTCTGGCGTTATTCCATCCCTCCAATGTCAAAGCCAGGTAAATAATAAGTGTATTGTATGTGATCTTGAGTAATTTATAGGAGGAATAATACAGAAATCAAGTCAGTAAATAGTTGATATACATGCTTTTTCACAGATATGGCTATTTCCCAAGGGAAAATCACAACCTTCAAAATGCTGAAAACTGGCAGCCTTAATGAGGGAAGTTTCCTCCCTGCCCTAATTCACAGTATAATAATTACTTTATTGCTTGAAATGTGTATGTGTTGGTTATCATATATTTCAGTGTGTGGAATATGTGCAGAGAATATCATCTTAAGTGTTTGTTTGCACAATGTGCCCCAAGTTAACTGAATTCTGGGTTATGAACCCGGTAGGCTTAATTCATACAATACACCATAGTCTGAAATCGTCAACATTTTAATCCAGCATGTTGCACAGATACTACCAGAGACTACAAATGTTTATGGCATACATTTTCATGGATTAAATTTACCGCATGGACTATTAAGGACTCAGATGCATGGAATATTTGCCCAAGAGAGAGAAAGAGGGAGAGTGTACACACACACACACACACACACACAAAATTGGGTGGGGAAGGGAATAGTTTTTAAAAAAATAATAATAATAAAATGCAATTAAACTACAGCACCAACAAAATCTAGCTATATTATAGCTTATATCATTATAAAATAAAGCTAAGCATAAGAAAACCTAATTAACAGAAAAAGAGATCCATATATTAACCGTAGATATTGATATACAATTAATTCAGTCCTTACGTTTATCATTAAATCTAGACCATATAGCAACATAATATGTCATCTTCTCATTTTAGGACACAGAGACTTTAAAAACATAGACAACAAACTCAGTCCTGAATCCATTCCCTAAAATCAGGACAGTAAACTTCTTTCCAATTATGGAAAATTATCTTCTTTGTTGTGTCCCAGGCTTGATAGAGTCAAAGCTTTTCAGGACAAATTCCATATTTTAGGAATATTTATTTATTTATTTATTTATTTATCATCTAATTTGTCACCACCCATCTCCTCCCACCAGCGATTATAGTTCAATATCACAAACAAGAGCAGGTTTTTGTACATGTGATTGGACCTTGAGCTCAGAGCCAGTACTAAAATTTAATTTGTGGGTTAAGAATATGCTTAGAAGTATAAAGCAAGGGTGCCTCTAAGAAAGCTTCTTCCCATAAGCTACTATGCTGCATCTTACTCCTCAGGATTCTAACAGAAAGGACACATCTCAAGGTCTACCCTAGTGTGGAGTCTTCTAGAAGATCCCCATTTCTTTCCTTCTGTTGATATCTCTCTTGATTTGGCAGAGAGAACAAACAGGCAACCACATAACAGTGCACCAATCCCCACAGATGGATCCCTGTGGAAAAGAAAAGAAAGCAAACAAATCAATAACCTTTTCAGTAAAACCATGATATAGAGATATGGAATCATCAAAAGCTAACTCTGTGTTGGATGACAAAACACATTTAATTGACTCCTCCAAGCTATTTCTTTTCCCTTGGCATTGCCTCAAAACAGGTGACTTTGAATGGAGGACCATGAGGGGTGTTGTCTTCTACTTGTCTGCTAAAGGTTACATCCTGCCCCAGGCTCTTGGGCCACAGAGCATTAGGATATTTCCAATTGCTTTACTGGCAACAAACCAACAATGTGGAATCAGCAACATTTACTGATCTTCCTAATTTATTTCCTAAAGGAAAAACCGTTTCCCTGGTTTCAAGTGAGAAGAAACACATTCAGTTCTTGATCTTGGGGTATGCCTATGTGGGGGAACAGCTGGATGACAGGAATGTTCAGTGCCACCTGTCCCTCCCTCTTTTGTTTGCCATTTTAGGCCTTAAAAACCTATAAAAAGAATTGAAGAGGGGGAAAGTTGATTTTCGAAGAGGGCAAGGAGGATTTTCTGGCCATTTCCCTCTTCTTGAGGGAAAGCTTTGACTCCAATCTTGGAGAGGAAAATGGAAGGTCCCATGGCATGTAGGACAGGGATTTTGCCTTAAATACCGTGCCCCTGTCTGTTTCCTTGCTGGGTTACGTTTGGCATGGAACGGGTGTCATTTTTATTTTCTTTCTGATGATTCTGAAAGCTCACGGTCAGTTGCAGATAATGAAGGACTGCAATCACAGCTTAGGACCGGAGTCCCTCAAACCTGGTATGGGTCCCAATAAACACACCAAGCGAGAAATAGGATAACCCTTTTATTTGAGCGCTCAAGTAACAAGGGGGTCTCTCCTCTGAAGAGGAGAGCCCTTTGTGTTAGTAGACAGCATCTTCTATACCATTGTCTATAAGATACAGTTACAAGCATAAAATGATTATTGGACAATTTCTGTCACAGGGTACATAGGCATTCATACATTTGTGTTATCTATGTTAACTACACACTACATCTACACCCATCATCATTTAGGGATTTCTCCCCTCCTTTGGGTGTAAAATTCCACCTTGGGCCCTCCCTAAGGTGGGGAATTATCTCATAGTGGGAGGGAAATTTAACATTATAATTACCTGTCCGGTTACTTTCGGACAAGATATCCCTCATGTGGGCATGCTGGCATTCTTGTATTACCTTCTACTGGCTTCTGCTGGTTCTGGTTTGTATTTCCTTCCCTTAACTTCCATTCGTACCATCTTCCAACTTATACCTGTCATGTACTTGCCAGCCCCCCACATTCCAACTTATTCTTAGGCATCCATATCTCCCAAGAGAGCCTTGGAACTCTTGAGACAAGGAAGCCATTATTTTCCTTGATATTTACAGCTTACACAGTTAGCTGAACACGTACATTCCTTATAAGAAGGATGCTGGTAAAATTCTGTCTCCACAATAGTAACAGAAAAAGGAAAAAGAACAAAGCACAAAGAAAATTACAATGCAAATACAGAAATTGTCAAGAAGCAAAAACACGTAAAAAGTGCTTTAAAAAAAGTGAGGAAAAAATAAAGGAAGTATAATATATTGCTAAAACAGTTACAACTCTCTATATACTTATTTAACACACTTAAAGTTACCAAGACTGAGAAACACTGGCAGAGATCGTGGGAGATCTGCTGACGGGTTCTGGGTATCTGAAGTCCTATCCTATAGAAGACATGGCAGAATTGTGAGATCTGTTTCTAAAGACAGGACAAAGAACAATCAATTTAAGGATAATTTCTAATCATTAATAATTTCTAATCATTGACATGTCACAATTTCATCTAAGTTTCATTTCTCCTCCTAAACTTCCGTTTTCCCCTCCTAATCTCTTAGCTTTCATTTAAAAAAAAAACACCTCCACTTGGGCTGAAAGAACAATTACTTCCTTGTTTAAAAAAACACCTAGCAAAGCCTTTACTAGAGTGTTGCACTTTCTGTTTTAAAAGACAAAAGCAGGAGTCAGCCAGTGGGCAGGCTGCATTACAGCTCTGCAAAAGCAAGCCAAAAGAAGGATAAAAGAAGAAGAAAAAGGTTTGAAATCTTGCTTTGCTTGAAATCTTTTTCTTTGCTGTTGTATTTATTCTAAAGTAATAAAGTTTTCCAAGCGTTTGTCTCCTGGGATCTAATCTGGCTGTTGAAAGACCCTCTTATGACAGAGTACAGTATATTATATGACAGAATGGGAATCCTAATTTTTTTTAGATTTGGGGAGAAATAAGGGTGGATTCCTAACGTAACACAAATGTAAAGGTAACCATTTTTATAGAGGAATGCTAAGGACTGACTAGGAGAAATTGTTTCATTTCTAATTCTCACCCCTACACCTTCCCGGCTTCTAGGTTTTGAAATGCTTGTTTATGTTTGTTAGTTAAATATCTATCCTGTGTTTCTACTACAATTTAAAGGGGAGCACCAAGAAGAGAACCCAGTTTGCCTATTGCCATTAAGAGTCTCCTACTGCTTGCAAAAGTTGATAAGACACTGCAGATATTAAATGATGCTCCCTGCCCCAATAGCTCCTGCTGGACTACTTGTTAATAGTTCAGAGGGGTGGGCTATCAATATATTATACTTCCTTTATTTTTTCCTCACTTTTTTTTAAAGCACTTTTTACGTATTTTTTCTTCTTGACAATTTCTGTATTTGCATTGTAATTTTCTCTGTGCTTTGTTCTTTTTCCTTTTTCTGTTACTATTGTGAGACAGAACTACTTGTTAATAGTTCAGAGGGGTGGGCTATCAAAGCAAATACACAGCATCTCTACCAATGTTTAATGCAGAGCTTCTCAACCTTGGCAACTTTAAGATGTGTGGACTGCAACTCCCAGAATTCCCCAGCCAGCATGGCTGAATAAATGCCCTATATTTGGGTAGGAAAAATCAAAGGTATAATCAAAAGTGGGAGGACTATGCTGGACAGTAGCATATACAAAAAGACTCTGGCTGTTTTGGTGGACCTCAGACTGATCATGAGCCAATACTGTGATGCAGCTGTAAAAAAAAGCACATTAAATTCTAGGTTGCGTGGCTGGCTAGGGAATTCTGGGAGTTGAAGTCCACACATCTTAAAGTTGCCAAGGTTGAGAAACACTGGTTTAATGACTGTATTTTAAGGCAGCCCTTTGGTCTCTTCTTAGTCGCTTGATCATTCTTTACAGAACCAAGGGATGACCTGTCCTCCAGAAACCTCTGTGTACAGTACAGAAGAAGCTAAACCAGGTTTGCATTCAATGGTCACCTATCATAGGTATTCCTGGACTCCAGAGTTCATAACTGGCTATCTCTGGCTCATAAAACCTCTGCATGGGCTCTGAATTCCCCAACCTGGCACATTCACTCATGCATACAACAGATCCAGAAAGCAGCATGTTCCCTCCAAGTACTTGGCCACAGTCTAGATGCTAAGACACAAATAATTATTTTTGTTCTTAGATATATGAGATATGGAAAGTGGATGGAGATGAACTCTTCTCCTTCTCTTAGATGTGAGAGCCAGTTTCATGCAGTGATTAAAGGTACTAGATTGGAAATCAGGAGGTTGTGAGTTCCAATCCTGCCTTAGGTGTTAAGCCAGCTGGGTGACTCTGGGCCAGACACTCTCTCTCAGCCCTAGGAAGAAGGCAAGGGCAAACAACTCCCAAAAATGTCGGAAAGAAAACAGTATGGAGTTGTCTTGAAAGCCTAAGCAAACAAACAAAAAAAAGGTAAGATGTAGGAAATCCATGGAAAATAAATCTATCAATGAATACTAGACTATCTTTGACTATCAACAACAGGAAAGAGCACTGGCCACTTAACTTATTTTCAGAAAGTGAGATAAGCCAAGAGCCACTGGGTTGGAGGGCAGGGCTCTCCATTACGCCAACAGCCATGTGGCTTCAAGGCCACAAAGCACAGGGGCTAGAATGAACAGAGGAAGAAGCCATTGCCTGAGTACACGAGGGAACCACTCCCTTAAAAGGACAGAGGACAATTGGATATTCAGTATGGCTCCATTCTTCTTTGAAACAAAGATTCTTATCTAACCATACCAGTTTGTGTATCTGGGAGACTTCATCCAGGACCGAGCCTAGCAGCCAGATTCCATTCTGTGAAGTTGGGACTCAGATTTGCTACCAGGTTCTACCAAACCTGTTAATTAATCTTTTCTCCTTTTGGCCCTCTTCTTTCTCTTCCTTAGAATTACTATTGCCTGCAATGAATGCTCAGCCACTGGTCATCACTCAGCCACAGGTGGTGGTTATGCAACCCCAAAGAAACTATTGGCAAACGGGCGTATGTGACTGCTGCAGCGACTGTGGAGTCCGTGAGTGATTGTGCCAATAACTGAAAGGGGGGTTGTCCAAGCCTTCTTAGGAACAAGGGAAGATTGCATTGAATATTGTTCCCAACTGGATATGTTGTAGAATTAAATTATTCTTTAAAATTTGAGTGATGGATGTTCACTAATTGAACAACCCACTGGATTGGAATTATCATGGCCAGATGTAAAAGGGCACAGCGCTTCTGTACTATTAAAACTTGTGCAGAAGATGGAACTGTAAAGTTCTACACAACTGAAGAATTATGCTAAAGATTAAAAAAAAACTGGTGTCCTCTGCATGTTTTGTATTTTAATTCTCATAATTCTAATTCATGGTGGTTGGGAACTACAGAAGGAGTCTAACCTATTCAGGAAACACCAGAATATGGAAAAATGCAGTGGAGTGTGCCTTTAATTTAATGTGGCTTGTACATTAGCTATTTCAGCCCTCCTCTCTCCTAAGTGATGTTTAACTGGCACTTGAATTTGCAGCTTTGATGTTGCAGAAGTAGCATAACTTTCACTTTCTGTGCGATAAATCTTGTCTTTGTTCAGCGCTCTTCCAAGAGATTTCTACAAGGGCTTTTCCTTCCTCTGTCTAGTTTGCTGTGGACTCTTTTGCGTCCCTTGTTTGTCATGCCAAGTTGCTTCAGATATGAGTGAATGCTGTTGCTGTGGAGCATCTGTAGCCATGCGATCTGTCTACCGAACAAAATACCAAATCCCCGTGAGTAGATTTTCTAGCCCATGCTTAGATAAGCTTCAGGTTTATGACCTCTAATTGGAACCAAAAACCAAACTAGAATCTTAAAAGAATTCATGAAATTGGAGAGAAAATACCCGGTCAGAGAGGCCAACATACACTTTTAAAAATAAGGAGCATTGAGCGTTGAGTACATGCACCCTCCAGAAATTTGTGAAATGAAATGAACTGGCCTGAGATGTGAATTGATAATTATTTCATTTGTTATTGTGGAGACAGAATTTTACCAGCATCCTTCTTATAAGGAATGTACGTGTTCAGCTAACTGTGTAAGCTGTAAATATCAAGGAAAATAATGGCTTCCTTGTCTCAAGAGTTCCAAGGCTCTCTTGGGAGATATGGATGCCTAAGAATAAGTTGGAATGTGGGGGGCTGGCAAGTACATGACAGGTATAAGTTGGAAGATGGTACGAATGGAAGTTAAGGGAAGGAAATACAAACCAGAACCAGCAGAAGCCAGTAGAAGGTAATACAAGAATGCCAGCATGCCCACATGAGGGATATCTTGTCCGAAAGTAACCGGACAGGTAATTATAATGTTAAATTTCCCTCCCACTATGAGATAATTCCCCACCTTAGGGAGGGCCCAAGGTGGAATTTTACACCCAAAGGAGGGGAGAAATCCCTAAATGATGATGGGTGTAGATGTAGTATGTAGTTAACATAGATAACACAAATGTATGAATGCCTATGTACCCTGTGACAGAAATTGTCCAATAATCATTTTATGCTTGTAACTGTATCTTATAGACAATGGTATAGAAGATGCTGTCTACTAACACAAAGGGCTCTCCTCTTCAGAGGAGAGACCCCCTTGTTACTTGAGCGCTCAAATAAAAGGGTTATCCTATTTCTCGCTTGGTGTGTTTATTGGGACCCATACCAGGTTTGAGGGACTCCGGTCCTAAGCTGTGATTGCAGTCCTTCATTATCTGCAACTGACCGTGAGCTTTCAGAATCATCAGAAAGAAAATAAAAATGACACCCGTTCCATGCCAAACGTAACCCAGCAAGGAAACAGACAGGGGCACGGTATTTAAGGCAAAATCCCTGTCCTACATGCCATGGGACCTTCCATTTTCCTCTCTAAGATTGGAGTCAAAGCTTTCCCTCAAGAAGAGGGAAATGGCCAGAAAATCCTCCTTGCCCTCTTCGAAAATCAACTTTCCCCCTCTTCAATTCTTTTTATAGGTTTTTAAGGCCTAAAATGGCAAACAAAAGAGGGAGGGACAGGTGGCACTGAACATTCCTGTCATCCAGCTGTTCCCCCACATAGGCATACCCCAAGATCAAGAACTGAATGTGTTTCTTCTCACTTGAAACCAGGGAAACGGTTTTTCCTTTAGGAAATAAATTAGGAAGATCAGTAAATGTTGCTGATTCCACATTGTTGGTTTGTTGCCAGTAAAGCAATTGGAAATATCCTAATGCTCCGTGGCCCAAGAGCCTGGGGCAGGATGTAACCTTTAGCAGACAAGTAGAAGACAACACCCCTCATGGTCCTCCATTCAAAGTCACCTGTTTTGAGGCAATGCCAAGGGAAAAGAAATAGCTTGGAGGAGTCAATTAAATGTGTTTTGTCATCCAACACAGAGTTAGCTTTTGATGATTCCATATCTCTATATCATGGTTTTACTGAAAAGGTTATTGATTTGTTTGCTTTCTTTTCTTTTCCACAGGGATCCATCTGTGGGGATTGGTGCACTGTTATGTGGTTGCCTGTTTGTTCTCTCTGCCAAATCAAGAGAGATATCAACAGAAGGAAAGAAATGGGGATCTTCTAGAAGACTCCACACTAGGGTAGACCTTGAGATGTGTCCTTTCTGTTAGAATCCTGAGGAATAAGATGCAGCATAGTAGCTTATGGGAAGAAGCTTTCTTAGAGGCACCCTTGCTTTATACTTCTAAGCATATTCTTAACCCACAAATTAAATTTTAGTACTGGCTCTGAGCTCAAGGTCCAATCACATGTACAAAAACCTGCTCTTGTTTGTGATATTGAACTATAATCGCTGGTGGGAGGAGATGGGTGGTGACAAATTAGATGATAAATAAATAAATAAATAAATATTCCTAAAATATGGAATTTGTCCTGAAAAGCTTTGACTCTATCAAGCCTGGGACACAACAAAGAAGATAATTTTCCATAATTGGAAAGAAGTTTACTGTCCTGATTTTAGGGAATGGATTCAGGACTGAGTTTGTTGTCTATGTTTTGAAAGTCTCTGTGTCCTAAAATGAGAAGATGACATATTATGTTGCTATATGGTCTAGATTTAATGATAAACGTAAGGACTGAATTAATTGTATATCAATATCTACGGTTAATATATGGATCTCTTTTTCTGTTAATTAGGTTTTCTTATGCTTAGCTTTATTTTATAATGATATAAGCTATAATATAGCTAGATTTTGTTGGTGCTGTAGTTTAATTGCATTTTATTATTATTTTTTTAAAAAAACTATTCCCTTCCCCACCCAATTTTGTGTGTGTGTGTGTGTGTGTACACTCTCCCTCTTTCTCTCTCTTGGGCAAATATTCCATGCATCTGAGTCCTTAATAGTCCATGCGGTAAATTTAATCCATGAAAATGTATGCCATAAACATTTGTAGTCTCTGGTAGTATCTGTGCAACATGCTGGATTAAAATGTTGACGATTTCAGACTATGGTGTATTGTATGAATTAAGCCTACCGGGTTCATAACCCAGAATTCAGTTAACTTGGGGCACATTGTGCAAACAAACACTTAAGATGATATTCTCTGCACATATTCCATACACTGAAATATATGATAACCAACACATACACATTTCAAGCAATAAAGTAATTATTATACTGTGAATTAGGGCAGGGAGGAAACTTCCCTCATTAAGGCTGCCAGTTTTCAGCATTTTGAAGGTTGTGATTTTCCCTTGGGAAATAGCCATATCTGTGAAAAAGCATGTATATCAACTATTTACTGACTTGATTTCTGTATTATTCCTCCTATAAATTACTCAAGATCACATACAATACACTTATTATTTACCTGGCTTTGACATTGGAGGGATGGAATAATGCCAGAGGAGTGGCATAATATCTGTGTCTAGTCTACAGTGGTTTCAGGTGTGTCTGCAGGGAAGGGAGTCAAAAACGTCAAGATGGTGGCCACAATCATGCAGTTAGAGAGCCAGTTTGGCCTAGTGGTTAAAGCAACGGGCTAGAAACCAGAAGACTGAGAATTCTAGTCCCACCTTAGGCATGAAGGCTGGCTGGGTGACCTTGGGCCTAGTCTCTCTCAGCCTAACTCACCTCAGGGTGGTTGCTGTGGGGAAAATAGGAGGAGGAAGGAGTATTTGGTATGTTCCCCACCTTGAGTTATTTATAAAAATAATAAAGGCGGGATAGGAAATTAATTAATTAATTGATTGATTGATTGAAAATCTGCCCCTTTTCAACCTGTGTGGCCATCTTGGACTGTTTTGACCCTCTCCCTGTGCACACCCCTGAATGTTTGGATGGGGGCAATAAAGTTCATATTGTGTGGTGGCCTGGGGCATATTCGCATCAACACTTTTATTTCTCTTACCTCCTAGATCAGTTTGAAAAAAAATCTCATTCTCAACTGCAGAGTGAGAAAATGCCAAGAATGTCAATGTGTGGCGCTCCTGAGAAATGTGGCATGTCCAGTTTCAGAGTAAAGATGCCATGCAAAAGCATGAAGTGATACATGCTGTTTTTTGGCTAAGGAAAGATACAACTTTGTAAACTTGCAGGGATTTAGTTGTTGCTGGGAGACAGTAGGCATTTTTTAATCCTTTGTCAGCCCTGTTTTTTTAAACCTCCTTTGGAAAATAATGTTTGGTTGATTTATGCAGCTGCCCAACTTGTAAAAATGACTCTCGGTGACTTACAATTCGGTGACTTACAATAAGAACCATAAAAAACAAACAAACTAAAAATCAAACTCAATGGATACTTGGAACAGGAAATAGAATAACAGAATAAGAAAATAAAAGGATAGTAAAATAACCAAGGCCAGCCATTATATAAACCATTCAGAAACCATTCTCGGCAGGGTCATCTTGAGCTCTGGCCCAAAGCTGGAGGGAAAAACCAGCAATCCAAGGCCTGCAGAAGGTGAGCAGGGTCAGGGCATCTGGACCTTGGGGAAAACGATGTCCCATAGGGCTGGCTTTGAGACAGAGAAAGCACAGTTCCTGGGTCCCACAGGTACCGTTGTTTCATAGAAGGAACCTGAAGCACGCTCACTCTCCCAGATCTCATGGGACAAGTAGAGACAATTGGAGACAGGTGGTCCCACCGACTCTGCCTTGTGCCATGAAGAGTTTTAGAGGTAATAACCAATACTTCAAATTGCAACCAGAAGTCTACAGGGTGCCAATGCAGCTCATGAAGCAGGGGTGTTACATGTGTATACCGAGGTGCACCCAGAACTACTTATGCTACTGCATTCTGGACCAGTTTGTGGCTTCCGATGGTTTTCAAGGGCAACCCCATATAAAGTGCATTGGAATAATCCAAACAGGAGATGACCAGGGCCTGAGTGACTGTGAGCATGGCCTTTTGATCTAAGAACTGGCACAGTGGCCACACAAGGAGGATCTGTGTAAAGGTTCTCCTGACCAGAGCTGCTACCTACTCTTTGAACAGGAACCGAGGATATAAGGCAACTCCTAAACTGTACACCAGTTCTATTCCGGAGAAGTGCAACCCCATCTAGAGTTAAAGGAGGAGAATCCCAGAGCCAGGGGGCCTCAGAACCCCAGATCAGAACGAGGGACCGCAAAACCCACAGTCACTCAGTCTTGCTTGAGTTGAACCAAAGCCTGTTCTTCTCCATCCAGTAGTGCAGGTAGATATTTTGGATCTCTGGCTTTATTAGGCAAGACCCTAAATGAGTTATTTCTCAAGTGTACAATTACTGTATTATCCTCTTCCTCTTCTTCCCTTGAAGTAAGGATGGGCTGCCTTCTGTGATCCATCCACATCATCTGGCTCACCTGGCCAAACCCTTCTAACTCTTTACCCTAAACTTTGCATTTTTCCAAATGGAAAAATCCATGAGAGCCAAAGAGACAGGACACACTAGAGAGAAGTTCACCCCCTCCATCCTCCTGCTGTTTGGGAAAGATGTTCATTGACCTAAACACAATCCCATGTGTCGGCTGTCTAACTGGTCAGAGAATGGGAAAGAGAAAGGCTTTTCTCCCTTCAGTCACACATCCTTATGCCCTCCAAATTTCCAACCCTGATTTAAAAAATAGAAAAGAAACCATCCAAGAATGTGCAATATTCCCTTTCAAACTTATGTAAATCGTAACACCATCATGAAGTTTGGCCTTTTGTTGAAACGGGACACGCAAGACTTCATCCTTCACTGTGTTTTTCCCCCCCGGGGTTGCAAATGTTAGTCATTTCAACTAGTCAAATTAATCAACTTGAGCAGTCAAATTCATTAAGATTCATTAGTCAATCCAGCATTCTGCCTTTCCTGTTTTAGGGCTACTGGTGATTCTGGTTTGCAAGATGTAGTGACTGGAGAAATCAATGTGGAATTACAGTCTAGAGCCATGAGCCATACCTAGCCCTTTAGTGCTGATGGCTAGGAATAAAAAGCCATTTCCAACTACAGTATTCCATCTATTTTGTCAAGCTAGCATAGCTTTTCTCAATTGCATGCCCTACAGATGTGGTGGACTAGAAGCATCATGACTCACAGCCATCACAGCTTTGAATTATAGGAGATACAAAATGACATAAATGGAGGGTAGCGTATTAGGGAAAGCTGGTGTAAGTGATTATCTAGATGCAAACTGTGTTGTTCTTCCTCTCCTAGCTAATGGTTTGGAGTCGGCCAAAGTTGGTTGTCTCCATACCTTCCCACCACTATGATGCGGTTCTCATCTCTCACAGCCTCTCATCTCTCACTGTAAAATTAAAGCCCTTTTACTTGAAGTTCTTCTCAGGACAACTTTCTCTAGTCCTCAATTTATCAACATCAGGACACTGATGTTAGAATCATACAGTATGCTTCACGAGGTCTCCTCCAAAAACAGACATGAATATAGGGAGAGTGTGCAATCAATGCAATTTGCAAGATCTCTCTTGAAGTCACACCGTCCTATCTGTAATGGTTGCCTATTCTAAAACACCATCAAACTCACGAGTGTGAATTCAAAGATATCTGATTTATTAAAGAATAGTATGCAGGATCACAGAGAAAGCTGAGAAAGATGAAAGCGCGCCAAATTCAAACTAACCGCCCCCGGTGCAAATGAAACCCCTCCCCCCGTAGAATCTTCCTAAGTTCACAATCCCAGGTGCTCCTAACGGTTTCTGATGTTCTGCGGGAAAAGTCCTTGAGCAGAGAACATAACCCAAACACATTCCATTGTCCTGATTTCACATGCAGAGCTTGGTACAAGGTCCCACAGCAGCTCCCTCCCAAACAGAAACGTGCGTCAGCGCCATGGCATGTGAAACGTTACGATGTATAAACTACATTGAATCAGTGAACATGACACTATCATTCAACAGAGATGGTAGATGTGGGAGTTACTTTGGAAGCTCGAGTTTCTTAGGACAGAAATGTCAATTATGTCAGGAACCAGCAGATGCCTATGTTTTATGCTTTTTATAAATACACTTATTTTTACAGAAATGCCTGATGTGTTTTTTCTGATCTCTCAGGCCAAATGCTTTCCAGCACTCTGAACAACCCCAAGCACTGAAGATATGGAGGCATGTTCATTTGCATTGTTTCTGTTCCTTTTTTCCCAACTATCTCATCCTTAGATCACTTTTAAACTCACAGCTGCGAAAGTTATCTGGGTAGAAGTACAAAACATATCTCTGCTAATTCTGCTGAACACGTCCTCTCAGATCTGCTGTACCACACCAGCTACGTATTTGGGATTTAGTCAACACCATATTGTGTTCATGTGTGCATTATAGCCTGTTCCATAAAGCAGCTTATAGTAAAACCAAGGGACAAAAGTCAATTATCCAATAAAGTGACTTCAGCAGCTTTAAATATGATAATCTGAATGCTTTCTCCTCTTAGCATCTTGGGTGTTGCAGAACTATGTATATTTCAGAAATACGTGTCTTACAGTTATATGTGAAAACAAGTGGCTCATATTTTTATATGATGACCCAAAAGCCCATCTTACCATTAATTAATATTGCAATTAATTTGGCGGGGTCTGAAAAATATAAATTGCTCAATGAACTTTTATATTGAATATGCTATTTTGCATGGAGAATTTACGTAGAAATTAATAAAAATAGTCTTATCTCACCCATCATGTTTTGTGTGTTTCAAATGTTATTCTGCTCTAAAGAAAAGCAGTACAGGTAGTCCTCGCTTAGCAACCATTCATTTAGTGATGGTTCGGACTTACGACAGTGCTGGAAGAAACGATTTACAACTGATCCTCACACTTAGGACTCTCGCAGGGTCCCTGCGGTCATGTGATCATGATTTGGGAACTTGGCAACCAGCATTTATGACTGTCACAGCATCCCATGGTCGCTCGATTGCCATTTTTTACCTTCCTGGCTGGCTTCTGGCAAGCAAAATCAATGGGGAACCACATGGTTTGCTTAACGCCTGCAGTGATTTGCTTAATGAGTGCCACAAAAAAAGTTGCAAAATCAGATTGGATTCTCTTAATGACTGCTCAGCTTAACAACTGAAATTCCAGTCCCAATTGTGGTCATTAAGCAAGGACCACCTATAGGTGTTGTTATTTCATTAGGCTAGTATTTCTCAACCGTAGCAATGTTAAGGTATGTGGACTTCAAAGCTGGCTGGGGAATTCTGGGAGTTGAAGTCCACCCACCTTAATGTTGCTATGGTCGAGAAACACCGCTTTAGGCTGTTTTTATGGTGTGCTGGTTATTTGTTAATCTAAGTGCTAAGATTTTCATCTTCGTACACAGGACGAGGCAGGACAATATGGAGAAGACTTTGATTTTTGTACTGTAATTCCACACATCACATAAATTGCTGCAAATGACACGTTCAACCATTGCCCTGATTTTCTATCAACATAATGGAAAGACTGAACAATACAGTTCTGTGGTTTTTATTTTATTTTCCTTCAAGTCAGTGTTAACTCTTGATGACTGCCTGCACTAGTCCCTGCAGTTTTTTCTAGTTTTGTTTCATCTTATTTTGAGCTACTTCCTTCAAGAGAGGCAACATTATGCAAAGTGCAAGAAGAGTGAGAAATAGCAAGCCAACTTGTACTTATATTTGCTGCAAAGGAAATTGTAAGCTGTTTCTCCTTCTTTCTTTCTTTCTTTCTTTCTTTCTTTCTTTCTTTCTTTCTTTCTTTCTTTCTTTCTTCTTTTTTACTCTCTCTTTGTTTGTGTTAGTTTTTATGTTCTTTGTAAAACTTTTAATAAAATTTATTTTTAAAAAAGAAGCCAAATAAACTAAGATTAAAAAAAAAGAAAAAAGCAAGTAGAGTTAAACCTAGTTTACACCAGTACAGTTCACTACCCATCTCCGCATCTTTCTGTCCTTGCAAGCCATCCTTGCTACCACCCTGATCCTATCCCAGTTTAGATGCTGGCTTTTGTTCTTTAAACCTCCCTCTGTCTTGTTGAGGATCTCATCAACTCCATCCAACCATCTCCTTCCTATTCACACATTAATTCTACCTTCATCTGGCCATTGTGCAATTTGATCCACATTCTTTCTATCTCTCTTTTTATTTATTTATTTATTTATATTGTTTGTGCCTTCGAGTCAGTTTTTGACTCCTGGTGACTGCCTGAACTAGTCCCTGCAGTTTGCTTACCAACATTTTCAGAAGTGGTTTGCCATTGCCTCCTTCCTGGGGCTGAGAGAGAGTGACTGGCTCCAGGTTACCCAGCTGGCTTAGTGCCTAAAGCAGGACTAGAACGCACAGCATCCCAGTTCCTAGGGACCAAACTAGTTCTAAATGATTCTGTGCAGGAAAATTTTAATGGGTTGTTTAACAACCAAATCCTTTTCACCTATCTATTGTAATACATCGTTTTGTAATACGTTAGTTTTTTCTAGTTTTGTTTCATCTTATTTTAAGCTATTTCCTTCAAAAGAGGAAGGGGCTGGGAGAGAGGGACTGGCCCAAGGTCATCCAGCTGGCTTTGTGCCTAAGGCAGGACTAGAACTCACAGTCTCCCGGTTTCTAGCCTGGTGCCTTAACCACTACACCTAATGGGCTTTGTTCTCTCTATATGGCCAAACTGTAATCTACACTAATATTTATTCATCCCTTTATCTCTTCTTGCTTTACCACACCTATTTCTTAAGTGTCTTATTCCCTCTGCATTCAACTTACTTTCATATTTCTCCTGACATACAGTAGTTAACTCTCACTTCCATATAACAGAGTAGGCAGAAACACGCTCTTATGCAAGTCATGCTCACTTCTTTTGACAAACCCTCCTTCTGCAGAGTACTTTCTTTCAGCATTTGCAGGACTTAAATCTTCTCAATCTATTTCCCCATTTTTAGTAAACATGGGGCTATTGTTCGTTTTATGCCTGGGGTTAAAATCTCGTGTCCAAAAAGTTTTTGCTCCACTTTGAATATAATTGGTTGGTGTGATATCCTTGTGTGATTGTGGCATGGGTACATAAATTTGCAGAGGTAACTGTCGATCGGTAACCCTGACCCATTTGCTGGCAGGAAAAGCACAGACAGCCAAATTAAGCAGACAATCAATTAGTGTGTGAAACTCACTGGCGAGCAAATTTTTTGGCCATTTATGTAAAACTTCATTCAGTCCATTTCCTGTGTCAAGAAAAAAAGAACTTGGTCTTGGATAAATTAATTTTAAGAACCATCTTCCTCATTACATCATACAATCTATCTAACATTTGCTGCTAATAATTCAGCTTCTCCATCAAGAATTTGGCATCATCTGCATACAAAAGTACACACGCATTGATGTTCCCAAACAACAAATCTCTAATGTTGCCAGAAGCATTCCTTCTACATTTATTTGTAAATAAGTTAAACAGCTATGGGAAATCAAAACTCCTTGTTTTAGACTGCTGGTGTTTACAGAAGAAAGGATCATTGGAGTGCAAAGTACATGAACACACACAGTAAGAAAGAGATGTATATTTCACTGTAAACAGCAGAGGGTCAATGTTACTAAAACTCTGCTCTCTTTCTGTCAAGTGTTTTCTACTTTCTACAGCTGTAGTAACGGGAAGTGACAGTTACATTTTTATTTTCCACAGTAATGTTTGAGTGGTTGAGACACCACTTTAACTTGTTCCTATGGCTGCTTTGCATTTTTTCTGCTTAGTTCCGCATTTGATTTTCTACAAAGAGATTATGATTGAAAGTCTATCGAACTGAGTACTAAAGTGCAATCTCTAAAGCAGTGTTCTTTTCAACCTGGGCAACTTTAAGATGTGTAGACTTCAACTCCCAGAATTCCCCAGCCAGCATGCTAGCCTGGGAATTCTGGGAGTTGAAGTCCACACATCTTAGAGTTATCAAGGTTGACAAACACTGTTCTAAAGTCATTGCTCTGACTTAAACGAAGATGCTTTCTGAATTTGTAATAGACCTATGAAATATGCACTTCTCTCCACAGATGGATCTAATCCTATAAGGTAAAGGTAAAAGTTTCCCTTGACATTAAGGCCAGTCGTGTCTGACTCTAGGGGGCGGTGCTCATCTCCGTTTCAAAGCCGAAGAGCCGGCGTTTGTCCGTAGACACTTCTGTGGTCATGTGGCCAGCATGACTACACGGAGCGCCGTTACCTGCCCGCCGAAGCGGTACCTATTCATCTACTCACATTGGCATGTTTTCGAACTGCTAGGTTGGCAGGAGCTGGGACTAGCAACGGGAGCTCACCCCGTCAGGCGGATTCGAACCGCCGACCTTCAGATCGGCAAGCTCAGCAGCTCAGCGGTTTAACCCGCATCCCTTTTTTTTCTCTCTCTCTCACCCTGCCCACTACTGTCAATTGTCTAAAGCTGTTTTAGAGGATTAACAATGGCACTTCCCCATTCTGACATGATTACAATGTTAGATATTATAGAACGGTCAGAACATATGGCTTTATACTCTAGTATTTTTGTGCTTTCATGGAGAAGGAACTTCCTTTTCAAGGGACTTCTTGCCTGTGGTACTAATACTACCCCCCCCCCCAAATCTCACCATGGTAGGCTAGTGCTTGCTAATTGCTGGTGAATTCTGGTAGATTTTCCCCTGCTTATTTCACCTAAAACAGTTACAGGGAAGACAGTTAAAATGGCCTATATTGTAGAGAGTAAGGAAGGTGACTTTGATGGAAATACGCAGGAAACATTACCTAGGCAAGAGAGGCCGAAACATATCTATTTAATACCAGAACAATGAGATAGTATTCAGAAGCTTCTCAGGTAGACACCTCCCTAATTCTCTGGAGTATAAGGGGGTGGGGGGGGGGAATACAGTATAATCAGGCTTGCAAGATTCTATTATTATAGCCAAACTCAACTTCCTGTGCAGTTGTTTTCCTGGTCTGGTCTAGCTAATGGGGCTGATGTCTATCAATCTTGGAGACATTTTCTATTAATAGCTTGGAGATGAAAAGGCTAGTTGCCTGGAAAGGTCTTTAAACTCAGTCAAACCATTAGGTCATCAAGTTCATTGTAATCTACATGGAGGATGACAGCAGAATTTCAGGATTCCAAACATCAAGCAGAGTATCTACTCTACCCCTGAGTTATAGCCTTATCAGAGCTAAAAAAAATCAGAGCTAAAAAAAAATCCAGAGCTAAAAGAATCCAGATGATCACTAGAAGGCAGCAATGTGTTAATTTTCTATCTCTAGATCTTGCCATCTAGTAGTGCTTTAGATTTTTGCAATTCAGATGTGGTACAGTAGACATAATGTTTAAAGAGCTCTACGATCAGTTCCAGTCACCTTTCCCCTGTGTGGTATTACAGGAAATGGAAAGTATTTAAAGCAATTGGGACCTTCCTCAACCTTGATTTCCTCTGGATGAGTTGAGGGTATAGCAGGTGCAAGTTGTACCCCTAATGCATCCAAAGAGGACAAGATTGGGGAAGGTTTGTTTAACAAATGTCAGGAGGGTAAGCAATGGTGTCTTCTGCTTCATAAAGATTTACTCTGCACTCTTAACTTTTCTGTGGAAGGTGTGTGTCTTCAAGATACCCATCATCACCAGCTTACCTGTTGGACAAGAAGCAGAAATTAGGGCAAAGAAAGCAAAACTCATCTGTGCTTCCTTGACATTTCTGAACTGTCTCTGAGTGGCACAAAACAATCAGATCCCCCAAAATTGGGGTGTGCATTTTTTCTGTCCTTGACCTTTGAGTAGCTTGCTGGGAGCCACTCCAGAAAAAAGAGGGTTGAGTCAGAAAAAAAGGTTTAATTTGTTTGGTGATTTGCTCTAATCAAATCTAGTAAATATTGACTCTTTACCCAAGTATGTATTATTTTTCCCCTTCTGCAAATTAAAAATTACAGTTAGGCAACAACTTTTGCAAACCTCTGGAGGCTGGGTTCAAAGGTTTGGGAGCATCACATGCAGCTTCAGATCTGCACCCTCGCTCAAGAGTATAACTTGGGGCTAAAACATCAACAAAGCCATCAAGTTGTTTCTAGTAGCAGACGGAAGCTACTGGAGAAGGAAAATTATTCCCTTCCTCTGTCATCTGGTGGTTCTTTTTTGGGTAGATCCTGCTAACAATACAAATTGATACCAAAAGCTTAAAGAACCCCTGCATCCTGAGCGGAAGCTTATCTGGAAATCAATTTTGCTTGACTTGGGCATCTATAACGGGAAGTGGAAGTTGATTTTCATGAGAGAAAGAGATATCTCTGTTTCTGAAAAGCAATCATTAGAATTTAGGACCTGTGGTGTATATATTAAGGCTTGCAGATGAGTTGTATCAAACCCACTCTCTGCTAACAGGTTTTCCTGTTCTGCTGTCTCCATCATGGTCTTTGAGGAACATTTTGCTTCTATTGTTTAGGATGCCAAGTGGCTGTAAATATGAAAGAATGCTTCTGCTGTGGTCCCTCTATGGCAGCCTTTCTCCACCTTTGGACCCTGGAGGAACCCTTGAAATATTTTCCAGGCCTTGGGGAACCCCTGCACGTTCAGGCCCAAATATAGGCCAGAGGGTTCCAAATGATTATATTTGTTTCATGGTTAGGCCTGTATATATGCATTCACAGTGTTCTTAAACTAAAAGTAAAGAATGAAACTTACCTCTTTAATGTGAAGTTGCCCAAATTGGAAATATTTTTTTAAATAAATCGGGATCTCCCAGGGAACCCCTAGTGACCTCTTGCGGAACCTGAGGGTGCCACAGAACCCTGGTTGAGAAACCCTGCTCTATGGCAATGAGGTCCATGTCCCAGACAAAACATGAGATCCCAGTAAGTGGAGTTATCTAGCCTAGGGCTTTGCATACTTCAAGCTTGTGAGATTTTCTTTGACCAAGTCAAGCCAGCTGCAAAATAGAAATTAGAGATGTTGCAGCTACTATGTACAGGTGCTTAGGAGTATTTTTTGTACACAGTGGGTTTTGTGTGTAAGCATCAGGCCAACTCCAGTCTGAGAGGAACCTGCGAAAAACACAGATGGCCCTAACTGACACTGGTGCTAGACTAACTTCTCTAACTCTGATGCCTCCAGAATACCGTGCCATATATAGCTGCTTTGTGGGAAATAAAACAGTTAGTGACTGGATTCAAGCCAATCTGCTATGCCATATTGTGGCATTTTCATTTTTGAGTTAGCATCTTGTGTGCACTTGGCTGTTGGTGTTTGTAAACCATGTCCTATGGCTTGTGAATACTGTGTTAACCCAGTAATTGTGGTTTATTCAATAATCTAGTTCCATAATGGTTTAGCATGCTTGAACCCTACCGGCAAGAATTAAACACACAAATTCATACAGACAACTGTTTACTTGGTACAGAGCTGAGCTTATAGCTTGAGGTATTTTGCACTCACTCTTCAGGAAATGATACTCATTGCCTGCAGTATCTAATTTCAAACAGAGGTACTAGCTGGGAGATGAGATACATCAAAAAAATGGTGCAAGTTTTTAGACAACAATCTGTAAACATTCTATGTATTATAGTACATTTTTATAGATGTGGATGAAAAGGCTGTATTCACACTCAATCTAAATGAGTAATGCTTTTTCTTTTCTCTTTTAACAGGGATTGCTCTGGACAGATTTCTAGACTGTCGTGTCTTGTTTCCCTTGTTCCCTTTGTTGAATTAAGACACATGGGTAAAAGGTGAAAGATGGGAATATTCGAAGACTGTTAGCAACTTCACTTGCAAGGTTTATTTTGGAGAAACTTGTGCGGAATCTCAGTGGCAAAGGCCTTAAGCATGGAACTGCTTTCCAAAACTCAAGTTATCTTAGGAAACAAGGTAGGAGCAACGCACACAAGAGCTGGCTTTATGTGTTGGAAAGTGCAGGGCCCTGCCTGAAAGATGTCCTTACAAGCATCCTTTTCCCCAATATTCTATTTTAAATTGGAAAGTTTGAGAGCCGGTTTGGCTAAGAAGCTGGGCTAGAAACGGGAAAACCACGAGTTCCAGTTCTCCGTCACTCTCTCAGCCTAACCTACATCATAGGGTGGTTCTTGTGAAGAGAATAGGAGGCAGGAACATTACATATATGTGCCTTGAGTTGACCATAAAGTTGGGATAAAAATAAAATAAAGTGTCCTATATTGTTAAGCCTTCATCTTGAATATGCAATTTTGTACTAGAGACCATTTAGAAACTCTTGGTCATGTTACTTGAAATGTACATTTCCACTATGCTCCAAAAGTCACACGTCTTGCCATTCCGGAGATCAATACCCAGGCCAGGTTCAGCAGTTACTAGTATTGTGCCTTCAGTCCATGTAGTGTGTTTATGGAATAACAAAAAGTCGTAGGGATGTGGCCATACACAAAAACCTATTGACTAATCTATGAAAGGAACAAATGGAAGAAAGGCAATAGAGGGAAAAAGAAATGTCTTCCTTGGGTGCTTATCAAGAAAAATATTTTGCTAATAACCGTCTTGTATGTATTAGAGTGACACTTGCAAGGAAAAGCAATAGCATTTTTCCCACCCTTTATGGTCTGAATTCTAATTTAGCCCACTGTAGTGTTCTGTAGATGTTAAAAGCATACATTATCTCTAAACTATGTGAGATGTTAAGATGTAGTTTCTACCAGTTCGGTATCTGCAAAATGCAATAGTTTTATATGTGCACTTATCTACAATCTATTGCACTTTGATTTTTTTAAACACAATACAATAAAAAATAGTTTTGAATGTGAGTAACAGATAGCAAGTAGGTAGCAGATTCCTATGTGCATTTTCTGCCTCTGTGGTCACGGAATGCAGATTAACCCGCTTTTCCCCATATGTCACCATCTGGATGCAGTTACTTAGACCTGGGCTTGTACTTCCAACAAACTGCCAGAAAATATTCATAGTGTACCATTGCAACTGGACCAGAATACATTCTCTAGTGACTTATATCAGATTCCAAGAACTACTGGCTAGAATCATAGTCAATTTCTTTGCCCATATTTCATCACTGCTCTGATTAGGGAGAGGACAGGTAAATATAATATTTCAGCCTACTTGGATAATATGCATCTGTAATATAAGATGCAAAGACTTACATCTTCAATGTTTAACACCTTTTAACTGGTTAATTTTTTGCAAAGACCAATAAAAATGCAGGAAATGAAGAATCCAGATACCAAGTAACTGATCAATTTCCATCCCATCTTTATTGGAGCAACTGTATCTAAAGAGAATGGAACTTCAATTTTCATAACACACAAATATTCACAAAGTTACATGGCAACCAAAATTTTAATATAAAACTTAAACACGTTTATATCCTTAAATTACCGCTTAAAAGAATGTTCAGGCTGTGCCACTATCAAGGTTCTTAATGGTAACAAGTAGAACCAAAGCCAGAAGTTCAATTTCTTAGGTTTATTTCACATTTTTAGAAAAAAAAATCCAAAGAATGGGGGGAAGATGAAAGTCTATTGAGCCATTTGAGCTTCCATAGCTTGTGCTGTCCATTCTGGAGCGGTCTGACTGATCTTCTCCAAGAGATTGTTAACTTGGAAGCAAAGTGACTGAATCTGTTTGTCCCATGTTGGTAAGGCTTCACGAGCTAAAAGGGAAAAAAAATCAAATAAGCAACAGCAGAATTTTCACTCTTGCAATCCTTCATCCTCATAAACGTAGTTTATTATAAATGACAAGCATTAGCAAATATTCTGGATGTTTTGGAACATGAAATTCACAGCATTCCCATTGTAAATAGACACTGCCATCTGGAGGTTGAAGGAAGAATCACTGTATGTTATACTGATAGCACAACTGCAAGATCTATATTAAGGCAAGATTTATTAAGTCATGCTGGCCACATGACCCGGAAGTGTCCTATGGACAACACCGGCTCTAAGGCTTAGAAACGGAGATGAGCACCGCCCCCTAGAGTCGGACACGACTGGACTTTACGTCAAGGGAAACCTTTACCTTTACTAAGAGGTATTAAGTCATTATTTCCAAAAGAACTTTTATCAGGCAAGATGTTTACCTCTGCTCCTAGTTATAGCCTTAGATAAAATGATGTGTTAGAAACTTAAATTAGTTACCCTTAACACAAGAGTTTAGCAAGCTGGTAAACAATATTGCCTTCTATTGAGTGATCTGGCAGACAGATGGTTATGTTCTTATCTACTGACACATCAATGCTGCCCACGGAGGAAAGAGTTTGGACTGATATGGATGGATCATGCCATCCCTGCTTTGGCCACCTGCTCCACTGCTATGTTGAATGCAGAAAAAACTTCCAAGCCAGTGTTTCTCAACCTCAGCAACTCTAAGATGTCTGGACTACAACTCCCAGAATTCCCCAGCCAGCCATGAAGTTGAAGTTGAAGTTGACAAGGTTGAAAAACACAGTTTTAAGCCCACGGGCTGATGAAGGAAGGATGGTCAGCCAATCCTCTCCAGCTGCTCACTTATTCACCTGGCGGAAACACCACTGTACATCTGGTTTCACTAATCTATAGACAAACTTACTTTCAAAGTGAACTATTCCATCTATTTGATCAATAAAGCCGTTCATGCGACCCTCGGTTATCATCTGGGAGGCTATCTTTTCTGCCTGAAAAAGAAAACCAAGCAGCACATCAGCTTTTGACAGAAACAGAAGGCTGGTCCTGATATGTTTTTAGGATACGTATGCGAATGTATCTAATTTACTTTTTCATCCTTCCAGAGACTTGGTATTGTGGGGAAAAAATGGGAGGAGGCAGCTCTGTTTCTCAGTCTCAGCAACTTTAAGATGTGTGGACTTCAACTCCCAGAATTACCCAACCAGCACTTTAATGTTGATGAGATCGAGAAATGCTGGTCTATAGGTTGAGCCTTGAACAAAAGGTGGGATATAGAGCTAACAAATCAGTGAACAATCCAAGCAAGTCCCAAAATTAATCTCAGGATGGGTCTGTGCGAGTCCTACATTACAGTGTAACTTAAGCGTTAGAAGAATTAGGCAAGAGCTTGCTGAGGAGTAACAGAGGCAATGAATAGGGCTGTTACATTCTAACATTAAAAATGAGAACTGGAAAACTAGACCTTTTCCAAAGTATGGAAGATGTGCATATAAATTATGACAAAAACATCTTATATTGTATCATCCCAAATTAATATGGCAACAAGTATCTTACACTGTACATGATTGTTTTTGGTCTTTGCATCTCTTGTAGTATGTCTGAAGTGTCCAAAGACTAGTTTTCCTCAGTTCTGACAGTTCTTAAAATCAGTTCAATTTAGTGTACAGGTAATCCTCAACTTACGACCACAATTGGGACTGGAATTTCCATCGTAAGTTGTTGCAGTCGTAAGTTGAGTCATCACATGGCCAGACCCGATTTTACAGCCATTTTTTACAGTGGTCAATAAATGAATCCAGCTTCCCCAATGGGCGTTTTTTGCCGTAAACAGCAAAAAACGTAGAATAACGCAATCATGTGAACGCAGGACGCTGCAACCAGTTGTAAATGTGAGCCAGTTGCCAAATGCCTGAAATGTGATAATGTGATCATGCAGGGGGGTGTGATGTTTTGTGATGCTTGGAAGTGCTTCACAGGCCATAAAGCACCCATTCTGAGCCTATCGTAACTTTGGACCGTCGTTAAAAGGACGGTTGTAAGTCAGGGACTCCCTGTACAGATCTTTTTCAACTTCTTATATAAACTCAACCATAATGCTATTTCCATTATCTGACTCTCAAAGATCCAGCATAATTTATTTATTTAATTTTAATCCCGCCTTTATTATTTTTATAAATAACTCAAGGCAGTGAACATACCAAATACTCCTTCCTCCTCCTATTTTCCCCACAACACCAACCCTGTGAGGTTAGTAGGGCTGAGAGGGAGTGACTGGCCCAAGGTCACCCAGCCGGCTTTCATGCCTAAGGCACGATTTACATGATAATAGTAATGATTTACAGTTTAGCAAAAGAAAGAATGAATCACTGAAAAATATATATACCTTGGCTGCAGGTATTTCTAATAATGCTCCAAGTTCTTCAAAGGTAATATTGTTATATAGTTTGCTTGCAGATAACAAATTATGTTCAATGACAGCTCTGTCCAAAATACTAGAACCTGAGGAGAAAAATCTATCTATCAGTATAAATTTAGCTACAAAACATGTAAATACACACAATGTATATAATACATACGCTCATACGTTATATATGTGTATATACGTGTTAGTGTTGTTCCATAAAAGAGAGAAAAGTAGAAAGGAATGGGTATACATTACTACAGTGAAACCTTCAATTGACAGTTCATCTGAGAAGGTGGGGGTCCATTAAATCCAAAAGTCTGTTAAATCTGAATGTACAGAATTTGCATCAATTTATGTCACTGGCATAATTATGTACTTGACATAAATGGCATCATTTGCAATAAAGCCTCAATGTAATGTAATGAACAAGTCTTTGATCTATGGTTTTAAACAACTGAGACTATTTGGGTAGACAGTTGAGCTGAAATCCTCTACTACTTACAAATGCCATTATACCATGCTCTGCCTTTTCTGTGTGACCCAAAAGTTCTACTGTCTAACCCAGTGTTTCTCAACATCAGCAACTTTAAGATGGGTGGACTTCAACTCCCAGAATTCCCCAGCCAGCATGCTGGCTGGGGAATTCTGGGAGTTGAAGTCCATCCATCTTAAAGTTGCTGATGTTGAGAAACACTGGTCTAACCCATGGACATTCACCACTGGTCCAGAGCAGTATCTGTTCCTGGGCTTCCTCTTCTCACAGATGTACTGCTGCTAACTCATGAGGGAGAGCTACTAGGACTGCAAATTAGGCCTCTCCATAATAGGAGCTCCATGTCTAATACTGTATCATGCCTTCCTTTTTCTGTTCCATCAATGAAGCTACAACTGCCAGAGGTTTGGTTCTGCTTGCACCTTCTTTCCCTGCTACAAAAAAGAAACAAAAATCCAGCCTGTTCTATAATGGACAGTTGCCTCTACTGCAAAATGTTCCTGGTTGCAAACAACAGACTTTAAATTTGGAGCAACAAGGGAGGGCTCTGATCAGCATAGGCACTGCCACCAGCAGTTCTGACTCTACCTTACCCTGAAGGGGCACCTCATACAGAGTGGAAGTAAAAGAATTAAAGTAACTTGCCTAGAAGTAAGTGTGAGTGTGTGTGTATGAATGAGATACAATATAAAAACAAAAACAGGTGGAAAGATAATCCTGATCCTAACCCTTACTGATTTGTATGGAATCTATTTCAAAATAAATTTTATCTAGTAACTAAGGCCAAAATTGGATGGAAACTAATATGGCCTACAGAACTATCATGATGTAACACAGATACCTAGATGAACAACAGCTATAACAAATGGAAGAGCAGAATGAAAAATAAACAGTTTGGAATGCAAAAAGAAGGACTTTAGGAAAGGAATTAGGAAGGCAGAATAAGAACTGGGTAGACAGAGGACAGACTGAAACCATAGTCAGAAATCAGCCATGAACAGTTCCTCTTTCACCTCTTTCAACTACAGCTCTAACATTCAAAAGAGGTAAATCCAGTGAAAAGTACAGAGCATTCTGCGCAAGCAGTGCAGAAGACTCCATGATCCTTCCAAAGCAGGCCATTCAAACATTCCTGCCCCCAGAACTTTCTATTCCAGAAGACAGAGCAGTCAGTCAGTCGCATAGTTCCATCCTTCGCCGTGTTCTATCCTGCCATTTTTCATATATGTATGCATGAAAACAAGAATACGGATTTTCCCCTCCAGACACATTGCCAGATTTTTGGTGGCCTTCACAATCCTGCAGCTTTGCCCAGCTTTGTCATTTAGGACAGAATCTCATTTCGTGTCAGACAGCCAGGCTGGGATTCATTTGAATCAAATGTGTGTCCCCAATACAAGACATCAACGTAACAGATTACCAAAGTACTCAATGAGCAATTAAGTTCATTTTGTAAATGAAGAAATGAAAAGGAAAAATATTGTATCCTATTCAATGTTTCAAATATGATACACTATATCAGGCAAAGATAAAAGTACCATCAGCTGTTGTTGCCTTTTGATGTGGCATGAGCATTGCAGCAAACTCTTGTAACTGGTTTCCTCTGATAATCCTGTCAAGATACATTTTCTCCAGTATGCCATAGGCTGCAAGCTGCTGGCATCTTTCATCCTTGAAGAGGGTGGCTAACATTCGGGAGCGCTGCTGTCCTGAAACGTAAGAAGAATACTACTAACTGCTCTAGCCCAGATACAGTGTGTAAAATCTGCAGTAGCATTTTTCTCAATTGATGGATTTGTGCTCCAATGCCAAATTTCAATCTGTCTGTCCAACTTTTCCTTGTGGTTAAGAAAAGATGCCATCAAAGATGACTACATGGACACAATTACAGGTAGTTCTTGTTTAGTGACTGCCTCGGACAGCAGCCACTCACAGTTACAACAGTGATGGAAAGTAACTTTGCAAACATTTACAACCTTCACAGTGTCTCTCTCAGTCATGTGTTCACCATTACAATCAGTCAGTATGTGTTGTCTTGTGCCTGACCACTTTTTCTCTCCTCCCCCCTCGCAGAGCAGAGGGATTGCTTGAACAAGCTACCTCTTCCTGAGCTGCTTTTCTCGGCAGGGCAGCCCATCCCTAAAAAGTGCTAAGGCAAGTTAACAAGCTCAGCTCCCTGGGGCTGGTAGCTGCTGCCTGTAACTGACAAGAACCTAATCGGTTTCACACTAAGGGTTTTCTTTTGCATCCTAAGCC
The DNA here is from genome assembly GCF_035149785.1 of Candoia aspera. Classification (NCBI taxonomy): domain Eukaryota; kingdom Metazoa; phylum Chordata; class Lepidosauria; order Squamata; family Candoiidae; genus Candoia; species Candoia aspera. The sequence goes on from NC_086160.1 coordinate 66,617,520, forward strand.
TCAAGAACATTCCTTTCCATGTGTATTCCCCCTTGTATGCCTGCTTACTCTTTTGTAATCCCTTCCTCACCAAAGAATGTAAGTGCAAACATTAATTCTCTTCTTGCTAATTATCCCAGCACCAGGGTGAGCATTCCAAAGGGCGGGGGAGTGGGGAAAAAGGGCTGTAAGATTTGCCCTTTTACCTGGCTTCCTCTTGAGTTGAGTTTCCCCGCCATTTGGGCTCACCCGGCTGTTTGGGGTCGTATCCTTCTGATGCTGTAAAGCAAAGGAAAGCTGAAGTAAAATCATAAGCACAGTTGCAGTCACATAATTTTCACATAGCGACCACTTTGCTTAATGATGGAGTCACCAGAACTAATTGCGGTCGCTAAACAAGGACTACCTGTATGCAGTTTTCTTAGCATTGTATGAGAAGTGCTTTTACTACTTTCTTCCAGGATATTTTTCAACTTCTCAGTCTAGCCTACAGCTCTCATATCCCCAGCAACTTCCCATGCAAGTACTAACGAAGACTGACCTGCTAAGCTTCCAAGCCCAGACAAGGATGGAAAAAAACCCTATGTTCTTCTCTAGCAGTGCTACATTGATTCTGCAAAAAAAGGCTGCCCATATTTCTCCTCCTGCATTGGAGGACCTGCGTACAGAAACCCAGCCTGTAAGTCCAGTTATTACAGAACAGTCTGTGAAAGCTGCAGAGAATGTCTCTGAAAGTCTCACCTGCATTATTTTGGTCACATTTTTATGTTAATTATTTCTGCCATGTTTAACCCACCTCATTCATTATTCAAAAACAAATCGAGGGCAGGGACATAATCGCTCTGGAATGTTATCCTACCAAGATGATTGATTTCAATAATCATTAGGGTCTGTATAAAAATCTGTAGATTTCTCATGTATTCCACTGAAAAGGCAAATAATTTATAGTAGCCTAAGTAGTCAGATGAACCTTTTTACTATGGAAAGCATGTATTACTGCTCTTTAATTTTGTTTAGTTTCTCTTCATATCCTTGTCAAAGTTTTCCGTATCTGTATTCACTGTTGTCTAGTGGGCAGCTGGATTTCTCTAGCCCAGACGTGAGAGCCTTAGTTGAGACATTCAATAGAGTATCATTTTAAGAACCAATGAATGCTTACAAAAATCTGAAGTATATCTTTCTATATGGTTGCTTGAAGTCAGTAATGACTTAATGGCACATAATCAATCTATCAGTCATCAACTATTAGGACTGCTTACAAATGCAAAATAATTTAATTTTCCTCCTTTCCATAGTGTTTGCAGATAATAGAAATGTGATGCGTAGGATTCCTACGGCAGTGAGGAGACAACTCCATGGCAGGAAGATGTCTGCTTGCTAAGAGCCTTACTAACCCAATCTTCCAGCATTTCTCTTTCTCTCTCTTTACCTTTTTAAAAATAAAACCCAATTATACAGTGCAGATGAAAAACATGTATTCTTGCTGTAAATCAGGATGACTTTTTTCCTTTTTCAAAGTATGACTGAGGAACACTGTAGCCTTTGGGTCTTGCAGATCTAAGGCCTCCTCTGTCGGCCCGTAATGTTCCACACAGAGAGAAAATGGTAATTTCTTAAGGCAGGGTATGCATCATTGGGCTGAACGCTGCACTCTGCATTTTAGTTGTATGCTGGTCCCTGCTCTCTCAAACAGTAGGAAGGGCCAGGATAAAAACTCAGGTTAATGTAATTAAATCCAATTTTTAAAATAATAAATTTCCCATCTACTTGGCAACAGCTTTGGTTGGGTACCACAACCGAGGTTTCTGACAGCTACAAGTAGCCCTGAGGCTTCCATTTACACACTAAGTAATGCTATGGAAATAAACTTCCAGAGATGGGATTATAGCCTAAGATAAAGAATTATTTTATCAGGGAGTAAGTACTATTAATTATAGTTTTGCTGCTTCAATCAATCAATCACTCACTCACTCAATCACACTCAAGAGCCAAATATAAAACAAAATGTAAGTATTACAAATCCCGTTACACTAAGCAATAGTCATAAAAACATTCAACAACGATTTGCTAACAGAGTAATAATTTGTACTTTCCTAATTAATTCACAAGTTGTGTCCCTAATGTAATAGCCACCACCAACAATGGTTGGCTGTAGCAAGGATCACCTTGGAATTTCTATCAGGCCACACACTTGTAAAACATTCCAAAATAAGATCAGCCTGGTAGTTTTTAACATGGGCCAGGCCAAGTCCCAAGAAACCCCAATATAGAAATTACCAATCAGAACATGCTGCACCAATTTTGCCTCTTTGTCACCGCAACAGAAAATCTTTGTAGAAGAAGGATCCTCGAATCTTCCATTTAGCATGTGTGAGGGTGAAACGTTTAGTTTGGCCTTGGTAAAAGCCATCTGATACTTGCTATAATAAATTGCTTTTATTGCAGACTTACAGCAAGCCATCTGGAAGGTGTAATCACATTGAACATATACACTGAATAATGAACAAATTGATTTAGCTTTAGCTATTAAGAGCTAATTGATCTAGCTTTAGCGATTAAGCTATTAAGAAGAGCCAGTTTGGTCTTGTGGTTAAGGTGCTGGGCTAGAAACCAGGAGTCTGTGAATTCTAATCCCGCCTCAGGCATGAAAGCCGGCTGGGTGACCTTGGGCCAGTCAGTCTCTCTCAGCCCAACTCACCTCACAGGGTTGTTGTTGTGGGGAAAATAGGAGGAGGAAGGAGTATTAGGTATGTTCACTGCCTTGAGTTATTTATAAAAATAATAAAGGCAGGATAAAAAAATAAAATAAATAAAAATAAAATAAATTAACTCCTGTATATAAATATCCCATACTCTTTGTTTAGTGAAAAGTAAAACTTTATACTTCCTTTGAAACAGTCCATCAACAGATCTACAGTATATGTCAAATTTTCTGGGTTAGTAATATATTTAAAGAACTCAGAACTTATTAACTCAGGCAATCAACCAAGCAGCAAACAACAGCCCAATCAAGGAACTCCCAAGGAGAGAACAACCCCACTACCAACACAAGCAGGGCAAGCCATGGTATATAAACTGAGAACAAGGCCCACTCCCTCTTCGCACTGAAGATGTTACCTAGCCTGGCAATGAAACGTCTGCAAGAAAACAACCAGGCTCAGAGAACACCAAGGACTCTACAATTAAAGAACTGCTAAAACTGAAATTTGAGAGTTCAAGTAGTAACTCAATCGCTATTTTAAAAAAATACAGATTTTAAATCATAATTTCATTGCAAACAGCAGGCTTTAGTTTCAAGAGGGCACTGTCCAGTTTCAGGAAAGACTATGGCATCTAGAACACATCTTGGGACATTCATAAAAGCCCTTAGGAATATCTTTGCTTAGATGAATGCATCCATAGTCACAAACTATGGTCCCACAGTGGAAGCCCATAGCATTCAGTAAGTTTCAACTCATAGTAAATTAACCCTCAAACTTATATGTAAGAATTCAAGACTCATTTCTGTCCTTGTTTACAGCATTAGGAAAGTAGATTTTTATGTATGAGCCTCCTCAAAATGGCACTATGTATATATTCCGAAGATTCAAATAAAACTGAGTTAAATCTTCGTCTATCATTTTACCTGCTGAAGCTAAAATAGTACAATGCAAGGCATGCTTCAGGGCTTCGAGCCGCTCACTTTCATGGACTATGCTTTTATAAGAAAGCTCGTTATATCTTTGGGCAGCTTCAATGAATTTCCTCCTGTAGTCAAGAACACGAGCATAACATACCTGAAACGAGGAAAAACGTACAACTAAAATGCGTTTTGGCTGACAAAGTAGCATTTCTCACGATGCAGAATAGCATTTAAACAGCAATGAAAACTATCTCAGTGCTATTTTTAAATTAAAAATAATTAATTGAACAGCTTAACTACAATTAATTCAACTTTATTTGTCCTGTTCAGTTTGAATATTGTCATATATGTCTCCCTGGGGATGTTGCAGCTTCCATTCAATTCATCAATTCAGAGCAGCATGAAGGAAAAAAGAGTGTGGAAATAAGATTCGTCAGCAGGACATTTTGTGAAACTTTGCCTCTGCATATCAGCCCCACCATCAATTATTATTATTACTACTGAGTGAAGGGATATAGATTATTGGACAATTGTAAACCTAGAGGAGATCTGTGGAGTCCTTGGTGCTCTCTGAACTTGGTAGTTTGGTACCTAGTCAGGCAACGAAACATCTGCAAGCAAACAGCCAAGCTCAGAGAGCGCCAAGGACTCCACAGTTCAACCCTGAGCTACAGATATGCTCTTCTACTGGTACCAGAGGAGACCCTATAGATATAGTACATGCTCTAATGCCTATCACTGACAGTAAAAGCATTCTGTTTAATACAACAGACTGCCATGAGAACATATTAGACAGTACCCAAGAATAAGTAATAACTTTGCACGTAAGAAGCCATAATGATCAATAGTTTTGTTATAATCTAGCATTTTGTTCTCTTCGAAACAAAAGCTATTATAAGTATTTCACCTTATAATGAATTTGTAACTGCTCATTGGTCGATTCATTTTGAAGAAGAGATGCCCTGTTGATATAAGCCTCAGCCTGAACAGGATCATCATCCTCCAGGTATAGCCGGGCAATTTTCAGATAAGTTTCCAGTTTATAATCCACATTGTACTGCCTTGAATAGTGAGGAAAAAGATGTAGAGTTTCAGTCTTATATTTGAACTGGATCACACTTACTTACTTAACTTATTTATTAATTATTCAAACTTAATTACCACCCATCTCCCCCAAAAGAGGGACTCTGGTATACTTGCAAAAAAAGTATACTTTTTTGCAAGTATACTTAAACAGTCTGCAATATTTTACAATAAAGCACAGAATTGTACAAATAAAAAACTGGAGATGGTTATGTTCAATAATACATGACAAATTCACACCTTATCTTGACTAAATAGCTGGTACTTCTTCCAGGAAGAATGAGTGCCCCCCCCCCCGGGGGTGGGGGGGAGCCCTTCTCTTTTGCTGGAGCACAGAGTGAAGCACAGTCTTTTGAACTACATTATGCCCTGGTTTGCTAATTCCATTCCAAATCAAAGCAATATGCCTAGCACAGCAGTTCAGAGTCATGTTGTCTTTTTTAGTATCTGAGAAATAACTATTCAGAGTCAAAAACAGGCCTGATTTCATATGCTAATGACAACATTGTAAAGCAAATGAATTGATTTCTGATGTAATCTCTATTCCAATTATTTTCCATCCATCCTATCTAAATCACATCCAACCAACTAAACGGTCACAAAGCTTAAACAAAAACCAATCAAGTGTACCAACAACACAACACCACAAAGCACAAAGCCTTTAGAATTTTGTTTTTAACAAAAAGACCAAAAGTTTCAAAAGACAAATTCAGAGCTTCATTATAATGCCTTAAAGAAGTAGGCTATTAAAATGCAGTTGGCACAGAACTGCATTCTTTTGTAATCAGGAATACAAGAACACTATCCTGTCAAAATAGCTCAGTTCTAAGTATTACCAAAGTAAAATTTCTCCCAAGTTACCTCCTAGCTAAGGCCTTTTTCAGGGAGCAATATACATGTAGTTTGCCTTTTGGGGGATATTTTGAGTTCCTGGTCTGTTTACTGCGGTGTTTCTCAACCTTGGCAACTTTAAGATGTGTGGACTTCAACTCCCAGAATTACCTGGCTGGAGAATTCTGGGAGTTGAAGTCCATTCATCTTAAAGTTGCCAGGGTTGAGAAACACTGGTATAAGTATTCCCTAGCTGATATTTCAGCTAAGTTCTAATTAGGCCAAACTCACTTTAGCTTCCAAGATCAGCCATGTGCTGCCACCTGCTGAGATGAGCATTCTGACATACCATTAAAAAGACACAAGGATCCCAACCAGGATAAGAAAAGGCTTTCAGAAGCTTGCTGAAACTAGTTATATGTTTCTGCTTCAAAGATAATTGTTGAAAAAGGCTCAGAGACTTTTCTGCACCATATTGTGACAGAGCAGCAATAACAACATAATCACTTTAGAATAAAAAGTACTGAAGAAAGGACAAAGAATATACCAATAATTCTGTGTCAAACAAAAAGGGATAACTGTTCTATTTACTTTTGTCCCGTTTCAAGAGGAATCCCCACCAGCACTTGTGCTGCATTCCGCCAATCTTCTTCTTTCTCATAAATTGATGCAAGATGTTGTCTTATAGAAGCAACCTGCAGGGAGGAGGAAGGGAAGGAGAAGGCATAGGATAAACTATAACCCACATCTTATCTGAAAGACATCTATTTTCCAGTGGCCTTTGTGCTTGTTTCTCCTTTATCCCATCCAACCAACCATCAACAAACTTTGACAAGATCCTCACTGATATAACAAATATATTGAGGAATTTATTTCCCCAATATTTGAAAATGAACCTGTTAACTAGGATTCAATGTATTGCAGGATGAACGGCCTTGGTAACAATAACATATTTAAATAATCAGATAAATGACAATTCTTATTTACGCAGGAGTGATCAACACTAAACTACAAAATGAAATCCACCAACAGGGTAGATCCTAAGAGATTTTTGCTACAGTTCTTTTTGGAATGAATGTTTGTTACAAAGAATCCAATAACAAACAAAATAATGAAGAAAGAAAACAGCATACATTTTGGCATTTCATGGCAAACAAGTCATTCGACAAATATTTTCTTCCTACAGTTCTTTTTAAAATCCTTTTAGAGGTCTGCTCTTGCATCGAACCAAAGTATGTTCGAACAACTTGAGAAAGTAGAATTAGACCATTTGCAATACAAAACAGCACAGTAGCATAAGCATGTTCAGAGGACCATGTATCTAATTTCAAAGTTGAAACAAACAAAAATAAGTGGTTAATCAAGTGACCAATGAAATGCTTCCAGTGCAAACATATACTAAATATTAGTCATATATAACAGAAACCCATAGTGGGGCAATGGGACTTTCAATTCCTCTCCAACCTTCAGTCCTCTTTCCCCACAGCACACCCCTCCCTGTGACAAACCCCTTAAAATCTGATTGTTGATGATCCTACAGTCCTCCGAAGCACATCTTAAGGGCATTGGGGAAATTACAAGGCGAAAGACAAACTGTTCCCTCCTGTTGGAAGACTGTCAGTAAGTGTAGGCCACAGGGTTTTATCCATGACGTCTCATTCTTACCTGTTCCTCAAACGAAATTACACGAGGCTGGATCTTTTCCAATGTGAAGTGGTAGATTTCTTTGGCTGTACTATCAGGAAGATTTGGAAGATGTGTACAGAAGTCTGTCAGCAACTGGCGTGAAATTACTAAACTGACGTTTTCATTTACCACTGATACAAAAGACACAAAGGGAAAATACTATAAATTCATGCTTGGGTTGTCATTTTAAACAGTCCTCTGATCATAACCCATTTTCTTATTAAGTCCAAACAATTATTAAGCCAACCAGGACAAACAAAACATTTATTAAGCCAACCAGGGCAATGTTTTCAGCAGATGGACCATCTAATGATTGCATGGGACATAAAACATCTGCACCAGCACACCAGAGTCCTATTCTACAATATTGCTTTGCTCCCACAATGTCAAATTATGTAACTCAGAAGCAAGCAGATAAGAATCTGCTGAATCTGCCACAGCACAAGCTATTCACAACAATAATTACTTCTGGTGTTCAAATATTTATGCTGGTATGATTATTTTGAAGAGAGATCCACCCTGGACTATTTGAGAAATACTCAGAAATTTTACTGTAGTGTTTCTTACAGTATTTCTAACCTCCCTTGCTTTTTTAAAATTTATTTTTAACAATAAAAAATTTGTTACAAATAAAATAAAATTTATTTTTAACAAAAAAAGTCCTAAGCACTTTTTCTGAAACAGAACTTCCATTCTCGTAAGTATCTATGGTACACAGAAATAGTGATAACCACATTCCATAGTTACAAAAGGTGGGCCAATTACATACAATCTCTCATCATAAAAAAAAAAATTAAAGGACACTTTTTACCCATAGGAAGGCATTACATGCACAGGAACAAGCAAGCCAAATTACTTGTTAAGAATTCAGGTTGCTGAAACTCACATCTCTATAAACAAGAGACTAAGAACAAAGGAAAAAAAGTGCCAGAGCAAGTCAGAAAGTCAGCTTTTCACTAATCACAGGGTTGCAATCTGAAGCATTCTTAGCAGGAGTAATTCCCAGTGGGCTTTACTACAAAGACATATATTCAACAGAGAACTGCAGTGTTTACTAAGAACAACTATGAAATCACTAGAACTTAGTTATAAATTTAAAGCCAGACATGTTAAGCTTTCCATGTATAGTAAAACTGTTCCCACTGTCGGTTCTTCTACAATGCCCGTTTTGTAGTACTCCAAGGGCTACGCAGACTAATAGGATGATGAAAAATGTTAGTCAAGAAATAAATCCCTTCAATTTTACTAAAATGTCCAAGTGTTCATACTGTACTTAATCATTAATAAAGTCAAAACTTTGTAAACATCTAGCTAAATATATAATTGTGATACTACTCAATTATTTCCTTCTCCTGACTGCAGTTCAGTATGTTCCCACAGTGCTGTCATGCAACACCAAATGTAGTTTAATAAACTCACTTGCTTCTACAAAAGCTTTTAAAGCTTCCAGTTGTTCCACTCCTGAAAGCTGAATTGCTTTCTCCAATATCTGTCGATACCTGCCAAAAAGTTGTAAAAATAAGTGGCAATTAAGTCTACATCCTAAATAGGAACTTTGTATTTCATTTCTTCCAACTTTTATATACTACTATACAAATAAGCTTGAATGCTTTTTCTTAACTTATAAAGGTTATCCTATTCTCCTTTACTTCAGTTCCTTATCACTCTTGGAACTTTGTTTTTGACAGGCAGCAGATCTAAAATCTGGGTGACCATTTTGTTTTCAGAATAGAGGGGCTATCCTTCTGTTTCTGTTTTTTTGAATAAGAGTGTTGGATGTAATCTTACACTTGCAATTTATGCAACCTGCAGTTTCCATCAAAGAGATGCCCTCAGCTCCCAACATATTCATGCAGTTTTTTGGCTGAAATATGGAAATGATTTGCCACTGCCATCTTCCTACAACATTAGGATTCCCTAATGGTATCTCATTCCAGCATTAAGCAGGTCCAAACTTTATTTATCTATCAAATTTTATCACTGCCCATCTCCCCACAAGGAGGGACTCTGGGCAGTTTAGCGAGCTTGCTTAGATAATGAGCCCAGTTGTTCAGGAGGTCAGGCAGGTTCTGCCAGACCTCATTAGCTAAAGAACCTTGTTTCGATTTGCCATTTTTCAAATTCTTTTACATGTTTGCACTGTTTGTTAAGAGGAGTTCTGGAGAACTGAGAATATTGCACAATTTTTGTGTCATTTTGGTTAGCTTTGCTAGAAGTACTCAGTTATATGTTTTAATATTACGTGATTGTACAAAAAAGTGGGTTGATGTTTAAAATCAGTTTTACATTATTTCTTGAACTCACAATAAAACCAATATCCAATGTCCACAGAGTGCTGCCAAAATACAGAAGTTTCTTCAGAATGTCATGACCCTCCAAACTGTTTTAGAATACATTGCTTTTCCTTCAACATGATGTGACAGAATGAGTTGCCATGATACAAGAAACTGCTGTTCTCAGAACTGTAAATGTTCAGGGTAAAGGTTGTTTTCTTTGGTGGTCTGACAGGGACATGGCTGAAGGCATGAAGATGGTTAGAAAAAATCCTAACTCCTTGGAGCACCTACAATTTGGAATAAGGTACAGTATATGCTTTTTGGAGACAATGTATATAACAGCCATAGTAAGTAGGTGGGGGGTGACTTCAGGGCCTACAGGAGATGTTATTGGACAACAGGGGACTGAGAAGGAGTAGTGACGAGATGAGCAGAGGATCCACAGCTAAAGGGTGGAGAATCGGGGGATATCTACGGCAGACTGAAAAGGAACCAAGTTGACAGTGGAAGACACAAATATATAACAAGGCAGCCCCGGACTATCACCGGAGGGCAAAAAAAGGCAGTCAGGTGCTGGCAAAGGGGTTTAGAGTAAAGGTACTCCTCAACTTAAGACCATAATTGGGACCATAATTTTGTTGCTAAGCTATGCAGTTGTAAAGTACGATGTCACATGACTGCATCTCTTAATGACGGCAATCCCGGGCAGTCCCGGGTGCCGTTGTAACCCCAAGACACGCCAGTCATTAAGCAGGAAGAGGTGGGTGTCCCAGGTAAGGAGCATGGGGAGTGCCACTGTGGGGGTTGAGGAGGCCTGGGAGGGCCGGTGCATGCCGCACACGAGTTGGGGGCGGGGGGTGCTGATGTGTGGCACGAACTCAGGAAGGCCGGGGAAAGAATGTGCTGCAGTTCAGGAGCTTCTCGGCATGCCATGGCTCTGGGGCTGCAAGAAGCCCCTGAGCTGCGGTGCAAAGCCTCCCCTGGAAGCCTCAGCTGCCCTAGCCTGGCTCAGCAATACAGCACAAAGGGGCTTCCTGGTGTGCTGTGGCTCCGGCTCTGGGGCTTGGTCAGCAGCAGGAGCAAGAAGACAGTGAAGATCAGCTAAGGTGGCAGGGGCTGCTGAGTGGCCAAACAAAACAAAAGGGCATAGATGGGGGGGAGACAGGCGGGTGGGGGAGTTGAAGCGCCCCTGCAGTTGTTAAGTGCGGGCAGGCTGTCAAGCACTCGACTTTTATTCACGTGACCATGGGGAAGCTGCAATGGCTGTAGCTTCGGGGACCTGTCCTAAGTCCCTTCGTTCACAGTGTCGCTGTAGCTTTGAACAGTTGCTGAACAAATGGCCGCTGAACAAATGGCTGTAAATTGAGGACTGCCTGTAGAAGAAAAATGTGAGTGTGTTCTCTTTCTTCCCCTGCTTTAGGTAGCAGGTGGCTTTTCTACCTTGAGGCAAAAGCAAAACTAGCTAAGAAAGGAATTAGGATTCCAAAGCATGAAATTACATAAGCAAAGGCTGGGAAAAGGGAGGAAGCAAAAGCAATGTATGGTTGATACTTAGGAAATTTTAAGGAACTTTTAGAAAGATGCCTGATAAATGCATATAGAATATTTTTGTTATGTTAACCTTATAACTAGATATTAACATGTGCACTAACTTAGAATGGAAAGAGGACATTGTATATAGACATAAACTGAATTAATTATTTATTATAATCCATTGTAAAGAATAATAAATGTTATTTTGATTAATATCTCAGCTGCGTGTGTGACTGAATTGATCCCTATCCTTATATAACTTCTTACTCATGCTTTAAATGCTTTTTAACTTGAATGCAGGATAAAAATACTAAGTTTCTAAAAATTCTTGTAACATGCACTGGAGATTACAGGAGGTAAATTTATTCTGAGAGCAGTTTGCCATTCTACAGATACTTTCAGTCCAAAGAGAAACTCTAACATCTAACACTTCAGGTATTTTTCCTCCTGTAATGAACTGAAGGGGGAAGTCTTCAACTATTGCAGCAACAGGCAGTCAATTCCTGGAATCTGCCTCAGTTTAGTCAAGTCCATGTTTTCTCTTTCCCACCTTTCCTAGACAGAAATCACCATCTTATGAAAATTGTCTTCTTTAGCAACACGCTCTTTAGCATTTAACTTGTCCACAGTGGATTTGGGGAAAGAGGATAAAAAAAAAAAGGTCAGGATAGCTGGTGCAGCACTGCAACTTGAATCCTGGGCCTTTCATATGTGTTGGTAGACATGCTGTACAAAGGAGCAGGGCTTCAATTGAACTGTCATGAATACCACTTCTCTGTTTTTAACCCTTCCCTCAGATACTGCTGCTTATATAATATTGTTAATCTCAACCCTGACGATACTTGGATGAACCATTCTGACTATCGGCAAATACTCTGCTATCTACATATGGAGCTGATTGTGGTGGAAGATGGGGGGTATTTTCAAATAAAGTCAAGTCTCATCTGAGCCAAGCTCAACTCTTGGTGACTTCATGCCCATAGTGTTTTCCTGGCAACAATAAATAAGCAATTGACATTGCTTTATTCCAGCAATTCCAGGTTTTTTTTTAAAGTTTTCCAATCTAGCCTACAAACTTGCTATTCTATGGAGGTCTCCTATCTAAGTAGTAACCAGTTCCCACCCTGCTTAGTTTTTTGGGATTATCCAGAACAATACACTTTTGACTCAGATCTCCCATCGTGCCCTTGAACCGCAGCTTGGTTTCTACCAACTGTCAGATGAACATGCTTTACACTTAAAAAAGCACTAAAAATGCTTCTGTTTCAACAGTCCCCTATGAAGTCACTTTAAAATACATTTTCATCTGTTATTTTGATTAATGGAGAGTTGTGGTTTGGTGTTGTGGTTAAGGTGCTGGCCTAGAAACCAGGATATTGTGAGTTCCAGTCCCGCCTTAGGCATGAAAGCCAGCTGGGTGATTTGGGGCCAGTCACTCTCAGCCTAACTCACCTTACAGGGTGGTTGTTGTGGGGAAACTAGGAGGGAGGAGTATTATGTGTATTTGCTGCCTTGAGTTGACCAAATATATATATATATAAAAGGGTGGGATAAAAATCGAATAACAATAATATTACAGGTCATGGGTTGTTTTGGTTATTGGCTTGTTTTATAATTATAATGCTCTGACTGTAGCGTATTATTGGTTGCCTTATTCCATGTTTGTACAGAGCTAAGTTATAAACCCATAATAAGAGCCAGTCTGGGGTAGTGGTTGCTGAGCTACAGACCATGAGTTCTAGTCCTCCCTTAAGCATGGAGGCTGGGTAGATGACTTTCTCTCAGCCCAGCCCACCTCAAAGGATTGTTGTTGTGGGAGCATTATGTACACATCCTCGAGTTTCACAAAATAAAGGTGAGATATGAATCCAATCATAAATAAATAGATGAAAAATAAAATACATCTGCTATGAACCTGCTGCTGCTGCTGCTACTCGCTGCCATTCCGTTAATTTATTTCTCTGCTGGATGTATGTCCTCATGTGTGTTATCTCCACATCAATAACCCGGAGAGGACGTTGGGCTGAGAAAGAGTGACTGACCTGACCCCGGGTCTCCAGCTCCGAACCCCAAACTAGTCACTCGGTCCTGTAGGCCCATCCGTGGTCTCCCTCGGCTAATAACCCCACTCCGGCCTTCCCAGTCTCTCAGAATCGAGACCCGCTCCGGCTTCTTTATCTCTTCCCACCCCTGCCCGATCCGCTATCAGCAACCGGGAGGGGAAAAACGGCTGTTGGGGCGCTTCACTCACTTCCCTGCCAGGTCCTTGTGAGAGCCGCTGGAGCTCATGAGTTGGGTCAGCTCCTGCCTCACGGAAGCCGCCATCTTGCTCGCCCGGTTTCCAGGCTCGCCCGTCCCTCTGGGAGGGGAAGGCGGCACGGCCTCCGACGCCGCTGCGTAACCACAGAGCAGGCCCGCCTAGAGCGGATGGGCGCTGGTCTTCCCCGGAAGCGCCGGGGCGGGAGAGAAAGAGGCGGCTAGCGACAGGTGGGCGGGAAGAACGCCGGAAGTCGGGTGAGCTTTGAGGAGGGAAGGCGGGAGAATGGAGCGTAGGGGATGAGGCTCCGTAGGGGTGGTGCGACGTCGGTTGTCAGGGCGCCGTAGCGGGCTATTATGGGATGCGGCGGCGTCGGAATGGCGCTGGGCGCGTGATTTTGAACCGACGCGGAGCCTGCCGCCAGGCTCGGCTGCTGTTGTGGCAAGCCGGCCGCGCGCGGGAGCGAGCCCCGGCCAGGCGCGCGCCGGCGGGGCGGACGGGGAGCGAGGGAGAGAAGCGAGCGCCGCGCCCGCGAGGCCGCCGCAGGTGAGTGCCGGCGTCGGGCGGGCTGAACGGCTAACGGTGAAACGGGGAGCGAGCGCCTTGACAGGACCGGCCCGGCCTGCCCGCGGGCTGGCGACGAGCGGGGAGGGAGGCTGCCCGAGCAGTGGCCGCCCTTCGCCGCTAGCCTCTCCCTCCGCGGGGCGGGGATTGCCAGACCCAGGTTGGGAGCGCCGTGGGGACCACAGCCGGTGTCCGAGGCCCCCGCCGCAGTGCTGAGCTCGGGGTGCCTTCCCAGCCGTGGCGAAAGGCGGCCTTCGCTTTATGGTGGGCAACGAGAGGAGCGCAAGGGGCGGCGGGCTGGGTTTGCCAATCGACCTTTAGCAATGATCGCAGATAGACGAGCGTAACTTGACCGTAGGTGTTGCTCGGGGGCGGTATTCTCAAGTACTTGTCAGTGCTGTGAAAAGATAAATCGACAGAATATTTACTTAGCTTCCAAAAACCCCCTAACGTATCTATTGCTGGAAATGATACTTGGTCGGAGGAGGCTTTGCTTGCTTGCTCTTTCTTTCTTTCTTTCTTTCTTTCTTTCTTTCTTTCTTTCTTTCTTTCTTTGGGGGAGAGAGAGAAAAAGTTAAAGAAATTTTGTTTGCATACGTAGCTACCTGTCCTGTCATTTCCTTTAGAGGTTAGCAACTTTATGTAAGGTGCAGAAAAGGAGTGAAAAGGAAGTCAAACAATGAATTACGAGATAAGAAAGGGAAACCTAAACAAATCCTAGTGGGCACCAGCATCATTCAGTATCTCTTTCTATAACTTTCTGTCTTTGCAAACTATTCTTGCTTCCACCACTTCATTCATATGTTGCCTTTTTTTGTTATTTTTGATCAAGATTCAGAAAACAAGTATGTTTTGTAATAAATGAGAGAGATTTTCTTTGCTATTAAAGGAGTCTTAATCCATTCTTCCTGTCATAAATCTCTTAGTTGTCTTTTTCTCCTACTTTTGCAAGTGCATTTCAGTTCAGTAGAATTAGTAGTATCTACTGAAACTACTTACGATCCATTCCTCACAAAGCAATAAAATGAGCCAATGGAGAAATAAGTTTATATAAAGCATGTGCACTTGCTGTGGGTGGGTGGAAGAATATGTAAATAGATTTGAAAACAAATACGAATGTTGTCTAATAAGTTGCTTTACGACTGCGTTGATTCTGCATACATGTTATTTGGAGGATGGGGTAAGTCTCCTGAGTACTTAGAGCCAAATAGTGATGTCATGTTAAGAACTTAATCCTTTAATAAGGCTGTGCAACTTCTTCAGTCCAAGGACTGCATTTGGCCTTTCTCTGGCATGCCAGGGACTAGACATTAAAAAGTAGGTGACACCAAGATAAAAGTAAAATTTGATTTTCATTCATCTGTGGGGGCTCTGGAGGCTAAACCCAAAATGTTCAGGGATTGCATGCAGCATTGGGCTACACATTGTGAGCTACTGGTCTATAGTATAAATGTTTTAAATGTAAATTAAACTGGGATTAATTTTGTTCCATCTGGATCAAAGCCAATTTAGGAAATGGAATCAGGCTTTTATCCTAATTTAGCATATAAGTGCTGGCATTCAAACTATTTTATAACTGCTGAAGTATAAGACTGATAAACATGTAATATTAACATATACAGAATTTTCCTTGCTATTTTATATGATATGATTGCTGTGGCCAGTGGGTTGGCAAGACATTCATGCTGATGAGAACCTAGTGCAGGGAAGGGAAACCTAAACTTGTCCAGATGTTGCATTGTTGTAATTTGGCAACAACTGGATAATCACATTTTTATTGCTGGTATAATGTGTGTGCACAGTATTTATGCTTGTGCTTTTTTGTGGTATAGCATGAGTCTTAGGATTTTTGTCATGAGTGTGCTTTACAGAATAAGTTGCATATATTCATGGGTTTAACGTTTGCCATATTACAGTGCCATTTTAATTTGACTATTAAGAGGAGGTGTGCTAACTGCTTATAGAAGCAGTGCCTGTCCTTCAAAGAAACCCAAGGCTCAAATTCTGTGTGCAATTTCATAGCTGTAAGCTTCTTTGAAGTCAGATTTACTTGTGAGTAGATATGTAATATGTTAGTTGTTAACTCAAGCATTGTAGTTCTTTGCAAAGAATCTGTTTGGTTTCCTGTTTTGCTTTAGTTTGTTTTAATGATTGAGTTTTATTCTTGAGAATTTTGCAGGTCACCCAAGGAAATATTTTCTGAGTGAGATACCGTACACAGTTTTGTACCGCAGCACACGTATCTTTGCTCTTGTATTTCTATACTGTATTTTCAAGTTCTTAAAGGTCAATTTCTATTAACATTAGAAATGGCAGCTGCTGGATATTCTCCCTCAGGTTTAAAAATACTTTCCGTGCCATTTTTAATACAAGAAACTGGATCATGGGCAAGATCTGTCCCGTATATTCAAGATGAAAGGTTCTGCCTCATAAATCCGCCACTTTTTCAGCTGTGCAAACCACTGTAGTCTGTTAAGGTGCCGCAGAACTTGAGGCGGCCGACCCACCCGATTGCTCTTCTGGAGCGACTCCCGCCTCGTCGCGCAGCTGCGCCTCCGTCCCGGGGCGCAGCTCCTTTGCCCGCTCGGGCGCCGTCGGACCGAAGCGCCTGGCGCTGGCAGGGCACTTTCCCGGTCCTCCTTTCCCCGCGGTGGGCGGGCTTCCCTCGGCGGGGCGGGCTCCGGGGCGGGGGCGAGCCCGGAGGGAGGAGGTTGGGGTTGTTGCGGAGCTGGGCTGCGAGGGTGATGACGAAGTGAAAATGGCGGATCTTTCGAAATCCTATCCCGGCCCTTGACATTCCAGAAGCAGTAGCTCAACAGCCTGAAGAGGCTCTGCCCGCTGCTGCCAGCAGCCCTCCAGCTGCAGATCGGCCGCTCCCCCCACGCCCCGCTAGTTAGACCCTCAAGGCGGGAAGCCCCCTCCCTGCCTGCCCGGAGCTGGAACCGACCAGCCTGGAAGGACTCGCGGCTGCGTCCCCGAGAGGGTGAGCGACGGGCGCATCGAGGCCTGGGGAGCCGCGGATGCGCCGGGAAGGGGGCTGAAGCCGCCCCAGCGGGTCCTGCTTGGGATGCAGGTGTTCCTCCGCCGAAGCGCCCTGGTGTTGCTGCTGGTTTGGGGCTCTTGGGGCCTAATTTTCTTCCCAAGGGCTGATTGAGAGCTGTCCAGCTGTGCCACAGTTACCTTCGGGGTCAGCTGGGAATGATAGGACTCGGGGGTGGGGGGGGCGTTTTTTCTGGAGGAATACGGGCTAGAGCTTGCTGGCTAGTCTCCGTTGTCTAGGACGTATTATTCATCCTTTGCTGTACAGGGTAGTGAAGAATATTTGTAAATCAAGCTGCTTGTGGGACACAGAAGGGTCTTAAAAACTAATTTCATAGCTGCTCAGTCTCATTAATGGGTGTGTTTCGAAGTCATCTCTTTTAATTAGCACTTGTGTCGCTGGTGACAACAAAGAAAGCTTCAGCCTATGTGCGGCTCTTTGTATTAAATTTAAGTGGATTTTTTTTTTAAAAAATTCCCATTAACTTTGTTACACTGAGCTTTCTTCACTTTTCAATCAATAAACGAAGTTGTAAAAGAAAAGTTATTAGGAAAAATGGCATTTTTTTTCTTTTTAATAGGAGGCTGTGGATGTCTAGGGTGATTTAGGGCAGCTTCTGTTCCTGGCAAAGTAATAACTGTAGATGAATAACTATTGCATATAATGCCTCTGGAGGAAAAACATTTTTATTTAACAACTCAGTTTAGCAACAAATTAATCTGACCATTGTTGTTTGGCTTATTTCAGGCTAGAACCATTTCTATATGAATCTGTGTCTCTTCAGCTATTTGAACTTCATAGCATCTATATTTTATAGATCTTATAATGTGATTAAATGATATATGGGGTGATATTATACCAGAAAATAATTAAATATTATGTGTTCAAGTGATGTATTAGAAACAAAGATGCCTGATAATGTAAACAAGGAATTCTTTTGTATCTTCTTCTTCTACAGTTGCATTCAAAGGGCCTTATGGTAAAATAATACAGAAGCATAAAACACAATTAAATATAAGGCATTTCTGTATATAAGGCATTATATAATATATTGTATAATATACAATATAAGGCATTTCTACCAGTCTAGAAAAGAACTGTGCTTGTTTTTGAATTCTGGGTACTCTACTATTTGCTGGAATATTTCTTATCTCTCTTAATTTTCAAAAAAGTGCTATTTGGCAGAGGTATAGAACTGTCTATATTTAGATAATTATATCAGCCTTATATTGTAGGCTGTAAAATGGAAGCCAACATAGTCTGCAGATTACTTGCCTGTTTTGGTTATATGTGGCGCTGCGGGTTAAACCGCTGAGCTGTCGATCGGAAGGTCGGCGGTTCGAAACCGCGCGGCGGGGTGAGCTCCCGTTGCTCGTCCCAGCTCCTGCACACCAAGCAGTTCGAAAACATGCAAATGTGAGTAGATTAATTGGTACCGCTTCGGCGGGAAGGTAACGGCGTTCCGTGAGTCATGCTGGCCACATGACCCGGAAGTGTCCTATGGACAACGCCGGCTCCAAGGCTTTGAAACGGAGATGAGCACCGCCCCCTAGAGTCGGACACGACTGGACTTTACGTCAAGGGAAACCTTTACCTTTACCTTGGTTATATGTAATATTGGGCTATTCTTAAGTAAAATACATCCAAATATCACGTTTACGTTTTAAAAAACTATACAACCAATCTTCTACCTGTAATATACATTGATAAGCCTGAACATGAAATCTCAATTAGAACAGATTTACAGGTAGTCCTTGCTTAATGACAGTAATTGGGACTGGCAACTCCATCACTAAGTGATGCAATCATAAAGCTCAATGTCATGTGACCACACTGACTTATGACAGCAGTTGCGGCAGTTCCAGTTGCTGTCGTTAAGTGAATCCTGCGTGGTCAGTAGGCGCAATGTCATGTGATCGCCATTTGTGACCTCCTGCCAGCTTCCCCGTTGACTTTGCTTGTCAGAAGCCAGCAGCGAAGGTCGAAAATGGTGCTCATGTGGCTGCAGAATACTGTGACCATTGTAACTGCGAGCCAGTTGCCAAGCGCCTGAATCGCGGTCACATAACTGTGGGGACACTACAGCAGCCTCAACTATGAGGACTGGTCGTAAGTCTCCTTGTTCAGCACCATCGTAACTTCGAGCAGTCAGTGAAAGAGTAGTCATTAAACAAGGACTACTTGTACTAAAATCAACAAGGCTTAAATAAATTGGACAGCACTGGACTTCAGGGTTTAGTGACCGCGGTCTAGAGAACAGATTTCTTGATGTTTTGGCCTGCAACTGCGGCTAGCATCTTCAGAGGCAAAGTGGTCTGCAACCCTCCTCAGTTGCCTGTGGTCTGCATAGTGTGAGCCCTGAAGCCCAACAGTGCCCAACAGATACTGGTCATGAAAGCTTATACTTAAAGAAATTGTTGCTGTTCTATTACATATTATGTATTGTAGTTTTATAGTGCCTGATAATAGCAGTTCATTATTATGTCCAATTAATTTTAATGCATATATCCTGACTATCTGGGTCAAGCCTGCCTATTTTTTTCAGTATTTGTATCCTCATTATACAAATTTTATGATTTAATGCTTGATGCCCCTTCATAGTACTCTGCAAATTGTATACACAAAGAGGGGATTTGCTGCTTAAGACCAAACATGTATCAAGCCCCAATAAAACTTAAGAAGTTGGGTAACTTTCTTTTTCATTCATCGCATATTATAGTTTATTTGCTTTAATATTTCTAAACCTTGAAATTTCAAAATAGATTATAATTATGCATTGCCTTTTAGAAAAATGAATGCCGTAGAGAGAGAATGGTTATCAAATAAGTTGCATCTTTTTTTAAAAAAATTAATCCTAGATCAATCCATACAAGAGAGCTGCTTACTAGTAGTAATGTGAAACTACATAATGGACAGGTATGCACCACCTAATTCAGAAGCCAATACACCACTTATATTTACATGATGCTACCACCGTTTACGCTGAGCATTTATTTTGTCCAATTATATAATGCTCCTTATCAGACAGATTTGCAGCTAAAGGATTTAAGGGACTATTTTCCAAGCAGAATTTATACCCAACTAAGTAATAAGGAAACAAAAGCCATAACAATTAAGATTTGTGTAGGAATAACTTACAGTAAACAAGAGAAGAAAACAACCTTTGTTATCTATAGTTTACAGGTAAAACTAAAATGTATAATTTGTGCTCTTCAGCCCATTTTGGATAATGGCATTTCCTTTTCTTAGGCTGTGGCTTGTAGTATGTACTTGGGCAATCAACCAGCCTATGACAAGTTGGCAGCAGCAGTAGAGAAAGCCACAGTGATACAAATTCACAGGAACCAAGGAACCAAGCTTTGCAGCATATCCAGATGCTCACTTCTTCGTATTTAAACTGGCAACACCACTACAGGTCCTAATCTCGTATGTCCACAAGTAGTCAATTTATTGATAGATTTGTATCTTGGCATGTCAGCGACCCTATACAGCATTCTATATAGAACTAACTGCCCAGTCTAGATACCAGATGGACACTAAGCTCAGAAATGTCAACATCCTTAAATAATGAACACTTTATCTTTCCAAGACACTCTATCATTGACTTGAAGAATTCTCAGACCCAAAAAAATTACAAAGAGCAATTTCACTGCAAAATATGTAAGCTACAGTTCATGCGGTGGCTTAGTTCTGTCCTTGGATTAAACATAAACAAAGGATTCGAAAGCTGCTTAACCTAACATGTTAATTGGTTCACCAGTGAAAGGATGTTTCACAGCCAAAAGATGTTTTGTAAATAGTTGCTATCTGTAGGTAATCACTACTTTTTGCCCTTGGTTTCACCTTTCTTTACTGTTACTTCTATCCGTATCCATGCACATGTTTTATGTAGGCATCATGATAATATACAAAAAGTGTAAAATAGACTAGTCCATGGAAGTTTATGACCTACTTAATTTATTTGTCTTTTAGATGCCGCAAGACTGGCCTTATTTTGTTTACTACAAAAGGCTAGCTGGGCTTCTGTCTGGAAAATGTTAATTCTGGGAACAGACCAGAGAGTAGAGATCTCCTTGCTGCAGTGCATTCAATCAGTCTGATCTACCTATTGTCCCATCAGACTGCTCTGTAGAATCTAAGGATTACCTTCAGAATACCTGCCTTGCTGTGATTTTTTTTCTTCGATTTCCCAATCAGATTCTGATTGGCAGGAGCATGGGGGAGCCAAGGAAGATGTACTGTTTCCAGTGGAAACTGATTGTTGTATCTCTGTATGAAGACCTGTTCTATGATTTTCTCTTCTGCATAACAGGCATGTATAAGCCAGTCTTGAAAAACAGGAGGGCTTTTCAGAAGATAGACAATTTTTACAGAATTTTTTAAAAAAAATACTACAGTAAAATGGTGAATTGTACATCCAGTTAAAAAAATGTATGTCAGATTTTGAGTATATGGAAACCAAGGAGTTATGAAAAAAACAAGCTGCCATATTTTTCTTCTACAGTTAACAAATTATGGAAGAATTAATTTAAATCTTACATGTGCTGTAGGATCATTTTATGTATATCACATTTCCCATTTGGGATATATCATGTAGGAATTCCTTCTTGAAACTGTCCGCTGTCACTGCGGGAAGAGGCCACTTGAGGCTGAGGTCTGCATGCAGCTCCTTGAACTCCTTCCCCTGCTTTTTTTTGGGTGATGTTCCACAGGCCAGGGGCTATGGCAGAAAAAGCTTTCTAGGTCCTGCCCAACGACACACCCTGGTCGACAGGACCCACAACACACCTCTCCTGCTGGACCTGATGGGATGGGTAGATGTGCCCAGGGAGATGCGGCCCCTCAAATATCCTTGCCCCATGTCATGTAGGGCTTCAACGGTCATAACCAGCACCTTGAATTGGACCCGGAAGCAAACTGGCAACCAATGCAGCTCATGTAGCAGAGATGTAACCTGTGCAGATCTCGGAGCACAGATAACTGCCTGCGCTGCTACACTTTGCACCAGCTGAAGCTTCTGGATAGTTTTCAAGGGCAGCCCCATGTAAAGCACATTACAGTACTCCATTCAGGAGATGACTAGGGCATGAGTGACTGAGAGTGGAGCCTCCCAGTCCAGGAATGGGCGCAACTAGCACACAACATGAAGCTGTGCAAAGGCTCTCCTGGCCACAACTGCTACCTGCTCTTCAAGCAGGAGTCATGAGTCCAGAAGAACTCCCAAGTTGCGCACTGGGTCTCTGGGGCAGTGCAACCCCATCCAGCACCAAAGATGGTAAATGCCCAGATACAGAAGGCCCTAAAACCCACAGCCACTCAGTCTTTCCAGGGTTCAGTTGAAGCCTGTTGTTCCCCATCCAGACCCCCACAGCCTTCAGGCACTGAGAGAGGATAGCAACACGGTATATATATTTGTCTTTGGCAAAAATGTCAAAAGGGAGGGGGAATATCCTGACAGCATAGCATTTTCTCAATCTAGACTGGATCTGAAAATAACAGACATTGTTATCTTTTGTAGCTTCAGCAGATGGTGCTGCACGATGATGCTTTTGGAGGTACACTGATGTGGAGCAGGATTTAAAAGAAAGTCAGGTAATTATGTTGAATAGAATTCTTGTATGATATATCCCATGTCACTGCTGCATAGTGCCAAACAGTGTCCAATCTAGACATTTGTCAGTGTGCCAAGAATTTCATATCTTCCCTACTTCCATCAAAATATTGAGTATGAATTCCCAATATTCTTTAAATTACTCTGGTTCTGTAAATAATAATAATAATAATAATAATAATACTGTAATAATACATATTTTGTTTTATAGAAATGAAGTTATTTATTTATTTATCAAATTTATATAGCCACCCATTTCATGAGAAGGGCCTTTTGGCTAGCCACAGGCTCCCCTTCGTGCTCCAACCCAAGTCTCTTCATGCAGCATTGGTGCCACTGCAAGCTTTTAAATAAATCTATAAATATTGTATGCAGGGATCACTTTCAGAGAGTTTGCTGTTGAAAAGGGATGGGATAACCTGTCCCTACATGCTGAGATTTCCAAAAAAAAATCCTGCCAGCACCGTGATTAGGTATAATGAAAGCTTCTATTGGTGCCAAAGGAGGTGTTTTTTTTTTTAAAAAAAGGAATTAATTGCCATTTGGCTATGATTCATATTTGGTGGGAAAAGGGTTAACCCTCCTCTCCCTGTGTAATATGAAATCAGAATATCTTCCACTCACAAATATGTGTCATACTTTTGCCAGTGAGAACTTCGCATTAAAACCTAAGCATGAAAACCTAAGGGTGGAAAGGTGTGTCTCTTGTTTCCCCAGACTGGCTAAAGTTGAAAAAGATTTTTCCATTGGTTATTCAATATATTTATGGCTGATAAGTGATTAGGACTGGGAATGTCCTGCTTTGCAGCTCAGGCTCCTGGTTTCTGAGGTATACTGCTTTCAATATAATTAGTAGCTGTTCTTATTAACAGATTAATGATAGCTAATGGGGGAAGGGGTGCTAATAGTGACAAGTATTTACCTGCAGTTGATGATACATCGCTTCCACAATTATATGCTGTCTGGCTATGACCCATAGGATGTTTCAAGTTGTGTAGTTTTGTGGAACATGAAAATTGAACTATTTAAAAATGTCACTGCAGTGGCTTCTGTTGAGCCTACCGTCAACATCTGCAGAATGGAGGTTGTGTCAGCAGAAGTGAACAGCTTGCTCCCTGAGGAGATCATGGACACAGGTATAGCATTGGAGGAAGATGGGAACATCGAGGCTGTAATTGTGGGTGACACTATTCCTATGGAAACAGAACTGGAGGGAATGGCAAATGTGAGCTCTGCTGATGATCATACTACTACTGGTACATCATCAGTCACTACAGAATCTGTCACGTTGCCCAGCAATTGTGTGAGCCATGTTACTGGCAATCCTGCCTTTGTAAAATCTGATGCTGGTGTGACTGCACAACCTTCTTTTCAAAGTGGCCTTCAAAAACTGGGTACCCAGACTCCTGTCTCTTTATCAACCAATCAGATTATTCTTAACAAGGCAACTGACTTGAAAATTGGTAAACAGACCATAAAGCAGGAAGGTCAAAAACTCATAGTAACAACTCTGGGCAAGCCTGGACAGCCAATTGTCTTAGCGCTACCCCACAACCAGCTGTCACAGTCTCAGAAGACCACATCACAAGTACAAGCAAGTGACTCCAAGGTTTCAGCACAGCAATTCAAGGTGGTCACAATTGGAGGAAGGCAAGAGGTGAAACCCGTCATTGGTGTATCTACCTTGAGTCCAGGGTGCCAGCTGGTAAATACTGCAACCCAGTCATCTGTACTGCAGACCCAGCAATTAAAAGCAGTGCAGGTAAGAAGGACTTTTATTGATTATTCCCTTTGCAATAAAATTGCTGTACTATTGGGAATTCCCTTTGGTGGCAGCAATATGTTTGGAGGACAATTGGCCAAGGAAAAGGACCCCAGTAAATTTTTGAAGAGCAAATTTAAAATATAGTGGAAGTGATGAGTAATTTTAAATAATAGACTAACTGTCCATTGAGATGGGTGTGTAGCAGTACATAACAGGAAGTGCTTCCTCAAAATTATAAGACTTTGGAAACTTGACTTTTTCCCAGGTCTTGGTTTTGGTGAGATGGTGAGCCTCTTTTAGGATTTACCTGTTAGTCTGAATGTTTTCTTCTGGGACATCACTGTTCTTTTCTTACTAGTTTGGTTTCTACTGTTTTTAATGTTGCGTGCTACCCAGAGTCTTACGGAGTTGATCAACTCTCTAAAGTAAATAAATAAATAAATCAGATTATTACCAGAAGTAAAAGTTGGCAGTTTGGAAACCAGCCTTAAGGCTTGTCTTGTTCAGATGCACTGAAGAATAAAAGTACATACTATGTGAAGAAAATGTGAGGAGTGAAAACTATATATGCAAGCACATAAACATATACAAAAATTGAAACTTCAGTATAGCAGTGATTCATGGGGGTAACCATAAGCTCAAGAAATGTTAGATCTTCATGCCCATGTTCAATATTCCTTTGGTTCTGGCCTATCATGTAAAAGCAAAGTTGCTGGTTTTAGGCCATATTCCCACCTGAATCTACGTGGCATCTTGTTGCTTCTTAAAAATCTAGACTGATATAGAATGCCTTCTGAATGTATGGCACTGGAGAATATTTCATGTTCTCCAGAATAATAGAAATTCAGCTTTCTTTATACTCTTCATTGTATTCCTTATTTGTGGCTTAGCTTCTACATTCTTGAGAATGGGAGAATATGGTAGGAGAGGGCCTGCACAGGCCTGCTCCTTAAGCCTAGTCAATTTTCTATTCTCTGTTTTTGACCAACTACAGAGGCATCTGTTCAGTTATCTCTGTAGTTGTCCAGTACACTTGTTTGTTCATTACAGGTTAGCATTTAATTAAGGAAAATAAAGTATAATGATTTCCCAGAAACGGCTGAGTAAAAAATGCTGTTTCAAGGAAGCTTTAATAGACTAAAATTCTGGTTCTTTTAGTAGAAAACTCGCATTTATTCATTCTGCTCTGAAAACTTACATCTAAAAATAAAGAATCCATTGATAGTTGTAATGCTGCCTTTAATGTATTATTGTAGTCGGCTAGTTTTTGGAATTGACTAGGTTCACATGTTGTAATAATCCATAATACGTTTGCTTGGTTTTATACGTTGTATGGTTTTATACGTTGTATGAACCCCGCCAATTGTGGTTTATTCAGTAAATTGTGGTGCAAAAACAAGGGAGGAAGGCAAGCAGAAATCACCTGAAACACTGGCTCAACTGGCCTCTTCCCTCGCTTCAGGCACAGCCATTACCATCAACTGCTCTGTGTAAAGGATAATATAAGTTTGTTGTTTTAAAATAGTGTTTACTGAAATTTCATTTATAATTATCTATATTGCTTGTAAGCCAGTTTGGGAAGATTCTTATTTGGAATAGAAGGATATAAATGTAATAACCAAACCAATGTGTGAACCTATCAATTGAGTTGTTTATTTTTGCTTCCCATCCGTTTATTACACACACACGCACACACACCATCTGCATATATTCTACAGTCTGCATTGAGATTGTCACTGCCTTGGGCCAGGGACTTTCTTTCTTAAATTATTATGCACCAAGTAACTCTGCAAAGAACCAGGACTATTTAGGCCACAGGCATTCCTCATTGGCTGGATCCTCTCCCAGTACTAATGAATACTTGTCCTATCAATGCATCTTTAATGTGATAGGAACAGTCTGGGCTGTTCTTTTACTTCTGTTTTTGGGGTACTATCTGTGGAGTGGGGGCAGGGCTGGTTCCCCCTTGCTTCTGTTTGGGTTTACTTCTTAATAAATGAATGGTTATTGGATTTCTCATTGTTTTTTAGATTGCTAAGAAAACCAGGACACCAACCTCAGCCCCAGTGATAACGAAACTGATCATCACAAAACCAATCAATAGCAAAGCAGTTACCGGGCAGACAACTCAAGTATCACCAGTCATTGCAGGTTTATATATAAAATATATATTAATGGCTTTTTATATTGTGCTGTTTACCCAGGGTATACAAAGTGAACTGGAAGGATAAACTGATGTTTGATGGATTTTGGTTTCCTAGGGGATTTTCTGCCCTTTTCCACTCCTAGTTTCTTGAAATTCCTCGAAGTAGTATCTGTCCTTCTGCTCACCATCAGTACTCATGACAGTATCACCGCCAAACATCAGGAGGGTATTAGGTTATGGAACTCCCTAGACCAGCTTTCCTCAACGTTGATACTTTCCAGATATTTAGGCTTCAACTCTGCAAAGTACATCTGGTGGGGAAGTCTGGGAGTTGGTCCCTACCTCTGGAGGGGACCCACATTGGGGAAACCTGCACTAGACCTGAGGCTATTCAGATATAGTAGGACAATGAGTTCAGCACGCCCAGCTAAGGCAACCAAAAGGCCCAGCTGGCTGCGAATTCCAGGAGTTATCATCCAAGCATCTGGATGATGTTATTTTGAGGAAAGCTGCTCTAGAGCATCACTCAGTGTAAAAGGGAGTAGGATTTGTAGGTTCATTCTTTTGTGGTTTAAAGAACCATTTTTCTAGACATGGGTGCTTTGAATGCCAGCCATAAAATGACCATTCCTGCCCTGTTTTTCATACAGTTCTCTGGTGAGGTAGAAAGTATACAAAAGCTTAGAGTCTTATCTTTTCTTTAGAAGTTCAGATCCTGGACTTATTTGGTTGGGATACAGGCAATCATCTTACCATGTGCAATTATAGAAAGCTTGCTAGTTTTTATAAATGTGTGTTGAAGTGCAGGAATGCATTCTTGGTTGGCTTTGAATTATGCTCTCATTTTTGTTAATCCATATGGAGTTATTGACAAGTTTTGTCGCTAAGAAATCAATATATTGATTGTACATATCACCTGAAGCTTAACTGCCACATTTTAGCATACTTCCTATTTTTGTGTTAGAGCAATAGTTCAATCTGTTCTAACTTAGAAAATCTTATTTTTTTCAGTGCAACAGTGTTGGAATCATTTGCATTTTTCCCTTTTGCTCAAGAAAAACAAATAGTCATATTAAATCTTAAAATCAATATTAATTGCTTCTCTTTCTTTACTACAGAAGAGATACAGGGGCAAAAAATTGCAGTTTCAGTTACAAAACACACATAGGAGGGGTGGACTGTAGAGGGAAGGGAGTTAAATTCCAGATATAAAGTCTGGTATAAATTTATCTGGAATATTGGATCTGATTAATAAAAAAAATCTTATTTGTCTTTTATTATGCTTAGCAAATTCTTAAGGCCAGAATTGTGGTCAAGACTATATCAACATTTTGGGGTTATAATAAGATGCATTACTATAAAAATTGTACTTGTTCAAAAGACAATAGTGGCTTTGTTTTTTTTAATAATGTGGGTGGTTCTCCAGTTATGTGAAAAAGTATTTTTTTTAAACTGCTGTTTAGGATATCTGCTTACCTGGTGGCGTTTTAGGTGAAGACTGTGATTTACTTTGTATTACACTTGTTTTTGATTGTTAAAGTATTCTAAATTTTTATTTTATTTTTTTAAAAATAAAACATTTAAGTAGGTAGGCTATTCAAGAGAGAGAAATAAATCAATGAAGTATGCAATATATCTTATGGAAGTTGGTGCCACAAAATGTGATGATTGCAGGAGTCTAGATTTAGATTGTTTATTTTTAAAGGTGAGTGGTCTGCCATTAAAACCAAATCCTGTAGAGCAGCCATGGAAAGGGCTAATGCCTTCAGTGGAAATTTCCCTTTACCAGCAAATCTAGCACTCTATTATCTATCTATCTATCTATCTATCTATCTATCTATCTATCTATCTATCTATCTATCTATCTATCAAATTTATCACCGCCCATCTCCCAAAAGGGACTCTGGGCGGTTTACAATAAAACATCATTTTATATATTGTAATAATACAATATTATTTCTAAAGTGTGTCATCTTAGCCAAGAAGATGGGTAAGATAGTAACCTATAATCATCAGTTCTCTCTGTTTTTCTACAGGTAGAGTTCTTACACAGGCTGCTCCAGGGACACCTCCAAAAACTGTAACTATATCAGAAAGTGGAGTTATTGGGACAACTTTAAGTTCTACAATGCAGGAGGCACCAAATAAGATAGCGATCTCTCCTTTGAAATCCCCAAATAAGGTAAAACCTATGTTTCAATTGCATGCATGCATGCATGCATGCGTGCATGTGTGTGTGTGTGTGTGTGTAGTCTGACTCCAGTTTTCACATCTGAGACATACTACTAAGAAAATCTGCAGGCCATTCTCTTGTTTGCATGCATGGGTTGATTGAAAATGATTGCAATTTATAGATGTGTTCCACTTAAACTAAGTTAGTCTGATTCTGAAATTGACTTTCTAAAATGCTCTGGCTGTTTTCAGTTATTTTAGCATTATCTGTTCTCTGGTATCATTCTGCAATGGGAGTATGTGCTAAAGGGAAACTCAAAAATCCTCCAAATAAAATGGATCTGACAGAAAATATTATGTGTTGTCAGTGAAGGAATGCAAATATATCACTACAGCAATGCAAACTCTATAGCTGCCACCTCCACCCCTCTCACCACTTCCCTCCCCCCTGTTGATAATAGGATTACTTTTTTCCAAAGTAGCATAAAACAGCCCCACTGCATTTTGGGTCCCCTTGCTCATTTTGCCCCAAAATCCTGCCTAGGTGACACCACTGAACCAATATTGTGGTAAATCTTGACCTCTTATGCATTTGCAATGTTACATGTTTTAAAGTTGGGATTCTGTACTTGTGTGATCCTGTTAAGCAGCTAACCGTGGTGTCGGTCGCCTCGCAGCCTCCAAGCTCCCCACAGAAAACAGTTGGTGTTCCTCTAAATGTAGCCCTGGGACAACAGATTCTCACAGTGCAGCATTCAACACCCTCTTCCCCAGGAAAAGCTGTAGCTAACAATACGACTGCTCAGGTACACACTCATTTGAGTCCCATTCTGAGAACCTGTTCTTCAGATTGTGATTTGCAGCATTACATAGCTTCAGGCACGACTGATTGTTTATCTTTGTTATTTCTGCTTGCTTGCTTGCTTGCTTGCTTGCTTGCTTGCTTGCTTGCTTGCTTGCTTGCTTCTTTCTTTCTTTCTTTCTTTCTTTCTTTCTTTCTTTCTTTCTTTCTTTCTTTCTTTCTTTCTTTCTTTCTTTCTTTCTTTCTTTCTTTCTTTCTAATAAATTGAAATGAAGCACTATTGAAAAGAATAGCTTAAAGCCAACCCAGAATCAAGCAACATTCTACTATACTCAGCAAATAGCTTCTGGCCTAAGAATGAATAGTGTTGTAGGACTGTTTCATCTGTACATTAGTCTCAGACCGGAATTATGCTGACTCTCATTAGAAATAAAAAAATTGGTTTGCCAGCAGTCTCAGAAATAACTTTGTATTGTTTTAACAGGCTGTGAAATCCGCAGTACAGACCCTCACTGTTGGGGGAGTGAGTACTTCTCAATTTAAGACGATAATTCCCTTGGCAACAGCACCTAACGTCCAGCAAATTCAGGTACCTGGAAGCAAATTCCATTATGTCCGGCTTGTAACTGCCACAACTGCCAATAGCACAGCACAACCAACCAATCAGAATCCCAGCACCAGCACCACATCCCTCCAGCAAGGTTAGAAGTGTCCTTATTTGAATATTTTTATGATAATTGGAACGTGCTTAAGGAAAATACAAATAGGAAGCTACGAAGGGGATTTGAAAAGAATGGCAAATTGGAACAGATGCTTTGTGCAAGTGGAAAGCCTAATGCTGAGCTGGAAATGGTTCTGTATTTTTTAATAGTTTTAGGATTTATAGTTGAAACACAATTATTATTGATCTTTGCTTAGTTGGAGAATGTCTCAGTTTCATTAAGAATTAGATTACGACCATAGCTTGCTTGTCTTATTCACGTGATTAGCTTTGCTTCAGAATTTTTGGATGTGTCTTAGAATTACAATAATTTTGTGTGGCATTATTTTTCATGGCTTGTGTAGATATTAGCCAACCATGTAATAAAGATTTGATATTTATGTTCACTTTTACTTAGAGTTCTGAAAGATTTTCTTCTAAAAATAGACCATTTAGCAAAATGGGTGTACAGCTTTATTGATTAATTTCATAACAGTACTTTGGACCATTACCCAGTTTCATTGTTTTGTCACTTGATTTTCAATTAGTATGTTTGCAAGTGGGATTTGCATCAGAATGTTGCAATGTACAGTGATATCCCTCCAGGTGGCTTCATTTTGCTTCCCCTCCCAGTTTCCATTCTCCCCATCACTGTGACCACTTCATGGTCACTGGACACATTTTACCTTCATCGGAATTGAGTGGTTGATGGAGGAGGTCCCCTATTCAAGTTGTGTCTGAAATCTTGGTGTTTCTGCATGCCTTGGAACTCTCTTAAGCCTGCTTGTGAATTATTAGCAGGTTCTGTAGAACAAACCATTGCAGTGTGGAGTGCTTCCAAGCATCCCTGTACAGCCCTGCAGCACAGTGAGTTTCCCCCCTTCTCTTGCTGTACTTTTCCCTTTCTAAGGCAAATTTGTGATTTGGTGGGCGGGAGGTCACCCCACTAGGATTTTCTCTATTATTTTTTTAAAGCCACCTGCAACCTTTGGTTCCCCAAGCCTGCTAATATTATCATAGCAGTAATTAGCATAAGCAATAATTCTTGGGAAACAAAATTGGAATTAGAATACATAACCCTAAAATCAGCTCAGAGCTGCTTTGACCTATTTTTGCATTAAAGTTACCAAAATGAATGGAGTGCATATGTTTCTGTGGAAATTATATTGCTCCATTTAAAATGCATATATGCACCATGTACTTATTTCGTTTCCCTGACATTAGATTCTAAATGAAATTGTATCTGGCTTGTATAACAAGCATTTTGCAATTCATGACATTTTTCTGTAGCTACTTACATATGGACAGGAATTGCGTTTCTCCAACACTGGGACCTGCTAGGTAGCATTTCTTGCTGAAGATGGCATAGCTCAAGATGGATCTACCAGCTTACTTTCTAATAGATGAGAATGAGGGAGGACTGGCTAACTAAGGAAGCTGCCTACCCTTTTCTTAATGTCTTAGTCTAGAAAGTTGCATATTGTATCTGATGCAATTTCTTTTGAACAGCAAAGCCAGTGGTGGTGAATGCAACCCCCGTACGGATGTCTGTCCCAATTATTCCAGCAACGCAGACAGTCAAACAAGTGAGTTCCACGTGCACCAACTTCATATGAATCCCTAGTTTTTTCCTAGAAGCTTTCAGTTAGTTCAACTCTCTCACTATCCTTACGAAGTTATTTGCTGCAAAAGATTATAGTTTGGTATGCAAGAAAGATATCCTGAATATTTCCTTCCTTGCAGGTGGCACCCAAACCAATGAATACGACTTCACAGATAGTTACCACAAGCCAGCCACAACAAAGACTTATTATGCCTGCCACACCACTGCCACAAATCCAACCCAACCTCGCCAACCTTCCCCCTGGCACTGTCCTGACCCCTGCCCCTGGCACAGGAAATGTGGGATATGCTTTTCTCCCAGCTCAGTATGTTACACAGGTATGGTGTTCTTACGGGGAAAAAAATCAACAAAAATAATCAGGGCTATGTAGTGTTTATAACTTAATACTGTTGGAGGAGAGGCTAGAGAACATGTCTACTTGGTAGTTTAAGGCAGTGTTTCTCAGCATTCTGAACCTCTTCAACATGCTGGCTGGGGAATTCTGGGAGTTGAAGTCAACACATCTTAAAGTTGCTGAGATTGAGAAACACTGGTTCAAGGGATGTGATTTTAGATACTCCGAAGTATTTTTTCATCTGTTGTATATTATTGAAAATGTAAATCACTTTGGTCCTCAAATGATAAAATGATTTTTTGTTTTCAAATGTCTGTGAGGAGGATTTACTTGCTAGAACTAAAAATGGGGAGGGTGTCTTGGATTAATATTGGAAGCACACTTTATTCTGTTATATGGAAGCAGGTGTAACAGTTTCCTCTATTTTTGACAATAAAACTTTTGGGATTCTCTCACTTGTATTTCAAACTACGTTGAAATATTTTTGGGAAATGCTTGCTATCCATACATTAGGAAGATGAGAAAATTAATCTTATGTAGGGACTTCCTTCATAGAATGTAGTTATGCTCACAATGGTTTAAATTATCAGGTTCCATTCTAGTCCATCTTGGAGTGCACTAGTGTTTTCTACCACAGTTTAGGAACTGCTACCAAAGGAAGCTCATTGGTAAGGTTAAGTCTCAGAAGTAACCTCTGATTTTTTTTTCCATTTTGAAAGTTGAGATTAAAAATTGTATGTGAAGCAGTTACATACCTGCTTAATGGAGCCTAGAATTGGTCAGTTGCTCTCCTGATAAGACAGGGAATATGTTCTCTATTCCCTAAAATCCAGAAAAATTTACAGAGCAGGGCTGTAAGAAATGAAATGCAACATAATGTAATTTGATGGAGCAGAACGTATTTTTGCAGTATCACATTTAGAGAAACTCAACCTGGCAATAATTAAAAGGTCAGTGCAGGCAAGAAAGAAAGAACAACTGTTCTTAAACATCATCTTCTGCAGCCTGTGCATTCTTCAGATGTGTGGACATCACTTCCCAGAATTCCCCAGCTAACATTCTGAGAATACTGGGAGTTGAAATCCATAATTTGGAGGGCAGCCAGGTTGTGTAAAACATGCAGAAAAAAAGTTATGATAGCAGAATACTATTGTAGAAAGCCAAGATATGAATAGGGAAAATGAGGTTCACAAGCTTTATGTTGGACACACTTTTTCCTTTGACTCTAATTTTTCCAGGTATTATTGCACATTTTGAATGAACACTTGGATCAGTTTTCATTTTGTTTTTGTTTTTAAGGTGCTTATCTATTCTAATGTTACCTAGTCTTAAATTTATTGGGGAGAGGGGGGTATCATAAAATGAATTTCAGAAGACTTGTAAAGAAATGTTTTATAGAAATCCACTAACAGCAGTAAGGGATCCAAAGCAAATAGGGGAACTGCAGAGGAACTGTAACATTATTGTAAAAAACAGTGTTGGGAACAAGATGCCCTATGCTCAGCATAGGATTCCTGTTAGTTTTCTACATTTTATCTACATACCTGTGGAATTTTTACCTACTAAAGCAAGAGTGCTCTGACAGCACAAATTGCAAATCAGTGTAGTAGTATAATTGACTTTTTACATATTTTTAGTCAAGCAGGCTTTTATTTTAAGAGACATCTGTTGAATCTGCCTAGCTTTTTTTTAACTTTAAAGTCAAGCTTTTATCTAGTCATAATCAAAGATTGCAACTACAATACAAGAGGTTGGAATATCCATATAGGCATACTGAATTTGAAGATACCACTCAAGAATGAAGAAAGAATGAAAGCCATACTGGCCAAAAATAGCAATGAACAACATCTTCTGACTTCCAGGCATGGAAAAAGAAGGGTGTGTGATTAATGTAGCTATTTGTGAAAGTCCTCATCTACAGACAGCATGTCATGCACTAACTATGTCTGTTTTTTAAGCTACAGCAGCCATCTTGTGTCTCCATAGCAAGCAGTACTAGTCTTAGTGGGACATCAAGTATCCAGACCCAAGCCCGACTTCCGTTCAATGGGTGGGTATTGTCTACATAAATTGTGCAACATGTATACTACGTGAAAGGAGATGGGGTTGGGAAAACTGTTTAATGTTCAACTACTAAAGAACAGCTTCTGCAATCATAGTGTTCTCTCAAAGGCCAGGAAATTATTTCTTTCCATAGCAGTGATACTGAAGATTTTCCCTCCTTGCTTTACATATGGCCTGGCTGCCTGGTTAAGTTGTGTGTTACTGATTTGGTTGATAGTATATTTCATCCTGAAGGCACAAGGCAGAAAACAATGTGAAAACAGGCCATTAAAAATAGAAAAACACAGACAGAGGATCTTACAAATATGCAGCCATCTATTCGGCTTGGTCTTTGTACAGAAGAATCCAGTAAAAGAAGAGCCACTCCGTACAGCTTATTTTTACATCATATTTTCCTTATGATGCAGAATCTTTAAATTTATAAATTTTAGTGGCAGGTTTGAGGAAAGTGGCATATATGGGATTGCCTTTCCCTGTTTCTTAGAGAAAGGGAAGCTCTGTAGTTACCACCTGAACAAGTTCCTTTTTAGAGTGTATAAATGTGTATGACTTTCGAAAGAGCTTACCTATGAATTTTGGATTGTTGCTAATGTGGACATACTTGCTAATGGGATAGAGGCAATCCAAAAGCAGTGACTGAAGTTGAGACTTAGTAAGAAGCTATCATCTGAGAACAGTGTCTGTTTGGAATGGCCGAACGACTGATTGCACCTGATTCTCATCTAAAGATGTGTCCTACTGGAAAGAGCCTGGGGATAAAGCCAGAGCAGCCTCTGCTTCACTGGGTGTCTTAGACAATTTGTTTCTCATAACAAACCTGCATTGTTCTTCTGATATGTTTGTCTGTTCAGGCCGTTTGCTCAATGCGGGTCAGTGATACTTCTGTCCTCTGATTGTGGAACATGTTGAGCTGACTTGAGTAGGCTAAATTGTGAACAATATTATGTTGCTCAACTGAACAGACAATTCAGCAGAAAGGTTGTATTCTCCTTTGGAAAATAAAATCATACTGAAATCTGTTTTCTAGGATAATCTCCTCTGAATCTGCAAATCGTCCAAGAAAGCCTTGCAACTGTACAAAATCACTGTGTCTTAAGCTGTGAGTGTAATATATTTAACCTCTTCAAATGCTTAAAAGCCCACTTTTCCGTATATTAGAAGAAAAGCCACATTTTCCCAGGGATTGCACTTTTACAATTATCCTCTAAACGTACTGAGTGTCAGATGATACTGTCCATTTGCACAGTTGGAGCAGGCATCTTTGTGCAATGTTCAGGCAAACCATCAATAAATATGGTTCACAGAGTAGAGGTACAAGCAAAATTTCTTTTTCTGATATCCCCAAGCTATCTCCAGCATGAATTCATGGCTGCTAAACTGAAGGAAACCTACCTTTTCCTTTAGGGAACAGTCCGTACTAGCTTATTTCCTTATTTTTATATTGATACTAACCAATCTATATGGCTGCCCACCCGCCAAAGCGATTCTGGGTAGCTAACAAAATGTTAAAAACAGTAATTAACAGAAAGAATATTTTTTAAAAAAGACAAAAGCTGGCTGCCAACCACATTATATCATCTCCCAAGATGGACACATCTAACATTCCAGGCCAAATGCCTGTGGAAAACTCAGGTTTTTAATACCTTACAAAAGCCTAACAAGGTTGGAGCCAATTGAATCGGGAGGAGGGGGCCATTCCAGCTCCATGTGAGGTGAATGTCAAAAGCCTTTTCTTTAGAGGCAGCCCATGTTTCTGGTCTTCAATTTATTTGTCCCTTTGAAGAGCCTGGACACTTTTTTAATGCTCATGACAGGTTGAGAGTTCCTGTTAAACCCAAGATTAACATGCTTATGCTCATGAGTAGAGGAACCAGTATTCCCCACATGTTCATCTTTGTATATGATTGGGCAGTTATTTCAGATAAGGTCCAGTAGGCTGCCACCATCCCCTTCCATTCAGAAGCTTTTCCCAATACTTAAGGGATTCTGTTTGGTTGGATGCAGAAGAGAGTGAGGATGGGAAGAAGTCAGAAACCCTTCTCTGAATTGAGCGCAATATGGTCAAGTGTCATTAGAGGTTTTGTTTTGTTTTGTTTACAGATATTGTGATTGCTTTGCAAATGGGGAGTTCTGTAACAACTGCAACTGTACAAATTGCTATAACAACCTGGACCATGAAAATGATAGACAAAAAGCAATCAAGGTAAGATTTGTTTAAAAAATAATAATCCAGTGCCATAAGCAGGGGAATCTTGGTGAAGTAGATTTCCCAAGTTCGCTGTACCCATGACTTCCTTCCTGAACCGTGGGTGGAAGCCACAATTGTTGCCTTTGTTAGATTAGATGGATATTTTTGCCAGTTTTTCTGCAAAGGGCAGGAAGCTGAATCTCTAGCATTTTGTTTCTTTGTGGTGGATCTCTCTCTTTATATTTACTTTGTTAGGCCTGCCTGGACAGAAATCCTGAAGCCTTTAAACCTAAAATAGGGAAGGGAAAGGAAGGCGAGTCGGACAGGCGACACAGCAAAGGTTGTAACTGCAAAAGGTCTGGGTGCCTCAAAAATTATTGCGAATGCTATGAGGTAAAAAGGAGCTTTTTGTTGATGCTTTCTTTGTTCAGCCTTGTGAAATCAAGTATTTCAAAACTCTAATCTTTTAGTTTTAAAATTGACATGGAATACTGATACCTTACACCTATTAAAAATCCAGAGTTAAGTAGGTGTTCAGTCACCGAAAACCTAGTTAAATAAAAATACTTTCAGTGCTTCTAAAAAATCCCTAACACTGATTGATCTTCTTAAGGGAGACAATTCCACTGTCTCACTTCTACAAAGGCCTTCCACCATACTCTCCCTATTTAATAATCCTTTCTGTGTATGTGATAGTGACTGTTTTTCAGGTTTTCCTGTTTCTATTCTGATAATTGTTTTGTCAAATTACTTCAATGAATATCATTTCTACAATAGAAGCTTCATAACTGTAGGTCTTTGAGAGAGGAGCAGAAGGTAAAAACTATACCCCCTTTTAAAAGTGATCTTATATTCTAGTCGAGCAATAGGTGGAAAAATCTTCCTATGGTAGATGGGATAATATTTCAGAGTAGTAAGCTTTTCAGAAACAATACAATATCTTTAATTGATGTAATTCAATTTTATTTCCTCCTGTCCTTACCAGTTTAGTAACAATTTTTTGGGTTTGTCTGTTAGTATTAACTTTCTATACTATTTCTCAAAGCGCTTATGCTATGATGTTTTTAAAAAAAATCTTAGCCATATCTTTGATTATAAAAAAGGTTCAAGAGCAATCAAGAAAGCCATTCTGTGAAGGTTTCTTATATCAAGGTCATACAGTTTCAGAAGCTTCCTAAGGGTAAACGTGTTTCTGTATCAGGAATGGGACAGAAAATGAAAATCTCTATTATTTTGAGCTGGACATCAGATATTTTTATTTTAAAGCATGTTTATAGCCTCAGTCACCTTTATGCACAGTTTAAAACTGTTTTGTAATAAAATCATAACCAGCAAAACTAAATATGAGCAATAGCAGACTAAAATAATATCTAAATGGAGAAATTGTCTTCAGTTAGGGAGGTTGTGATGGAGATGCCAGATAGATCTGTGCAGAGGAGAAGAGTCGTTGAACTTCTGTAGGTCTGAAATTCTCCCTTATGCTTGCATAAGCAATCTCTAACACAGGAAAATCTTAATGTGCAGAGTTGGGTTGAAAGAAAGACCATTGTCACAATACTGGGTTATCATGGATTTGCCAGGAATTAGCTGTCTGAGGTTACACTGACAGGTGAATCTTCAAAGGCAATACATTTGAACTGGCTGGGGAATTCTGGGAGTTGAAGTCCACATACCTTAGAGTTGCTAAGGTTGAGAAACACTGCATTATACTATATGTTCCATGCAGATCTGCAAAACATAGTGAAAGTGTATTTGGCTGACTTTTGACTTCTCACTGTTGCAGGCAAAGATCATGTGTTCTTCAATCTGCAAATGTATTGGCTGCAAGAATTTTGAAGAAAGCCCCGAAAGGAAAACGCTGATGCACCTGGCTGATGCTGCTGAAGTGCGAGTCCAGCAGCAAACAGCCGCAAAGACAAAGCTATCTTCCCAGATTTCAGATCTCCTAACCAGGCCGGCCCCGGTGCTGACAAGTGGAGGGGGAAGGTGTGTTCACTTCTGGTTTGTTGACTTGGTACCATTTTTTGCATGCAGATTAGATTTTGAGGGGAGGGCATCCCCCCCTCGTGCCTAAGCTTTTTCTTTTCTCCCCTCCCCTCCCTTCGCTAGCTGCTAAACTCTTATTTTCTTTCATTGCTTCTGTTACTGATCATGAGAGTGAAATATGGTACCATAGATTAATGGGTGCTGATATATGGTTTTCCCAACTGTAGGTTTAAAGGTCCAGTACCTTTAAACCTGAAGAAAGAGCTGTTGAACCAATTAATTAATATCTATATAAGGCTGGATGCATAATCTTAAGAGGAAAGAAAAAAGGAAGTGAAATACAGGTAGTCCTCAACTTACAACCATTTGTTTAGCGACTATTTGAAGTTATGATGGCACTGAAAAAAGTGACTTCCAACCGGTCCTTGCATTGATGACTCACAGTGTTCCTGCGGTCATGTGATAAAATTCAGGCGCTTAGCAACTGGCATGTATTTGCGACGGTTGCAGCATCCTGGGGTTACCTGATTGCCATTTGCAACCTTTCCAGCTGGCTTCTGACAAGCAAAGTCAATGAGGGAAGCCAGATTCGCTTAAAGACTGCAGTGATTTGCTTAACAACTGTGGCAAAAAAGCTCGTAAAATCTGGTGTGACTCACTTAATGACCACTTTGTTTAACAACGGAAGTTCCAGTCCCAATTGTGGTCATAAGCTGAGGACTACATGTATAATTCAAATGCATTGGCACTGCTAAGATCTTTAAATCTTCCCTTTACTGTTTGTGGATAGCTCGGTGTATTCTTTAACCAAAAGTATGGTTGTTACAACTGTATTGCATGGAAGCAGCTCATGGTTTTTCTCTTTCCAGGCTGCCTTTTACGTTTGTAACAAAGGACGTTGCTGATGCGACATGTGACTGTTTACTTGCACAGGCTGAACAGGCCGAGAAAGCAGGAAAATCAAAAGCAGTAGCAGAACGGATGATTCTAGAGGAATTCGGACACTGTCTAATGAGAATCATCAACTCAGCAGGAAAGTCCAAAAGTGATCCTTGTGCCATGAACTGCTGATTCTTGAAAATGGGCTTTACTCTAACTGGGACACTAAAAGGCACATGGACACTTTCTGGTTCACAGCAGGATTCTTCGTTCGTTAACTGGTGCTGTGAAGTTTCCATTGGTGTATGTTAATATAGAAACTTTGTAAGGATGCTTACCCTTTTAGCTTAACTTTCTTTTACTTCACAAATACAAGATGTATTTTATTCTCAACCTCTAAACCACGTGGGACAGTGCGAAGTTTAGATGGTTTCCTTCCCTTTGTTGTCTTTAAAAGGGTGCTCTTGAAGCAATTCTTTAAATTATTATCTGCAGTTGATGCTGTTGACTTTTGTATTTAGGAGGAAGAGAAGGAACCTAGCCAGTCTATCAGGAACAACTCTTGTGTAAATCTAACTGAAATGCCTGGGTGTTCTTACAAGAACAGTATCAGTATAGTGGATAGATTTTCCAGTCCATTCAATCAGCATCACAACACAGATTTTACTTGCATCAGTATAGGCAGTGGTACATCTGTGGATAAGTTTATGCTGACTAGAAATCATTAAAAAGAAATACTTGCTGAAAAACAACTGAGAAAGAAATGCAAATTTGGCAGTTGTCTTGTTGACCACAGTCTGATTTCAGTGACAATACCTTGTCTATTGATCCTAAAATATTAACACCATAGCAGTGATAGCTGCAGATATATAACATTGATATACAAAAATCAAGGTCATAATTGATATCTTAGATTAATCATTTTGGTATGTTTTTAAAAATATATCACTGTAATATATATTCCAAATTTTAATAAGACATTTTCATGTCTTTGACTTTCAAGGTGATCAATATTTTATTCGACAAATGTCAGTGTAATTAGATTTTTAACATATCTGCTATATGCCCTGTGACAAAATGAGGACAAATCTGTCTTGTTTGTCTAGAATCTAGCTATTGTTATCCAGTCAACTGCTGAGTTTCCCAGTTTCTCCTTGAATTGCTCCAGTAAACTAATAAAAAAAACCTTAATTCATTTAATCTTAATTTATATTTGTAGTGTCTAAGCTTTACTCATACTCAAGGCAGGAATATGTGGAAATAAATCCACGATCATGCCCATATATGTTGGTGTAAGCAATACTGGGGATATTTATAATATAAGGAGCACTTGGCAATACTTCCCCTTTAATGCTCAGTGGGTCACAGGATAATCCTTAGTTCAGCTTTCTCCAAACTTGGGTTTCTTTCCAGTGTGTGGACTTCAACTCACAAAATTCCCCATCCCTGAGAATTCCAGAAACCCATATGTCTCAGAGTGCCAAAACTGGAGGCTACCTTACGCCATGTAAAATGGCCGATGTTCTTATTGTACTATCTGGGATTCCAAGACAAATCCTAGCAATTCTTTTGGGTCTCTTAAGTTTCTCAAATAACTTTTTGCCTCCACTCCAGATGATACATGGTGAAATGGCTTTAGAAAAGAGGTTCTTAAATGGGAAGGGAAGAAGTCAGTACGTTTCCTAACATCTTACGTTCCTCATCCATTGTCAGTGAATTACTTAGACATAGCTCATCTGCTGCCTCTATAAGAGCTGCGTGAGTTTTGTTTTAAATTGTGCGTGGTGCAGTGTGGAGGGTGCGTCTTTTGAAGACTGAGGTGACCTTTTTTTTTAACTGTATGATTGTCATTTACAGGTTTCAGTAGGATGAACACTGTGGCCACCATGCAATAATGGTGCACTTTGTGCTCACTTAAGTCCGTGACCTTTCATGCACCTACTTCAGTCTGTTGGGCTATGGTTGAAGTGGAAGTCTCTGTTCAGAGAGCCGCATCTGCCTGTGCAGCAAGGTAGATCCATCACATGAAAATCTGTATTTCAACTGAAGAGGGAGGGGAGGATATTGAGGTGGTGAGTCTTTTTTTCCTTCAGCAAAGAGCAAACATTAGTCCCAGTAAGTATTCAGCTGAGACATTCTTTTAGCAGTGTTCAAACCAATTTCAAACTGTATGTATTCTTTTCATTATTGGATCGGCTTAGTCTATATTTTAAAAGTATATTTTAGAAGTACAGTCTTGGAACTTTTGTCTTAGGGCAAAAACTTACGAGATTTCCTTGGGAAAGGGAAAAAAGGGTGGAATAACATTTGGATGGAACTGCTTAGGGGAGAGAATCTTTGTAATAAATACTATTAAAGTGCAAAACACAACTGCATGCTTTTTAGTGCAGAAATTGTTAAATGAGTTTATGAATATATAAGTTCCATGTTTGAATTAGCAAGCACCTGCTAGATAATGTAACCTGCTCTGTAATTATAGTGCTGCAATTTTTTTTTCAAAATGGATGTTTTCTCCATATTACTGTGGGTGTGTAAAGATACAGATACACACACAAACACGCATTCTATTCTATTGCGATATGTATGTATATAGCAGACTTGCTTATATGTACACACAGCCCTGAAAGGGAAGCTCTTTATTTCCATATAATTGTTTTACAAATAGAATTATTTTTTGGTGGGTGGGAGTCTATGTTAACTTTCTGAGTAGATGAAGACTTGCCTTTTTACTAATTTCATAAATGTCCATTCAACAAGATTTGTATAAATGTAAACTAGTGTAAGTGGGTAAAGTAAAACTTGATCAAGTTATTTTTCAAACATGCATTTTTTGTCTAGAATTACATTTGTTTTATTTTGTACATATTCTGTGTCTTATTTTAACTTGCACCTTTTTGTGATGTGTATTTATAAGTGTGCAGAAGTTTGGATTCTGGTTGTAGATT
This sequence comes from Candoia aspera, assembly GCF_035149785.1. Taxonomy (NCBI): domain Eukaryota; kingdom Metazoa; phylum Chordata; class Lepidosauria; order Squamata; family Candoiidae; genus Candoia; species Candoia aspera. The sequence goes on from NC_086160.1 coordinate 66,659,607, forward strand.
ATGTATGATGGAATTGTGTGTAAAAGATTTGAAGAAGGTGCAATCAAAGAAAATTAGTTTTTTGTCTCATAAAACAAGCTGTCTCTTCTACATAGCTTGGCTCTTTTCCCCGTTGCGTTTTTCAACTTGATTGTTTGCACGAAAGTGCTGACAAGTTAGTAAAATACATCAAGATCTTGAGAGCAGCTTATCAAGTGATGCCTGCAGTGTGATCCTCTCTGTCAGCTGAGATTCTGCAGTGTTTCTGTCAAACCCCTACAACAATGATTAGGAGCTGCCCAGCCAGAGTGCTTTTATATTACATCCCTTATCAGCAGATTTTGAGACGGGGGAGGGTATTCGGGAAAATTTTCTAGTTATGGTTTACATCCAAAAATAGATTTAAATTTATATTTACTAGACCTATTAAAAGAATACACTTTTCTATATTGTAAAAACGAATGTCAGATAAATCAAAGAAAAAAATAAAATGTTTATACTATTATGTACAAACTGACAAATGTGTTTTTCTTTGCTAAAGTCGGTAATATGAAGAAATTACTAGCTTTCATTAGCGTAACAGCCACAACTTGATCGTTCAGTTGTCACCAATCTTTAAAATGTGTCATCTGAAGCTACTTTTTTTCAAAATTAAAATTCTTATTTTTGCTTTAATGTTATCCTTATATAATTTGTTATCTATTATTGACTCTGATGTTGATCTCTAGTCTTCACTTTTACCAACTTTTTTTATCCTCTAAATTCCATCTATTAAGACACTGCTTTTCTTTAAAATATTGCAGAAACAAGGCCTTTCCTGGCTGTCCTTTTCTATAATTGTTGAATAGTTAACAAAGCCACAGCAGGCCAGTGCTGGTTAGTTAAAGCACACTTAATTATAAAGGTCTAGATTATTATATTGCAAGTTAAGACATTCAAAGAAAGCCTAGTGGGAAAGAATGTAGTCCCCCTCTGTAAATATTCAGCTTCAAGTCCTACTTATGAGAGATGAAACAGAACAGCCTAACCTGACCATCTGTCTCACTGTCTCAACAAGGGTTTGAACTAACCTTAAAAAACAGTGTTTTAAAATGCTTATTATACAAGATTATTTTCATCATGCGCAGAATAACCATTCATTCATTTGGGTGTATTATGCTTCCACTGGGGCCACTGGAAAGTATTTGACTCCATTATAGATTCAGAAGACAAAAACCTCTACAAACACCTCTTGGGTGTTCCTACTACACTATTCCCTCCTGAAGTTGTTATAATTGACACTCTTCAGGAAAGTCTATTTCTGTCATTGAGATTAATCCTGATACAATGTCATTAATAGAACCACAATTGTATAGTGGGTTGGCACGAATCTCCAAAACTGTTTGCTGTCTGAATAGTATCAAAGAAAGAGGTGTCTTATACTGTTATGTCCACAATAGATGGGACCCACTGAGAGACCTGGACTTTAATTTCAGCCACTGATTTCTCTAGAGAGAATGAGAAGCTAAACTGTGCTGAGACCACCTTCATTTAACACTTAGTCCAACAGTGCCATAAAGGATCTGCTACAATAGCTTTGCATTTCAAAAATGAAAGAAATTCAATAGGTGAAGGAAAACCTGAAGATTTAATGTATTCCTTTCACCTTGTCTTTGAGGGGATGGATATAAGTGAATTAATTTGAGCATCCTAAGGAAATAATACAAGGAATTGCCTTGTTCCTTTACCCCAATAACTGCATGGTCAAGTTTCTGTAAAGCTTCTGGAAGGTATTCAGTGAGGTTTTCCTCATACAGATTTCCAGTAAGAACTTCATCAAAATATGTAATGTTCCATTGTTCAGACACCACAGATATACCAAATTGTAGATCCTTGAAATGGAAATTTCTTGACTTCCAGTGGGGGATTGGCAACTTGAGACATGTCTCCACGAGCTCCGTGGTTGACCCGTCAATACAGACTTTTTTGGGCTCAGGCAGGATTTCCTAAAGCCCAGAAGTGTTCTCTGGAGTAAGGAGAACCCCAGGAATTACCTCATTTGTCCTCCGGACTGCTGGAAGCAGCCAGAAGATCGCAAAACAGCATTTTGCAATTGACTAGTAAGCTAGCAGCTGGGAGGCAGGGATTGCCATCATTTCCTAAGCCATGTTGAAGCCTTAAACAGAAAAGCTACCTACCCTATTTCTAAAACACCATTTTTTTCTTTTTTAATTATTACTAAGGAGAGGCTTTTTGCAACAAAGAAATGCAGAATCTCTTAGTGGGTTTCATTACTTCTGGAAGTTATTAATTTGTTAATTTGGCTTTTTTCCCCTAAATATATTTTTTTTCTCATTTTTCTTTTTAAATTGTATTGTTGGATTTAAAGACTTTCGCCTGTTTACTGTTACTATTTTCAAAGTCTGAAGGATTATGAAAGAATTACCCTCTTCGTTGAATTTGCAGAGCTGAGCTTTGATCTATCTGCTTTCCCTGAGAGAGGGCTTTGTTTACCTTTATTTTTCCACTCCCGCCGATTAACACTTTCTTTCTGAAAGACAGCCTTTTGTCTAATATCCTGAGGCACTAGAGGGCACCATAAGGTTCCATGGAGGGATATGGAAGATTTTAAAGATATTTTTAAGGAGCTGTACCTCAAGGTTACTTATGCTTTGGACCATCTCTTAGAAAGTTATTTGGATCCTGGTCTCAAAGAAAAGAAATTAGGAGTAACGTCCCAAAGCCAAAAAGTGAAGGGAAGAAGATTCACCTCTGGAATGTTAATTTTGAGGGAAGAAAAGCTTTGGGTGTAAAAAGAATGGAAATGGCTGCATTCTTGGAATGTTGAGATCAAAGACAAGTTTTAAACCTCAAGGGACAAAAGGACCTTGAAGACGAGTTGGACTTTACAAGGCAAGTTGAGGATTGCAAGGAGAAAGCCTTGTGTGTAACAGTGAGATATATAAATCCCTTAGTTTACTTTGAAGTGGGTTAACTGTTTAATTGTGTTTATTAGGATTGTCTTTTAAAGGTTTAGACAGATGTTTTTGCTTTTGGGATGATGAATTTACCTTGGGTAAAAGGGTATTAATAAGGTTATTGTTTAAATATGTAACGGTGGAGATATAAGGTTTAACTATATAAATGCTTTGGTTAGGAGTAAAATTGTAACGAGGAAGGATAATATTTATCTGTCTATTAAGGGGGGGATTTTTTATGTTATAAAAATGTGTGTGTGTGTGTGTGTGTGTGTGTATCTCCATTTCAAGGGAAAAATAGTGTTTTAGAGGAAATGTTATATTGAGAATGGAAATGTTTTATAGAAGTAATGTTCATTCCAGTTTGAACTAGAGTAAGAGACTAATATTTATATCTTTGTTGTAGAAAGCCAGAAGGTAGTATGTATGTATTATCTAGTAGTCTTTTTTTATATTTTCACGCTGTTTAGTTCCTTTTTTCTCTTGTAGTATACTTTATTTCATTTCTTGTAGTTTTATGTATTTGTTAAAAAACTTAATAAAGCTTTATTAAAGGGGAAAAAATGGAAAATTCTTGGAGTATAACTATAGTTTAAATACCTATGGTTTTGTCATCCACAAACATTTGTCAATAGGCTTAACTGAGAACAAGCCTGGGAAAAATGTCACCTCCAGGAAAAGTGGTAATAGCTGATTTATAATCAGCACTGAACATAGATCTTGCTTTTATGTTTTATTTAAGATGCACTTGTAATCACTGAAATGTGAACACTACCATGAAGCTTTAAAATGGTATAGTGGGCATCCCAAGCTTATGTTAACAGATTCCCTAGTGTTACAAGGTGATTCAGTTCTGCATCAAGATCAGGGTTTCTCAACCAAGGTTCCGTGAGTGGTCAGTAGGGGGTCCCTGGGAGATCACGATTTATTTTAAAAATTATTTCAAATTCGGGCAACTTCACGTTAAAGAAGTATGTTTCATTATTTTTAGTTTACGAACACTGTTAATGCATATATACAGGTCTACACATGAAATGAATATGATAATTTTGTAACTTGTCTATATTTGACCCTGAATGTCCAGGGTTTCCCTGAGGCCTGAAAAACATTTCAAGAGTTCCTCCAGAGTCAAAAGGTTGAGAAAGGCTGATCTAGATTTAATTAGGACATCTGCATCTACCTCTTCCACAATTTCTGGAAATTTCAGTGCAAGTGATCTTAATTTCTATTAATTTGACATAGTGAAGCTTTCCTCCTTATGGGGTAAACCAATTTCTCCTCAGAATACTTTTGCAGTCCTCTTTGCTAATAAAGGTTACAGTACTCTTTGTTTAATCAATCCATAAGGGATAGGTATAGGATATTTGTCTAGTATTTCATTATGTTTGTTATAAAGTCTGAATTATGAATAGAAATCATCAAGAACATGTCATTCAAGTCATGAGAAAAACTCCCGAAGCAATTAGCTTCTATTATACAATCTGGCCCATTTATTTGCACATTTATTGTAACTTCAGAATTTAGTGCCAGGGCAACACCTTATATCTGAGCATAAGACATGCTGCTCAGAAACTGCAGTATGAGCAATTCAAGTATCTGAATCTTCATCACAATCCTGCAGTCCTGAACTGACTTTTGAGTGCCATTCAGTGCTCTTCCCCTCCCTCTCCCTCTTTTTCTTTTTTACAAACAGAATGCTACATTACAGATTCTGCATTCATTTTGTATATTAGGTCTACTACAACTGAAGAAGCATGATTTTTGAAAACTGGGTTTCCTTGGCCTAATAAAGAAGGGTATAAATTCATTGAATTTGTTGAAGATTATGTTTGTTTATTCAGTTTACATGAGAAGGCTAGACAGAGTTCAGTGCTATATAAACCCAGGCGTTGTGGTTTGTAAAGTGGTGTTTTTCTTTAATTAATCCTTCGCCAAATCTGGTTTAAAGTGAGATGGGACCCGGCCTCTTCCCCATGATTGCCAGAACGCTCCTCTCTCCGCTCATCCCGCTGTCCCCGGTCCTGAACTTTCGAACATCTCCCAGCCGTCACTCACCTGCCCTTCCGGACTACTGTTCGGTAGACTGAAAGAGGCCCCCCATCCGCTCTCGCGAGAATTGCAACCATTTTCCCCACAGGGATAGAATAAGAGACACTGAGCTTCTAAAGGCGCTTTTAGACTCTTCCTGATTTTTTGCCACCGTAAACTAACAAGGCTGTCCCCCTACAATGTCTACAGTAGTGTTTTTCAACCTCGGCGACTCTAAGATGTCTGGACTTCAACTCCCAGAATTCCCCAGCCAGCAAGGGAGTTGCAGTCACACATCTTACAAGTCGCCGAGGCTGAAAAACGGGTCTACAGCAAGAAGCACCCAGCTGAGCTTGGGACCGCACGTGACAAGGGCGGCACGCCACGTTGTCCGTCACAGCCCACGGCCGCCTCTCGCAGAGCTTGGTTGGTGTGGAAAAGCTGAGCGGGCCCAGGCCTAGTTAGGGCTTGGATGGGAGACCACCAGGAAATTCCAGAATCGCTGCTTAGCTTGGGAAGTCAAACCGCCATCCCAGAAGATGGCAGTGGCTTCGGCATCCTTGTCGAGAAAATTAAAGGGACGTGCCGAGGGCGGCTGGAAGAAATCTCTGCTTTAAACGTGGGATGCGCCTTTCCTTCACGGGTCAATTGAGGCCGCCACCGTCACGGATTCTGCCTGTCCATTGGCTTCCTTCCGTTGGGACACCAAATTCGAACCGAGGTCCTCTCTCCTGCAGGGAAGCGGAAACCTTCCGCAGGACCAGGGCGCCGTGGCTTCCCTTGTCTTCCCTATAGCAAAACCCCCGTAAAACCAACCCCGTCACCTCCCTGCCAAACGAAAGCAGGGAAGGTGACGCGCTGAGGAGAACTGCGGACATCTCTCTATGATTACGGACCTGACCGCCCCTCGCCCGCACACCGGAAGCGGAAGAAAGGCAGTTGCCAATCAAAGCCAGCGTTTAGTTAGACGAATGGGAGCGCGGCTAGCTCGAAGGGGAGGTGGGTTACTCACGGATTCTGGCGCGTGACTTCCTTTCGTGCGGCTCGTCCGACGGCGGCCGGGCGTGCGTGCGGCGCGTTCGGGAGTGAAGGGTCCCTGGGTCGGTCCTGTGGAGCAGCGGGACTCCAGGAGGACGCCCCCTCGCTTTTCTCCCCGCGGTGGGAGGTTAGTTAGAGAACTAGTAGTCACTTAGAAAAGCGAGGGGGCGTCTTAGATATTTTACCTTTTCCTCTGAATTACATACAGTGAGTTCGTTGCTATTGGGGGAGGGGATGTTTGAGAGTAACCGCCTCGCTCGTTCCCACGAGGAGAATCCATTCCTTCAGTTCTGGCAAAAGGTGCGGTCATCACGCTTGTGCGAGGGGACGATGGGAGTTGTAGTCTGCGCGGATGGAGGGCACGTGGGCAGGGACAGCTGATGGACGATCGTGTTTGCTTCGCTACTGTTCGCTTTTTAATTCGGATGCCGTTCTGGCTTACGCCACGTGCTGTGGGGCAACACGAATCACTGACGTTCTGGGAACTCTAGGTTGTGAGCGGTTTGGGGCAAAGCCTGGCATTGAGTTGGGTTTCGGCGGGTATCGAGGAATCGTCTGAGCCAAGGATTTAGTGGCCCCTTGGGTTTTGTGGTAGAACGTGGGAATTAAAATATTTAATGCATGATGTGATTAACATTTGATTTTTTATTTTTATTTAATTTTTATCCCGCCTTCATTATTTTTATAAATAACTCAAGGCAGCAAACATACCAAATACTCCTTCCTCCTCCCATTTTCCCCACAACAGCAACCCTGTGAGGTGTGTTGGGCTGCGAGAGAGGGACTGGCCCAAGGTCACCCGGCCGGCTTTCTTATCTAAGGTGGCAGTAGAACTCACAGCCTCCTGGTTTCTAGCCCAGCATCTCGAACAACCCACTAGTTGTTTGTGCTTTAGGGATGTACTGTAACATTTTACTGTTAGATGGAAAAAAGGGATTGTTAATTTTGTTTTGTTTTCTTAGGAGTTGTTACATATATGCGATGTTTGGAACATGGAGTCTCAAATTTGAGGTAAGACTCCTGCTTTTTTCCCTGAGGATTCCTGTTCATGCATTAGGTTGTGTGTTGTATCAGATTTTTTCATAATTGGATAAGATAATCAAAACACTGATAAAGAATTTGATTACAATGAATCTGCCCTTTAATATAACTAAGAGTGCATATATCCCATTATTATTTCTATGGAGTTGACACTGTTTATAAATGATTCAGAACTCTGCCATATGATGACGACGATTAATTAGATTTACTGTATATGCTGCCTGGCTCCCAGTGATTCTGGTGGTTTACAAATTGTTAAAAACATTTTAAAAAACAACAGAACAAAAGAAACAAAGATGGCAGAGAAACAAACCTGGATGGGGACAAAGAAAAAGAAGTAAAGAGGTGTAAATCATCCTTACCAAAGTCCAAGGCGAACAGCCACAACTTCAGGGCCCTTCAAAACACCAATAGGGTGGGGGTTGTTCAAATCTTGGGAAGAATCTCAATCCAGAAGGCAGGCACTACAGAGAAGGTGTGTTTCCGGCGTCCTGACAGATGGCATTGTTTAATCAAAGGAACCTGGAACATACCAACTCTGCCAGATTGGATTAGCTGGGCAGATACTATGGCAATAAAATAGTCCTTAAAACATAATTTACTTTTTAAATGCCAGGTTTAATGCATAATCTGTAATGCTAATGTTTAGGCTGTTATCTTCCTTTTTTGGTCAGTTTTTCTGTGGTGTTCAATGATTAAAACTTTTTTGCTGTTCACATCATGATTTGCTGTGATTAGTATCCATGTAAATGAGGACACCAGGTTCTGTTTCATATCAGTTTTGAACAAAGTATAGTTCAAGCTATAGATGAAAATACAATTTATACTTTAATATGTATTCACAATACTCTTTTCCCTGCTTTCAGGAAACAAGAAATTTCTCTTAGAGGATAACCAGGTAACCTTTAAAATAGTTTGTAAAAGTAGGAAAGAATAAAATAAGTGGTCCACATGGGGGTATAATGACTTGATTCATTGCTAAGCTAGGCCACTATGTTGAACAAACCGTACATTTTAATGCTGGTCTATAAAGATGGATTCATATACTAGTCACCAAAATCGAACTATGTTATGGCTGTAGTTTGTTAGCTGCAAACTAGGCCAGTGAATTGCTGGCAATTGTGTGGTTTTGGCAGCTAAATAAAGCAGCACTGTGAGAACTTATAAACTTGTCCTTCTGAATGCATATTGTCAGGTTGTTCACGCAGATACAAAATGTTTTGTGTAAATCGGCTTAATTATTAGGATGTTGTATATGGTGTATCACCCATAGAAAACTATTTGTATCGTATTTGCACATACTGCTATTGTTCTGAATTTTATGGCAATCTCTTTATAGCCTTTAGACAGATCCCACATAGGCAGTAGTTAATTCTCTAAACTGTACTCTGCTGTTCCTTACCACCAAAAACTAAAGCATATCGCACTTAAAAAGCACCACCTGTGTGTTGACATTAAAAAATAATTTATAGAAGAAACAGTATGAAATGAAGTCTTATGCTTTTCAAAAATTGATAACAGATAAAACCTTTTTGTTCCTTGGGTATGTTTTTAAAAGTTTGAACATTCACGTTGTGGACTTTTCACCAACATTTCATTTTCCATCTGTTTTAAAACTGTTCTTAATTTTACCCCCTTGTAATAGAAGGCAATGTATTTTCCTGATTTGTGTTTATAATAAAGAATTACCTTAACCTTGCCTTAAGTGTTTTCATTTCTATACTAGGTTATTAAAGGGGATGCTGATTTCATAAGTATTGTAAGCACTGAGATGGGCTGAGAAGTCTACTTCAAGATACGTGAAGATGTCATTTCTGTGCAATATTACAGCTTTAAATAAAACGTGTCTGCTTTTTACTCTGGTGAAATAGTCTTGAGCAAACATTGGAGTTACAGGATAAAATTATGGCTCCTCATATAAACTGGTAATTGCTTAACACGTATTGCAGTGCTTAATCTTACCTATGTGGTCTCTAGGAGTCAAAAACCACTTGAGGACACAAAATCAATCAGTTGTAGTGCCTTGAAAAGTTTTTCACCTGATCTCTCATGGCTATGTCACCAAGTTGTCATGGAACTCAAGGCTGCCTTTTTTAAACTGGCACCCACCAGATGTTTTCACATTGAAGCACCCAAATTTCCCAATTTTTGCATTTTAGCTGGGAATTATAAGAGTTACAAATCACACATGTGGAAGTAAGGCTATGTGCTTTAAAATTGAAAAACGTTTCAAGTTTGGGCCAGTCTCTCAGCCCAACCCACCTCACAGGATGGTGGTTGTGGGGAAAATAGGAGGAAGGAGTATAAGGTATGTTCCCCACCTTGGGTTATTTATAAAAATAAAAGTGGGATAAAAAAAAATATTTTTTGTATGAAGGTTTTAGCATAGGTTCCCTTATTACATGTAAATGGAAAATACTTGTCTTAAGATACCCTTTTTAGGCTTTAAAATTAAGGATGAACATGAGAATTGTCATATTTTATGGCTATGTGCAGATAGCTATCAATGGCACCACTATTTCATTTATTTCTGTGGTGTAAGGAATATCTGACTTATAACAGATGAAAAGATTTAACTTGCTTGTTCTTTCATCTCTGGTAAACAAAAAACCCCAATTAGTTAAATTTGCTTTCTTAGGTATCCTGTGAAATAGCTTAAGCAGAGAATAGGGCTAGTCATACACCCTAGTTTATACTCTGCTCGAGCCAAAAAGGAACATGTTTGTGCACGATGTGGGAATCATGCGATTTAGTTCTGGCTTAGCATCGCCTAAACTAGATTACTATCGTTTGTACGTGATGCGTGAACCTACCCAACGGGTTTCCTCAAACCAGGATTAATCGTGAAGCATTCGCCCAGATCATGTCCGATGGCCAGGCTGGCGACTCGATGCCAACCGTCCCTGCCACAGGGCTGGGCGGCAGGAGCCTGGCGTAGGCCTTTTGTCCTGATCCCTGCGGCCTCTTTTGCGAAGGCCACCTAGCCGGGGCTCCGTGTGAAGGGGAAGGCGCTTTGCACGCGGGCAGAGGAACTTCGCCCTTACTGCCAGGCTCAACTGGGTAGCCCGAGAGGCGAGAAAGGCGCCGGCTCGACGCTTGCGTGGCGGAGGAAGCTCCAGCCCAGGCGTCGGTTTGTCCCGGAAGCCGCCGCGATGGAGGCGGTGCTCCCGCTGCCACGTTGAAGCCGAACGTGGAGCAGCCGCGGTCGCTGCGAGAGGGCCAGGAGAGGCGGAGGCGCGGCCGCAGCGGCGGCTGGAGGGGCCCGCGCGGCGCTCCTCGGAGCAGGTGAGGGGTCCGCCGGGGCGTTAATCCCGAGCAAGCCGACGCGGGACATCGAGGGGGAGAATTGGGGCGGGGCGCCCCCTTTCCCTTGGCTTTGCCGGGGAGCCGTTGCAAGAGGGGCCGGTCGATCCTAGGGAGCACCGCCTGCCCCGCTTTTGTTCCCCGGCGTTGGGCCTGTCCGAGGCTTTGAGGGCGACCCGGCCTGCTCGGAGCTCTAGGCCAGCCCGTGGCTTTTGCGACCCGCTCTTGGCCGCGGCTTCCTCGGTGAAACCACTTTACTGCCACGCTGTGAATCATCAAGTCACCTCCCTGTCTGGCTTTGCACAACGCGGAGGGTTCAAAGGGCTCAGCTGATTCAAACGTGCCTTGGGAATTCAGGTCGCGGAAGGGAAGCAGGGGAGCCTCCAAACTCGTGTCAGACGTAATCCTTGTCTGCGTTTCTATTCTTCTAGCTACGCTCGAGTCTCTCTGTTTGTGGTTGTAGAAGAGAACACTACACATCTAGGCAAAGTCTTGTAGGTGTTTTGCACTAAGGTACTGTTCTTTGCCTACTTTATTTGTTTAAATTTTAGCATGGAAGGGAATAGAGACGTTGCTTCTACTTTAAGGGGCTGTGAGTCTCATTAAAAAATGTGTAAGGCCTAAAATATTGGGCATGGTAAAGTTAGTTGTATCAGTTGCAAACTATATAGTTGAAACGTTGTCATCTTCTAGAAGGACTTATTAAGTCCTACGTATACATGAAATGTCACTGTTCGTTTTGATTAGTTGATTCCCTAATTTGTATGGTTATTGGGTTAGTGCAAATTATTGATGTGTGGCTGAGGTTACCTGACATCATTAATTGAACTGAGGTTTACTCTAGCTCTGTTTCCTGGGTTTGCCCAACATACTAAACCATACATTAATCACACAGGCAAGATTTGGGCACCATGGTAGCCTAAAATCTACTTCAGTGGCTTGAGTGAACACAGATCTCTCTGCCTCCTATTCTTGAAAGCTGATTAAAATGGGAAAATGATGGTCATTGTTCGCTCTGCATCGTTCTTCACAAAGGGCAGGAGGGCATTTTGAAGTGCAAGGGGGGTCTTCTATAGCATCTGTCCACAACTTCTTAAACCAAATGCGTATCTCCCATGGATTGAGCTTCAGCTGTGGAGTGCAACTACATGAACCTGGGAAAAAATGCAGCTGTTCAGAGGACTTACACATAGGTGTTATATGAGCACCCCCATGTGCTTTGAAGCATCTCTTGCCTTTGCATCTGAACCACTGCACACCCTAGTAGTAATTCATGCTAACAAATATTTCTGTGTAAGGCTACAGTTGAATTGGAGAGCCCTGTTTGGGTAAAAGAAATCTAGGGGCATGGTAATTTATTGACCATAACATAAAACTTACTTTAGTGTTGGGTTGATCTAGATTCCTGTATTTGGCATACTGATTCCTATCATGATGAGTGGGAAGAAACTACAGCTTATTTAGGGGAAAGCAAAGAGTGCTGAGCATTCCGAAGAATAAGTCCTTTTCAATATTAGTCTCATTGAAGGAGATTGGGGATTCTTTGTTGACAGTAATAAAGATTTCAGCATTATCAGTTGAGTACATGATTGGTTTGTAGAGCTTTCCTCCATGGAAGGTTCTGAGCACTCTTTTATAACTGCAAAGAGTAACAAGGGACCAGAGGCTGAATTATTTTGAAATATGATTATGCAGAGGCCTCTCCCATATTGTCCTTCTGATTTCTTTGGGGGACTTGAAATGTGCCCTGTACTAGTCAGTCTGAAATCAGCTATATGCAGATTAAGAAGTGCTTTCCCATTCGAGGATCGTGAATAAGTCACGTAAGGTCTCTTACAAATACAGTATTATTTTGTAGCTAATTGTTTGATTCCTGTTGACTGACCCTTCAAGCATTTTTATTTCAAGACATAGGGTTTACATAGTATATAAAGTGAAAAGAAGACCTGGTCTTGTCAGTTGTTGCAAGATTGATACCAAAGAATATGTAAAAAGCAATATAACCATAACAGTATGTTCATAATTTATTGTGTGACTCAGTGTGTTCTGCTTTGGGGGCTTAGCATGCTGTGCAGACTCAGCTATTGTGATTTGTGAATCATATTTGATATCTTAGATATCAAAACCATCCATTTTGGTTTATTCAATAAATTATGGTTAAACTGTAGAATCATAGAATTGGTTAAAAGGCACCTTGGAGATCATTTAGTCCAACCCTGCAGGAATGCATTACTACAGTATCCCCAAGAAATGGCCATCCAGCCTCTGTTTAAACAGCTCCAGCAAAGCAGTGTCCACCATCTGCTGAGCACCCTTTCCATTGTCAAACTGCTCTGTCAGGAAATTCTTCCTAATGTCCATCCAAAATCTTCTTTCTTATTCTTTAAGCCTATTGCCTTAGCATCATGTGCAAGTCCGGTCAGTGTCTTCCACTGCTACAGCTTTCTTGTGGATCCTCTGTAACTTCCATTCTAAGTTGTTGCACCAGCAGAAATTGGATAAATGCGAGAGAGGATCCTGCAAAATGTAATTTAATACAAGTGCCTTGAGACCTACTTTTGGTCGACTTTTTCTCAATTCAAACAAAAAAATCCACAAGCTATGTATATATATTGATTTGTTAGATTTTTTATTCTGTCTTTGGGATCTTAAGGCAATGTACATAGCACTCCTGCCTTCAGTTTTCCCCTTCAGTGATACACCTTGAAGTTGGCTGGGCTGAGAGTGTTTGGCCCAAAGTCACCCAGGGATCATGGGTAGATTTGAACCTGGGCCTCCTTGGCCTTAGTTCTGCACCTTAACCGCTACTCCACAGGTTAAACAACAGGAACTGAGCTGAGACGTGACAGAACAGCGTTGCAAAACCAGCCAGTTCAGAAGTAATAACAGGGAGTAGTGTTTTCGTACATGTTTGGACTGAAGAGTCTTAAATATGAGGTTCAGGGTTGTAGTCCCCAGAAAACTTGACTGCATCCTCATAACTGCATTCTTGGTCTTAAGAGTATATGTGTATGAGAGAGAGAGGGAGACAGAAATTTACTGCTTTATCTTTTTATTAAAAGCTGGAATGCATCATCAAAGTAATTTATGATGTTGGAAGTATCCTTTTGCTGAGCTTAATTATTGCAAATAAGCTTGTAACTAGAAAATGTTTTCAAAACAGTTTAACTTGAAAAGGACAGTTATTCGTGAAGAAACCTCAGTGACCTTAGAAAGGCAGAAGTGTGCAACTTCTCAAGTTCCTTTTTTGCAGCCTTCTCTGAGTCCTCTCTGGTAGAGCCTCTGTGTATATGTGTGGGTGTGGGCCTTCAAGGCATTGTTGACTCTCGATGACTGCTTGGACTAGTCCCTGCAGTTTTCTTGGCCACATTTTTGGAAGTGCCTTTCCATTGCCTCCTTCCTAGGGCTGAGAGAGAGTGACTGGCCCAAGGTCACCCAGTTGGCTTCATGTCCAAGGCAGGACTAAAAGTCTCCTGGTTTCTAGCCTGTGCCTTAACCACTGCACCAAGCTGGCTCTCTTTGGTAGAGCTACCAAATAGCAATGGTTTAGTTGGGCAAAATTGACAGTGCAGTCTGTCATTTTGATAGTACCATATTTTTTTTAAAAATCCCTGTGCCCACCCCCACCCCCCAGCTTCCAGGGCTGGAGAGGATGGAAAATCTTAACTCTACATGATGCAGTCCTGCCCTCTTTGTCTCATTTCTTTGGAGCAACATTATAGCCTCTTAACTTGCTTTTATGGTATATGCTTTTCAAATGTGCATGCATTTTTACAGTGTTTGTTTATAAGGCTGGCCAACCCAGTAATCACTCTGGGCTGCATACAAATTAAAAACATAACCAAAATGAAAAATTAATGTAAGAGGGAACAGACATATACCATAAACATCCCAGCATAATACAATACAGGTGGATGCACCTCAACCTATCTTGAGTTTGGGGGGAAAGCCAGAACTTCACGGTTAGTTAAAGGATGGCAGGATCAGAGCTGTTTGAACTTCTAAACTGATGAAAAATCTCCAGCACTAGAAGAACCATAAACCATAAGCCCACAGTCACTCAATCTTGTCAAGGTTGAGCTTTAGCCTTTTCTCCCCATCTGGATACCTACGGCTTCCAGACACTGTGGCAAGATCTTGGCAACATCACTTGGCTGACCATGGATTATGATCATCCTCATGATGATCCTGATCCTATATTGATGGATGACCTTGCTCAATGATTTCATGTAGATGTTAAACAGGTGGGGTGAGAGTGTTGAGCCCTCAGGCATCCCACAAACCAGAGGCTTTGAACTTGACCTCCTCCCCTGCCAACACCCACTGGAACTGGCCACAGAAGAGAAAGGAGAACCACCACAACACCATGCTCCCACTGCCAATCACCATAGTTAGCTCAGAAAGATACCATGATTGAGCTGCTGAAAGATCAAGGAGAACTAGGACAGTGTACCACCTCTATCCCAGATCTGCCTGAAGTCATCAACAAGTGCAATCAGTGCTGTCTCTATACTATGCTCTAGCCTGAAACCTGACTGAAATAGGTCTGGGTAATCTGCTTCTTCTAGGGTTTTCTGAAGCAGCAACCTGATCACCTTCTTGACAACTTTTCCCCAAAAGGGAAGATTGGAGACTGGACAAAAATTATCCAGAACCATTGGGTTCAGCAATAGCTTTTTACAGAAGAAGTATATGACCTCAGTTAAGACAGATGAAACCAACCCCTCACTCAAGGATAAATTCACTACTTCATGGACTCAACCACAGGGTTGAGCTTTGTTGCACACTGACCTGGCATTTGGTAGATGTATTATTTTCTTGTAATTTTAGATTCCAGTGGAAAATAAAGGAGAATAAACAAAGAAGCCTGTTTCCTAGCACATGAGATCAAGAAATTCTGTGAGAGATGCATCATAATGCCACACTTATAATTATCTCAGTCGTCTTTTGTCTACTCAAATCCTGTTTATATTTTGAAAGGATTGAGAACAAATGTAGTAGAATGCTACAAAATTGAAGGCAAAGCATCGACTAGCCCTCTATTTCATCCTAAGAGGATCAAATATTGGCTTTATATACTTAATATTTTCACTTGGAAACATGCAGTGTCCCAAATTGAAAGCACTCTACTTAGAAATCACATTCAGTTTGGAAATCTAATCTTGAAAATGATCTAGATTGGTAGTAAAGAGAATACTTCTAGTTTCATGTATGTTTTATCAGTGAATATCTTTTCAGTATTGTCAGTCTATCTTGCCTGTAATGATGTTTTAAGACCAAGGGAAGCATTCAGTTCTCGAATATCAGATCTGAATCAGTACTGGTCAGCGAAATGCTTTTAGTGGGAAAGATGTGAAACGTGGAGGAGGAAAGGGGTATGCATGAGTTTCCAGTTTCCATTAGTTTTTTTCCAGATGCCTTTTCACTGAAAAAATTAAAATAAGTGATCTTAGTAATAAAAGAATAGTGTTGGTGTTCTTTATATTCATTCTCTTAGCAGGATGAAACTGAAAGAGATAGACCGTACTGCCATGCAGGCATGGAGCCCTTCTCAACATCATCCCATTTACCTGGCTACAGGTATGTTGTTGTTGTTTTAAAATGGGATTGGGTAAGAGTGCAGAGCATGGCTCCTGAAACTGTTTCCAACCTCTTAACAGCAGCTCCACTCTGAGTCATGTGGCCATGATGGAGGCCTGCTTAGAATGGAGCTGTTGGCAGCATTCTTAACCTTTGCCCAGATGCCTTTTCCATAGGGATGCATTGGGGGATTTTTTTTCCTGCCCCCCCCCCCTCCACAACACCCAGTTGGATCTGGCATGTTTTGGAATTCAGTCTTTCTTTGTCTGACTTCTCCTTCCCCACCCCCACAACAGTAAATTTGGTCCCTTTCAATTCTACTTTTGGAGAGATGGTTACACAGGGCCCTGATTCCCTTTCCATGATTTCTTTCCAGCAGTCCATTAGACTGGACAGGATAAATATTTCATTCTAAACATGAACATATTTCACAATGACTGCAACTGAAAGTCACAGTTTGGAAAAACTCAGAGTTTATGTGGAAAGTAGAAATGGATGCCTAAGAAATTAAGGTCTCTAGAACAGACAATAATAGATCTTCTATTTAGCACCACAGATAAACTATCTTTGTGTGTTGAAGTCCAGTTCATCTTTTATAGCCCCTGACTTCATGAATTTCTGGAGCTATTGTTCCAAAATTGAAATAACGTTTGTTTTATGGCTTTTTCTTGGTTTTATGTCATCCAGCCAAGAGAAAAGATCCATTTATAATACAATCCTGCCCATGTACACATGGAAGAAAACCCTGTTGTGTGTCAGATTTCAGCCTTTTTGCAGTGCTTACCTAAGATTCAGCTTGGGCCCTGAACATCAGAGGGCTATAGCACATGAAATTCTCTTTTTCCTTGGCGCTTACTAATTTCCTTACCTAACGAGTATTACAAAGATTCACTAACGATATAGTATAGTCAAATCCCTACCCTCCAATACCCTGGGCTTTCTCCCACTCAAAATCCAGCTCTAAAAGGGACTCAAGTCACCTAGCCCAGCCTTCTGCTTTGTGCAGGATCTGCTGAAGCATTCCAAATAGATGGCTAGATAGCCTCCTCCCTGGAGCAGGAGTCCATATGCAGAAAAAAGAAGTCCAGTTTCCCTCTGTGTGCAGACCAAAAAATGCAAAATGTCTCTTTTTCAGTTTAAGCCCAAATACTGAAAAAAACAGCTGATCTGTACACAGAAAGATTGGACAAAGAATGTTTCGCACCTCCTAGCAGCAAACAGCAAAGGGATTATCGTTTAGAAGATTCGTTTTTTAAAGAGAGCTGTAGAACAACACTCGTTTAATGCTTCCCTTTAGCTGTGCTGAATTAGACTGGAATTCATAAGTGCCCTTTTTATAAGAAGTCAGTATTAAGCAATTGTGTGTTTCTTGCAGGCACATCTGCTCAGCAGTTGGATGCCACTTTCAGTACCAATGCCTCCCTAGAAATATTTGAACTTGATTTGACGGACCCAGCCCTGGATATGAAGTCCTGTGCCACTTTCTCTTCCCCTCATAGGTAAGTCCTGGATTTTAAAACTTCATCTCTGCTTTCGAGAATTGCAGCACACTATAGAAATGGAAATGTTAGAACATGGGTGGTCGTTAAGGGCTGCATCATTTGAGATAGTTGCAATAAACATACTAAATCTTGGATATAATCCATTTGATGCCAGAGATTCCCTAAACAAGAACAAAGCGTATATGCTGCCTGCAATCAGCTTCAAGAACCAATGCACTTGAGAAAGTGTGCTGCTTATATTGCTGCTTTATTGAGGTACTAAGGAGATTGTGCATTTGGTCATACCTGTGTGCCAGCAGGATCTCTAAGCAGCTTAGGTAGGCAGAGTTTGCTTTCCAAAATCATGGAAGGAGTTGTGCCAAAACCAGCTGTGGCAGAATGTTCGAAGAACTGTAAGCCATATTTGAAGCGGAGTCTGATAGTATCAACTACACGTTCTGTACTTACTGGGCCAGGGAGATGGGATTGGAGAAGGAGGATGCAAGAACTGTGCAACAAGTGCAGATTTCTTAGATTTGGGTAGCAGAATGTAAGGCTGTAGTTCTGTCCTCCTCTTCAGCTTTCTGGCTGGCTTCACATACCACACCAAGCCATGCTGTGTTGATCAAGCCATTGTGGTCTTCTTGACTAGCCCATAGGCATTGGCTTAAAAACCATAGTACCTGGAATTGTCTACTGTGTTCATTTAGTTGACAGGAAGAACTCTCCTATTGATCTGTTTAGCGGAATTGCTCTCAGCTTGTATCATCTGCTTTTGATGTCAGCTTTGACAGTATCAGGAAACGCTCCTCAGAATAGCAAGGGAATTCTGCTTACCCTTTAATCAGTATCTGACTGAAACAGTATCTTACTTCAACCTTGGTTATTCTGTTGACTTCCTGTCACTAGAGGCGTCTTGATTTAAACTGTTGTATTTATTCTTTTTAATACTAACAGATCAGAGTTTTCCTGTTCAAACATCTTACAGCAAATACAGGATGACCAATGTTTTGAAAACTAAAAACTAGATGGGGAGAAGAACTAGTGTCCTTCACATGTGGCTGAACTACAGTTCAGAGCATCCCTCACTGTTGACCTTGTTTTGGGAGGTAACTGGGACTTGTCAATCAGCAGAGCTGGAGGGCCACAAACTCCTCAACCCAGTCTAAAGTTTTTAAATAACGTAGGTGCCTTCAAGTCAGTCTTGACTCCCAGTGACTGCCTAGACCAGTGTTTCTCAACCTTGTATGGACTTCAACTCCCAGAATTCCCCAGCTAGCCATGCTGGCTGAGGAATTCTGGGAGTTGAAGTCCACACATCTTAAAGTTGCCAAGGTTGAGAAACACAGGCCTAGACAAGTCCATGCAGTTGTCTACGCAGTATTTTTGGAGGTGGTTTCCCCTTGCCTTCTTCCTAGGGCTGAGAGACGGTGACTGGACCAAACTCACCCAGCTGGCTTCATGGCTAAGGCAGGACTAGAACTCACGTCTCCTTGTTTTCTACCCTGATGCCTTAACCCACTACATCAAACTGGTTTTCTTTTAAATATTATAAGCTACCATCATCCAATCTGTTTGTTTCATGTTCTAATGAAAATTCTGATCCAGGTCCCCTACTGGCAAACTCAACAGTATCGCCTCTCAGAAGAATGGAGCAAGACTGATGGAAAAAAAAATCTGTTTAAGTAACTTCTATCCCTGTGTTCTTGACATTGTCTTGCAGGTATCACAAGTTGATCTGGAGTCCTCACAAAACAGTATCTGATGGGAATCTTTCAGGGGTTCTTATTGCTGGTGGTGAAAATGGGAATATAATTTTGTATGATCCAGCTAAAATATTAGCTGGTGAAACTGAAGTTGTGATTGCTCAGAACAGCAAGCATACAGGACCTGTAAGAGCTCTGGATGTTAATCTATTCCAGGTTAGATTTTCCTTATAACTTTTCACAGTGCCTTCAGAGCATTCCAGACCAAACTTCCCCATTCTGGCCCTCTCTAAGTTTGTTAGACCACAGTTTCCAGCAGTCCCAAAGCTATCACGGGCAATAACTTTCTTGAAAAAGGTGCTTTTGATGCAATTTAATTCTTAGTGTTTGCTTTGTGTTACAGACAAATCTAGTAGCCTCTGGTGCAAATGAGTCAGAGATCTACATCTGGGATTTAAATAACTTTGCAACGCCAATGACTCCAGGCACCAAGACACAGGTACAGGATATATATTGTGTCCATATTGCGGTTGGTAAGTGAGTACTACCTGTACTGCATTTTGGATCTGAAGCCAGAAAGTGCTTCAGAGCTGGCATAGGTGCACAGGCAGCCCCTGTGGACTCCTCCTTTCAAAACCTGCATTTTTCCTGGGCTCTGAGGGTAGCTGTATGATCCCTGGGGAATACACATTGGAGTCGGGGAAGTCCTGACAGTGTACTCATGCCTGTTCATGCTGGCCTCATTGGCGCTTCCTTAACCCAAAGAGGTATTTTCCTGGGATTGCATGCGCTCAGGAAAAGGTACCACTTCTTTCATGAGGCAGTGACAGGTCCTCCTTAAGGATCCTTATGGCATCGGCTCCAAAGTTCATCACATCCCCAAAAGTGACTGGGCTGCTGGTTAATAGCAGCAAATGTCTGAAAATCCCATAGAGAGATTGTAGATTGTATTGTCCTCTGCAACAGAGTTCAACCAGATTTATGAATGACAGTTGTCAGAATTCTCAACTAATATGGCTTGGAATTTTCACTTGTAGTCTTACAGAGGGTCACTGCCCAACACCGACCATTATCAGACATAGGTGTATTCTTGGTTGTCGGGAAAAATCTGTCTTTCTAATCTCACAGTCCTCCTTATTTCCCTCCTCAGGTCTGAAGATTGTTAAGGAGGAATTTCTGTATGTCTCTGGTGATTTGTCCTATCTCTGGTTTTAGTGGGTGTCCAGTGATGACTTTTCAAATAAAGAAAATATATTTGATTTCTCCTACAGTGTATGCATGTTCTAAAGTGCACAAATGTTCTTAGGTGTTTGCAAGTTATTCTAGAAAAACTGGTAAAGAATAGTGAGAAAGAGTCAAAGAAGCATTATGTTCCTTAGAATAACAGATACCTAGAATTGTATTTTTGGGGAGTATCCAGGTCATGTGCTTGCCCCATAGGTTTTCCTCTGAAGGCACATTGCGTTCTTAATCCCATCTTGTAAATATGACTTGACAGTTCTTCCCAGTTACTCTTCTATCCCATCTACTTCCTGGTTGGTGATCCTTGCTTGAGTAGTAGAGAAAGAGCTAACACATTCATGGTGTAGAGTAAGAACTGGGCTAAGGAAAGTTGAATCAGTTCACAAACTTTCTTCCCAACAGCCTCCTGAAGATATCAGCTGTATTGCATGGAACAGACAAGTCCAACATATCTTGGCCTCTGCAAGCCCCAGCGGTCGTGCTACAGTGTGGGATCTCAGGAAGAATGAGCCTATCATCAAAGTCAGCGACCACAGCAATCGGGTAGCTATTCAACTATGGTGTTAAATTTATGTGTTAAATGCAATTGATCCGGTTTAAAAAAAATCATTAGGGGCATAATTAAAAAGTTACTGTGTGACACTTTGACATCATGGCAGGAGCGTGGCTCCATTTATTACAATGGCTGATGGTCTTAAAGAATACTAAATAGGTTTCTACACTCTTTAAAAGAGATTAATTCAACAAAACACTCTTGTTTGCCTTTATTGGACACCTCAGAGTGCTTAAAAGGAGATGGCTAATAACCTTGTTATACCGGAAGTGTAAAACAGTTGAGAAAGCACTGATACGGTATGGGTTTTTCCTGCTACTGTGCCATTTAGATTTAATATCCCTAAGCTTGTCAAAGAAAGATCAGAATAGTCCCTCTAAGGAAGAGAAGCCATGTTAGTAATGGAGCCTGTAAAAGAAGTCTTGAATGCCTAAAAGAGAAGGAGTTTTCTTTTACATAATGTTGTTAATTGAACATGGGTTGTACCATTTCAGATGCATTGCTCAGGGCTGGGTTGGCATCCTGAGGTTGCTACACAAATGGTTCTGGCTTCAGAAGATGACCGGCTGCCCGTAATCCAGATGTGGGATCTGAGATTTGCATCTTCTCCGCTTCGTGTCCTTGAAAACCATGCAAGGTGCATAAAATACAGATTTTATGTATGGGGTTGAGAAGAGTGATGGAGATATTAGGCCAAAATATACAGTTACATATATGCAATGTTTGCTTGTTTGATAAGCATTTATTTTTTTTACACAGAGGTATTTTGACAATTGCTTGGAGTATGGCAGATCCTGAACTACTGCTGAGCTGCGGAAAGGATTCTAAAATCCTTTGTTCCAATCCAAACACAGGAGAGGTATTTGCTATTAAGTAACTTTTTTTTTTAATGTCAGAAGCACCTACCAGGGCGCTTCAGTATTGAAAGGATTTACCAGTAACGTCACTGTTCCCCGGGGGACGCCCCTTTCATGTCCCTGTTATTTTCCCACCGAAGTGGTACCTATTCATCTACTCGCATTTGCATGCTTTTGAACTGCTAGGTTAGCAGGAGCTGGGACAAGTTGATGGGAGCTCACTCAGTCACGCAGCTCATGCTCTCGGCTTTCGAACTGCCAAGCTGCCAACCTTAATGGTCCTCTGACTCAGCGTCTTAACCACTGAGCCACCATGGCCCCTAAGTAACATTTAAACTTTAGAAATGGAAAAATATGTCTTATCTGGGCAGTGCATAAAGAGCTCATCAACTTCTCACCATTACTTTATGTCCAAGCTAACTTTTGACTACCACCTTTTAAAATTTTCTCTTCAAGCTACTGTTTTGGGTTTTTTAAACTATTTGTGTGCCTTGAATGTAACCTTTACATTTTGCGATGTAATTTTGCATGCAGATGGGCTTGGAAATGCTTGCATGTGACTATTTATTAACTGTATAAATTAATGAAACAAGGACATGTAATACGATACAAAATTTCCTTAAAAATCCAGTAATAGTAAACACAGGTAGTCCTTGACTTACGATGGCAATTGGGACTGGAATTTCTATCACTAAGCAATGCGGTTGTAAAGTGCGACCGCCTCGCTTAGCGACAGCAGTCCCTGCAGTCCTGGTTTCTGCTGTTAACCAAACCCATGGTTGTTAGGCAAGGCAACTGCCTGCTGGCTTCCCACAACCAAATCAGTTGGGAAGCTGGCAGGAAGTGGTTAGTCCCAGGTAACTCACAAGCAGGCTGGCAGATAAGTGGCTGCTGCCAGATGTGGGAGGGTACGTGGGGGTGCGCAGGGGTCTGGGGGAGGGTCAGGGGAGGTGCGTGGGATGGTCAGGGAGGGTGCGTGAGTTTGCAAGGGGGTGTGCGAGAGGCGCTGGTTGGGGAGGGTGCAAGGGGATACGTGAGGGTGGCTTGGCGCAGGTCAGGGAGGGTGCATGAGTGGCCAGTGCGGTGCCAGTGCAGAGAGGCTGGGGGAAGGTGTGCAGGTGGGGGAGACTTAGCCCAGTGACATATGACCTTCCCTGCCGATTTCCCCATTGACTTTCTGGGGAAGATGGCAGGGAAGGTTGCAAAAGGTGATCATGCGATCATGAGGCACTGCAACCGGTCGTAAGTGTGAACTGGTTGCCAAATACCCAGATTGTGATCACATGACCCTGGGGTGCTGGGACAGCTGGAACTCCGAGGACCAGTCGTAACCACCATTCATTCAGTGCCGTCATAACTTTGAATGGTCGCTGAACAGATGGTTGTAGGTTGAGGACTACCAGTAATTCGGAGGGGCCAAGATGGGGGTAGTGCATTCCTCCTTGTTTCTTGGCAGCTTTTGACACCCTCAATCATGGAATCCCTTGGGATCAACTCAAGGAGTTGGGAGCATAGTATTGTGGTAGTTTCTCCTCCTTCCTGTGGGGTTGGTTAAAGTCAATTCTGGTGGTGGGAGGGAGAGGTCTACCATCAGATCCCACTCCATGTGGTTCTGCAGGGCTCCACTCTCTCCCCACTCCTGTTCAACATGTACATGAGGCCAGTGAGCAAGTCATCCAATGGCATGGGGTTAGGTATCATCAGCATGCAAAACTAGGATGTTTTGCGAAGTTTCGTGCTGAGTCCTGCTTGAAACGAAATGTTTTGTACACCCTTAATTCTACATCTTGCTCGGTACCTTGATACATGTCGCGGACCAATTTTGCAGTTGGCAGCCACAGTTGTCCTTCCTTTCTTCCGGTCACAGGTGTTATATGAGCTTCCTACCTCTACCCAGTGGTGCTTTGATGTGCAGTGGTGTCCCCGGAATCCTGCCCTTCTCTCTGCTGCTTCTTTTGATGGCAGAATCAGCATTTACTCAATCATGGGAGGAAGCACAGATAGCCTGCGACAAAAACAAGCAGACAAGGTATCTCATGTTTAAAAACGGCAAAAGGCAGGTTTTGCAGTACGTGATGGAACGCTTAAAAATAAGTGATTGATACCTTGGCTGTCTCAGAACTCCATGTTATTGGTTTTTTTTTTTTAACAAGGCTTTAAATGTCCACCTGCCAAGGAGGAACAGATGGGATGCTGACCAGTACTAGCGGTTCTTTGGCTCTGTTCATATCGTGCCCTAATCCATTTAAATTCCTTGCCTATAAGCCTTTGATTTTAAAAACAAATTGCAGAAAGCACATTCGAGAAATGATAAACAGGTTCTGACATAAAAGTCTGCCCTGGAATTGGATTCAGCTGAAGAGCAGGGCGTTATTTTCTCTCTCTTTTCTGTTTTCAAAGCTCTCCTTGTCTTTTGGCAATCTCGATCCATTTGGAACAGG
Organism: Candoia aspera; assembly: GCF_035149785.1. Lineage (NCBI taxonomy): Eukaryota > Metazoa > Chordata > Lepidosauria > Squamata > Candoiidae > Candoia > Candoia aspera. The sequence continues at coordinate 66,683,813 of NC_086160.1, forward strand.
GCAGCCCCTTCCTCCATTGCAGCTCCCACAACAGACCACCCCACAGAGTACAATCCTGCCCCTGAAGAAGCCACCGAAGTGGATCCGCCGGCCCGTGGGAGCCTCTTTTTCAGTAAGTCTCTGTTTAGAAGAAAGTGGTACCTTCCGATCGGTCTTCTGCAGGATGCTTCACAGACATCGGTGATGTTATTTTAGAGGCACCGTTGCGTAGGCGTAAGGCATCCATTACATCCGACATAGAAGGAATTTATTTATTTATTTATTTATTTACTTACTTACTTACTTACTTACTTACTTACCCGCCCAATTTCAAGGCCACCCAACTGCTTGAGATAAAAAGGAAAACAATGCATATAAAAAAGAGATCATGGCCAACCAGGGAATGAAGCAGCCAGTCATAAACCAAATATAACTAAAGGGGTCTCCAAGTGCAGAATCAGTTGAGTATATCCTTCATGTTTGCACTTGGTATAAACATCCGTGAATGCTTTACCTCTGGGGATGATAAACAGGAAGCGTCCATTTTTATGTAACGTTTTTATCACAAGGACCAACAAGTATATTCCTTGTAACATAGCTAAGGGTCTAACAGCAGCTACGTTGAACATTCTGTGATTTAGATTTTATCTTAATGGTTCACTCCTGCTGGATTTACAGTTGTGTTTTATTCTCTCAGAATTAATATTTGTAACTTTAGGAATGGCTTTTCTTTTAGATTTGTTTTAATTCAACATTTAGTTGTTATGAATTGGTTTTAATCTCTGTTGTAAAGGTCAGTAGACGTATACATAAAATAATATATACTGCAGCTATCCATAGCTCCCCTTCCTCAGAATGTAAGCCATGTTTACTGTCTTTTGAGTTGAATGATTGCTCTGTGTTTTGGCTCCACCAATTCTGGAAGTGTTAATGGCCAGATCCTGCGTGACCTAAATGGAGGGTGCGGCCCCCTAGACAAAAAAGGGCTGGTTTCATTTGTAGTATTCACAAGTGTGTTTCCTACTGCCAAGTCCTTGTGAAGCAAACCGTTGCAATTCCCATATATCAGACTGAGAACCAAGAAGGACTTGCCTTAGGGCCACCTGGTGGTATGCGTAGAGATGGATAACGGTGCAACTGATTGCTTGAATTCCAGTTTGGAGGGAGGCTGGTCACTTTTGAGAACAGCAAGCCTCAACAGCAAGGAGAACATCCCCAGCCGTGCTTTCATGTCTACATTAGTCAAGTTGTCACCGAGAAGGAATTCTTGAACCGGTCCAATCAGCTGCAGGAAGCGGTTCAGGCCGAAGCCTTCATCAGCTACTGTCAGAAGAAAATTGATGCAGCCAAGAATGACCTTGAGAGGAACGTGTGGTCATTCCTGAAGGTGATTTTCAGTGTTGATTGCATACAGAATCTCTCTCTCATTTTAAAAACTAGAGGCATGCAGCATTCAGATTCAAAGTGGAAAGTATTTCTGGGTCCAGCATGGGCCCCAGTATAGTGAGGGTGTCCATGTTGGATCAACCACAGCTTCATCCACTTCAGATCCAGACCCTGCCAAGTAAGATGGTGAATCAAAAGATAAATTTAAATGTTGGCCTTGCTGTGCTCATCTGGGCATTTGCAAAGTGTTCAAAAGAGGTATTTCACAACCTAAGGTAAAGGTAAAGGTTTCCCTCGACGTAAAGTCCAGTCGTGTCCGACTCTAGGGGGCGGTGCTCATCTCCGTTTCTAAGCCTTAGAGCCGGCGTTGTCATAGACACTTCCGGGTCATGTGGCCAGCATGACGACTCAGAACGCCGTTACCTTCCCGCTGAAGCGGTACCTATTGATATACTCACATTTGCATGTTTTTGAACTGCTAGGTGAGCAGGAGCTGGGACGAGCAACGGGAGCTCACCCCGCCGCGCGGTTTCGAACCGCCGACCTTCCGATCGGCAGCTCAGCGGTTTAACCCGCAGTGCCACCGCGTCACAACCTAAAAAAGTACATATAAAGCACCTCTTTTTGAATAATTAAAGCAGGCTTGTTGTTTACAAGATCTGGGTGGCTGCTTCAGAATCTGCTCTCAGCTGTCTCGGCATGCAAGGTCCTGCTTCAGTGGGAAGAAGGCGTTCAGAGACTGCCAGAAATCACTTCCAAGCAGCCATGGCAAGTCCTGGAGATGACAAAGTAGCTGCTTAGTGATTTGTGAGGTGCTTTATGCATGCCCCTACAAGTTGTAAAGCAACAGGCCTTCAGTTATTTGTTGACAGTTCTGACAAGGTGGAGGTAGGTCTTAATGATCCACCTGTGTGGAAAGAAGTAGATCATGTAGGATCTGCCTGCAGGGCAACCCTTTGTTGGGAGGAAGATGTTGGTTTTCTAAAGAGGCCTTTTGGCCATCTCACAGTAATCTCACCCAGATAGAGTCTATCTCCTGGAAAATGGGTTAATACTTAGAAATAATAGATCTTGAAGAGAAGACATTTTGTTGGCTTAACTTGTGAAATTACTTACAAATTCTAGGAAGAAGGGTAAGGGAAGACAAAAAATCCAGTTTGCCTTCATTTTTCTCCCATTTTCCCCCCATTTTTCCCCATGTAGAGATGATTTTGCTGCCCTCTGAGGGCTTTTTCCCTCAAGTCAATTGCTTTGCCACAGGATTTTCATAGCTATGTATCATTTGAAATTTATCATAATTTACAGTAATTGTTTGGAAAACGTGTCTTGCATTGAGAGGAAGAACACAGAAATTAGTCACTCTCTCAAATGCCTTATTTCCTTTTTTTCTGAAGGTGCATTTTGAGGAAGACTCACGTGGCAAATATCTGGAACTCTTGGGATACAAAAAAGATGGTCTGGGGCAGAAGGTAAATGTTCTTACATTGCAATTTTAAAAACTATGTTAGAAATGTTCCATATATATTAATTGCCATTTGGGTTTGGTTTGGAAAAAATTATGGGAATATGGGTAGGAAATGCTTAGGGCAAGAATTAGCCTTTCACTGCCCAATAATATTAAAGAGTGTGTTCTTTGATTAATGACAGGAATTACTAGGAATTAATGAAATTCCTAATAATTGCTTGACACATCACTCTCTTTTTTACAGATAGTTTCTTAGTCTAAAGCAGCCTTTCCCTACCTTTTTTACACTGTAAGAACCCTTGAAATATTTTTTAAATAATTCAGGGAATCCTTGCCTAAAAATTGGAAAACGTGTGAAAACTTCACGATACAATTCACTTCTAACCTACACACTCCATGTTTTACAGCATTACAACAGCAGCAAAACAGCAGGTGGGCACCTGAGTCACAGCGCGTAAAAAAATCCTCCTGCTGCTAATGCTAGCATTGTGCAAAAAAGATGGGTTTTTTTTCAATCATGATCTCTCTCAATTGAAAAAGGCTCTAGAGTATCTGAATAATGCAGACATCCATGGATGTTTCTCGCTTGAATATATCACTCACCAGGGTTAACTAACACACAAGGATAGGAGGATGAGGAGGGAAGAAGAAGAAAAAAATAATCACATTTTTAGTATCGCTTTTATTATTTCAGTATCATCACTCAAAATCTGACTTCAGATAAATTGAAAATATTTAATCTTTTTGCCTGTTTTTTTTTAAATAGGCAAACTAAAATTGGCTTCATTCTGCAAAATAAATATTATGTCATTTGTTTTATTTCCTTAGATTACTTCAGCTCTTACTAAAGAGAGTCCTCAGGGCAGAGATCAAGATGAGGTAAAAAAAAAAAAAATCCAGTGCAACATTTTTTTTCTTGGAAGTTTGATGAAGTTTGGAAAGTAGCACCCTTTCACAGTGACTTTGTGGCAGCCCAGTGCTTATACGGTGAAAAATAAGAATTTAAAATAATCCTGACAACGCAAGACACATTAAGGGAAAACATCCACAGTGACCTCTACGAGGGGCTGTATGGAAGACTCAGTACTCATTGCAATTTGTTAGTGCCACTCTAGACTATGAGTTTGCACAGAGTATGCACAGGTCCATCTGCAGCATGAATCACTTCAAAGACTTAAACAGCCATCATTTTTATTGTTCCTCCTCTGCAGAAATTAAATATTGTCTCAAGCTGAGCCGTGCGTCCTCTTGCTGTTCTCCTCTGAACGTCTCCCTGAGTCCCAATTTGGCTCCCAGACTTATACCATAGTGTTTCCTTGTTGTTCCGTTGCAACCACGGTCTAACTTTTTCCTTTTCTTCTTTTCCACCTCTTTTATGGCATGTTTTCTATTTTCTACAGCAGTACTTAATTTTGATTTTTTTTTGCTTTGTATTTATCTTAAATTAGTTTTTTTTTTACATTTTATAGATTACATATTTTAGATTATCTCAGTCTCTACTTTGTTTTTCTCCCCAGATGTGTGCATAACAACAGCAGAGTTGAAAACTAAATTTTAGAATAGCAAAGTAAATAAATGAGACAGAGCAGCAGGAATCATAACATAGCAAAAGCCAACTTCATAATCCAATACAGGGGAAAAGTGTATTGAGATTATCTTTGAAACAAGCCTGTGTTTGCACACCTGCGAAACATTCAGGAAAGGCCACATGGTCTCTCAAGCAGCCGAACCTCTGAAAGTGGAGGGGGCGGCACAAAAGAGTTACTGATGGGTTTCTTGACCATTTAGCAGAATCTGTTAGCCCCAATCCAGTCTGTGTTGTCAACCCCAGATTTGTCTCAGTGTGAAAAAGCCTTCAATCTGGCACCCTGTATATATGCTAGACTACAATTCCCTTCATACGTATCCATGTTAGGTGAGCTATAGACTGACGCATTTGTAGGGTGCCAAGTAGGCAAAGGATGTTCTAGAGCAATGGTTCTTAAACTGGAGGTAGTTACCCCCCAGGAGGAAATTTGGGCATATCCCGGGGGCAATGGAACAGTTTGTAATTGCTTGTTTGTGAATTGAGGATCCATTTTGGGACTGCTGTTGTTGAGACACTTGTGAAAAACAGTGGAGTCTTTTTTTGTGGGGGAAATGGCACTCAAAGGTGAGGAAAAGGGGTAATTGGGTCAAACAGTTTAAGAACCACTGTTCTAGAGGATCCTGTGCAAGACAGCATCACTTTATTTTAGTCTCTCATTTCATGGACCTTGAGATTTTCTGCACTGAGGAAAATGCCCGCCTGACAGTGCTTCTCCACATGACAGGTCTGCTGAATCTCATGTGCACAAATATATCTTCTTGCTATCAGTTCTTGAGCAGCCTAGAAAGCTTATTACCTTTTCAACTGTATTACTGGAAACTGACAGGAGTCACTTGAACTGGGAAGCCTAGAAATGCTTGCAAATCAATAACTGAACAACAGATAGTACGAAAGGTCATACAAGTTTTGCCAAACTTCCAGCATGCAGAAGCTAAGTTTTACTCCACTAACAAGTCCTCATTCCTTTCAAACTAACTGGCACTCATACACTTGTTTTCTCGTGTTCCAAAGTCATCAAGTCTCTTGTCCCTAACTAGAGCTTCTGCCACACTGCCTCACATTGCTTCTATGTTGGTGTAGCTTGGAGGTCCCCTGTTATATTTTGACAAGCAGTAGATATTCTGACCATTCAGAAAGGGAGATGGTGAAAGAAAGGAAATATGGTTTCTTCTCCTTGTTGCTGTAACTCGAGGTTTACTAACATTAGACCTTTTGGAGAAATCTAGGGGCTGTTTGGGGCTAGCTTAACTGCATTGGTTAAACAGTTGGTTTCTTTACTTTAATCTTTGAAACATCCTCTTCGTATCTGTGAGAAAGGCTCATGAGGAACCTGACCAGCTTGCACAGACTGATGGTGGAGAGGGTCTAGCTGCTAAGGATCAGCTGTTGGCAGAGGTATTCACTCTCTTTTGTGCTAAACATGCAAACTAACTTGCATTTGTAGTAAACGTGGGTGATTTTGCATTGACTCCCAACTAACTTGTTTGCTTTTGCGTGTATCTATGTCCTCATGTCAATAACTGACAGATAGTGTCATATTATATAGAGATGAATGCCAGCAGGAGAGAGAGACTGAGTAGGATAAAGTCCTGAAGAACTGTGGCAAGGCTGTATGTTCCATACGCTAAATATTTTCCAGCAAATGTGGAATTTTGCAGCTTGAATAAACATGCCACATAATATAAGTTATTCACATATGCTGTGGGAGGAAACACCCCACCTGGACTACAGGCCTGGTCGTGTTTCTTAATTCCTACTTTGTCGCTCTTGGGAGCTCTGTGACACCAGGATGTGAGAATGCCTGGAGATTCCTTTCACTGAATTGCCTCTCTCCTGTCTCCCTACTGGATTAGCAGGAAGGAAGAATGAAGCTTCCAGGCCTTCTTTTCAGGAAGCAGAACAGAGAAAGTACCATGGCATCAGATGTATGGACTCGGCTGTAGATTTTCAGCCAATTCAGAATATTGGCTGCTGTGTGCAAGGAATCTAGATTTCCCCCTTACACTGAATATGATGGAATCACGGGGATTGTGTTTCCATTTGTCTCTGTCTGGGACTGTCTTTAAACTGAGAAAATATTCGACTTACCTTCAGAGTATAGCCATGCTTGACTTCGCACCATCCCTGCTTCCAGGAAGTTGCCTACTATGATTGGATTTTTTGGGAATATATGTTATAAAGCTGGCATGTATTTTGTACGCACCATGCACAAGAAATCTTAGAAAAGTCACTAAATACATCAGTGTGTGCCATCAGTTTGTACCTTTATAGCTCTTTCACTATGTCAATTTGATGATAAGGCAGTTTTGTCAAATGATTATCCGCCCCGTGTTACGCCTGTTTGCTCAGAAGTAAGTCACACTCATTCCCAGGGTGAATAAGTGCAGGGATACAGATGTCAGTATGCGATTTCTCATCATAGTGAATAGGATAAAAGGAATTACTGTTAAGGGGCAGTTCTCATTTCAGTGCTGCTATATCTTAATGCTTCCCAGTATAAAGCATGTTATGATTAGAATGCATTTAAATAACATGTTCTGAAACTACACTAAACTGCATTATTTCTCCCTATCAGAGTAAACATGCCAAGGCTGATTCACTGCTGCCCACAGATGAAACCTTTAACATTTCTGTCACTGGAGGTAAAAAAAGTTTTTTTTACATATATCTCAGGTTGCTAAACTGAGTTAATCTTCTACACTTGATTATAAGATTACGATGGTAGTGACCATCTTCTTTGTTTGTTTGTTCTCCTTAACTCAGACATTGATGGTTTGATCACTCAGGCTTTGCTGACGGGTAACTTTGAAAGCGCTGTTGACCTTTGCCTCCATGACAATCGCATGGCGGATGCCATTATTCTTGCTATAGCTGGTGGCCAGGAACTGTTGTCCAAGACGCAGAAGAAGTATTTTGCAAAAACAAGAGGCAAAATTACCAGGGTATGTGGACTTTTAAAATCAGGAGGCAAGGACAAAATTACATATTGGCAAACCTTTTGATTATCTTACTCCTCCCCCCCCCAAAAAAAACCAGTTGATGATAAAAAACTTAGGTAATCCAGAGAACAGCTAAGCAGGTATGTATTTACCAAAGGATATATTATATAATTTTGGTTTTGTGTCAAAGTTTTATATTGTGGTCAGCATTTACAAAACAGGACTAGTAATGAATGGAGTGTGCAGTTATAGGGTTCTTTCCCCCATCACCACCTAAGCCCTTCCCAACTGTTTTAACCCTGGTTAATACTAATGTCAAGAGCCAGATTGGTCTAGTGTTTAAGGCACCAGGCTAGAAACTGGGAGACCGTGAGTTCTAGTCCCGCCTTAGACACGAAGCCAGCTGGGTGCCCTTGGGTCAGTCACTCTCTGTCAGCCCTAGGAAGCAGGCAAGGGCAAACCACTTCCGAAAAACCTTGCCAAGAAAATTGCAGGAACTAGTCTAGGCAATCGCCAGGAGTCAACACTGACTTGAAGGCACCAACACCCACTCCTAATGTCAGTATGCATCTGAATTAAAATTAAGAGGGGTAGTTTAGGGAGGGAGAGAAATATAAGGTGCCACCTTCTGCTCCTGGTATCTTAAGCATTGATTGGCCTTATTATACATGTACCAGTCCAATAAAGTTTTAAAATGTGATTTCCCCCCTTCTATTGTGAAGTGCTACTCTCAGTCAGTTGGGAGGTAGGGAGATCCTTACCATCTCCTTTTACTAGACATGGAGATCCAGGTGGCCAATGGAAATACACTGCGGCAAAAATATTACTGTGGCAACAGGAGAAGCGAGTATCAACGTTGGTTCCAGACTTGGTCGTTCCTAATGTAGACCTGTTGAAAACAGGGGACTTGGGTTGGGCGTGACTGTGGATGTCTTGATTTCAATGGATCTCTTCTAAATATGACTAACCCTGGAACCAGCTCAGTGCACAGCATGAGCACAATGAAATCTGATTGTGAAATGCATTCTACAGAACCTTTCCATGCGCACTGGGACTCGGTGCCCAGCATTTGAAGCCAGTGATGGCCAAATTCTGGGGTGCCGTCCCAACGCATCCAGAGGATACCAGTTTGGGGAAGGGTTTTTTATGTATTCTGCGTCTCAGTGCTCAGTAAAATGCTCAACTTTGGGAGAGGGCATTTTGAAGATGCTACTGAAGTGTGTATGTGTGTCCCCCCATCCCCCAATTGCAGCTCATCACTGCTGTTGTAACCAAGAACTGGAAGGAGATTGTCCAATCATGTGATTTGCAAAACTGGAAAGAGGCCTTAGCAGCTGTGTTGACTTACGCTAGACCAGATGAATTTGCAGCTCTTTGTGGTAAGCTAAATGGGCATTAATGTTTCTAAGTACTCCCCTCCCCATCATATACATAGGCACATGCATGCATACATACATACATATAAATAATGTTTTCAGTTCAGGGAAGTAATACCTGGGCACATCTCCTTTACCAAATAATTTATTCAACTTGGGCACTCAGGTTTCACGTCTGAAGGTAAAAATAGTGCTCCAGTTTTTATGGGCATCATATTCGAAACCCTCCCAATTACTAATGGCATTCTATTTGTCTCTGACAGGAAGGAGCATTGATACTGATTAATATTGGATAATTAATATTTAAAAGCATAGGCACGCTGTCCAGACTCTGAAAGGAAATTGTAGCAGGATTAGGCTCTTAAAAATTGTAGATCAGAATGCAGCAGCAGGGAACTCCCTGTAAAAGCTGTTCCTTTCTAGCGACTTAATGAGAAAGCATTCTGGATCTTGATCAGCTTTATTTTGGGATCAGTGCACAGGAGCACAGTTTGGAAGACAGACACAGTTCCCATTTGTAGCTAAAAAATTAATAGTCTGATGAGAGTAATTCAGAATGTTCTGTTTAATGCTTTTAGAGAGAGTGCAGCATCTTACAGACATTCTCCACTACCCCTCGGATGTTATGCAGACAGCCCTCCAAAATGAAACCATGGGGATTAGGAAATGCACCCCAAGCTCATTGCATTTCATCTTTCCTGCTTCTTTTCCCTCCTACATGCTGATTCTGTCCTCAATTTCCTGTTAGATTTACCACAGCAGGCAAACCGTGGTTTCTTTCTTCACTGCAGTTGTAACGTAGAACTGGAAGGAGGTTGTCCAGTTGTACAGTAGGCAAAACCTTAGCTCTTGGGTTGGCTTATGCTAGGCCAGACGATGTTACAACTCTTTGTGGTTAGATTTTCATTAACCCACTTCTCATTCCAGGATCATATTTCAGTTTATCGGAAGGTGCTCTCCTCTCTTCTGCCTTGCGTGTTCAGGCTCTTCTCTGTTTGCTGGTCTCGGCTATGCCGTCTTACAGCAAACAGCACGGAGAGCAGGCCAGCATGATTTGCATAGGGAAATGGTCACATTGATAAATTCAAGTTAATTGTGGGCTGCAAAGGAATACCTGGCACGCCGATCAGCTGCTTGGTGGCTAGCGGAGCAGTGGCAACACTGGAGCTGGTAGAGGCAGTGAGGCCTGGAAGTGTTGGAGGCCCTCAGCAGCTCAACTTTCAGAGTAGTTTAGAGGATACAGCACCAGTGAATGGAAACAGGGAAGCAGAAAATGGGAGGGAGGGCGTACATGAGCCTCCAGCCCTTTCTGATGATTGGGATCAATTCGTTCTGTGGTTACTTTGGTCCCCATTGATACTGTGTGCATCTTCCTGTGCATCTTCCTAACTAGATTTGTTGGGCGCGAGGCTCGAAAATGAGGGGGACAGCCTTTTGCAAACTCAGGCTTGCCTGTGTTACATTTGTGCCGGGAACGTGGAGAAGTTGGTTGCCTGCTGGACTAAAGCCCAGGATGGAAACAGTCCGCTCTCTCTTCAGGTTAGGCCCTTTATTTGTCAGTTCCCTTTTGGTCCAGTCCTTGGGGGATACACGGTACAATCAACCTCCTTCTAAAGTCTACAGCTTTTGGCAAGAAAGGGTCCCCGTTTCCTTCCCCCTGGAATGCAAGCAGGTACTTCTGTGGAAGAGAGGGCTGAGGTGCGGCCACTGCAGTCTGTCTGGTTTCCCACTTTGAAATGACTTGATGTGTGGGTGGTTGCCGCAGAAGTACTATATAAAGCAAAGATGGGCAACCCTCCCCGAACTAAATGAAAAATAAACTGTTTTTCTAAAATGGCATAAAAATCTTACAAGATCAGTGGCAAGGAAGCGGATTTGTCACGAGAGATTGCCCCCATCTAGTGAGCTTCAACAATTTCTTGGGATCAGGCCTTTTATAAAGAGAAAAACAAGGCAGCCATAAGCTTACAGAATGAGTCAGAGCACAGGGAATGCAAAACTGATTGTGAACGCCACCCCTTCCAGCTTTAGTTATTTGCATCATTCGGTCTCAGATGCAAGCTTGGTCTCCTTTGCCTTTTCTTTCTCCTTCCATTTCAACCTTCTAGGATCTCATTGAAAAAGTGGTCATTCTGCGTAAGGCGGTCAAGCAGACACAGGTGATGGATGCCAACGCTGTCGGAGCTCTGCTGGCTGAAAAGATGAGCCAATATGCCAACCTTTTGGCTTCACAAGGCAGCATTGCTGCAGCTTTAGCTTTCCTTCCAGCTAATACCAACCAGGTAAAAGGACTTCACCGTACTTATGTGTATTTTCTTCTTTTGCCTTCTGCTAGATTAGAACACACAACTGAATTTAGCCTTTTAGGGCAGAGGCTCGGTCAGCCATCTCCAACAGGTTACTGTGAGTCCATTGCCTTCTTGTTTCTGTTCCACCACTTCTGTGGCTTTTATGATAACGCGACATGTATTCTTGGTAGATCTGGGCTAATACGTCCTGTGAGTGTGCTTAACTGGGTTTTGTGTGGTTTGCAGCCCAACATCGTGGTGCTACGGGACAGAATCTGTAGAGCTCAGGGGGAGCTTCCCAGGGGCCCAGAGGCACCCACAGCACCTTATGAGAGGCAGCCAGCAGCCAAGGGAAGGAGTGGGTCTGCTGCTGGCCAGATGCAGATGCCACAAGCCCCAACTCCACAATATTATCAGCAGGTAAAGCACATTTTCAGCTGCTGCCCTTAAGCTGGTGGCTACAGTATTTGAAATGACGTTGAGTGTGTTTGCATGATGTTCTGTTCAGCATTACCCAGAAATGTCCCTTGAAAGCTCTTGAGTAAGAGCCTGTTGTACCTTTTTCAGTTTGGAGAGATGCTCCTTGTCCTCTCGTTCCAGGAAGTGCTTTTGCAGATCTTGCCTACAAAGCTGCTTGAGGTTTCATGCAGTGGCTAGTCAAGGTCTTCCTGATGTGAAATGCTCTTTGGAATACTAACGTGTTCTACCCCCAGCTGATGCCTGGAAGATCTCCCCCTTCTCCATTTGTTGCTTTAAGTTCCCCTCTGGGTCTTCCAGTTTTAATAAAGCTTAGCGTTGCAAGTTGTCATTTTCCAAGCAGACTTCTTGTCCCAAAAATGTTAGAGCAGGCTTGTCACCTGGCTCAACCGTTTCCACCTGGGGACCCTCTGGATGGATTACAATTCCCATTATCCTCTTACAACAGACTGAAGTCAGTGAATGTTATACATTTATACCAGATTTGTAAATAATCTCTATCGCACGGAACAAGGAAAGGCTCCTAAAGTGAAAAAGGGATGACTCATTTCTTTCAGGACGCAAATGACCAGCATGAGTGTTCTTGTGGGCTGATTGTTGATCAACGGTTTAATAGGTTTCTTTCTATAAGCTAGTTATAAAGTTATTTTATGGATGGGGAGAGTGAAACTTACAGGTTTTCCTATTGCTTCATTCCCCCTAATAATTGGGCTTGGATATGGTATTGATTCCTGAGAAACATCCTATTTTCTTTCCTCATTCACCTCCAGACATGTGGACATAAGACAGAAGCCATATCCAGCCTCCTACATCAATTTGGAACACCAGTTTGACACCAGTCTCTTTTGGGGTCAAAATAGTGAGCAGTGGGGCTGTTAAGGTGATAACTGGGTATCTTCTTACGGAGACTTAAAGCTCTTGTTTTACTTCTTAAAATCCCTCCAATTTTTTTTAAAAAAGAGGCAGAATATTTTGCTCCCATGTGCTTCAACATTATCATCTCTGGATCTGCTCCCTTTAGCCCATGTAGGCTCCCTAGTTTTTTTGTTTTTTTTAACTGCAACTTACGGCTGTGAGGAAGTTGCCCATCCTTGATTATCCAAGTTCCCCTTTTCTCCCCTCGACTCACTTAATTGTGTTGCACCATTTGATCAGAAGACCAAGAATCTCTTGGTGCAGGAGACCATGATTCTTGCAAGCAGCCATATCTATAGTGAAAGCCAGCATTGCTTCTGAAGAGCTTTGATCAGCATACGGCTGCTGGAGGAGCAAACAACTGCATATGAATCAAACAGTCAGTTGTTAAATGTGGTCACAATTAATAGCAGTCCTAAGACAGAAGAATATATTTATTATTGATGGGAATCAGCTGGTTGTTGGAATATGAGAAAGACAGGGAAAGGGACTGTCTGGGCGTTCGGTCTTAACAGAAAAAATACTGAGCAGCTCAGGAAAAGTTAGTGGGGTTTTTTTGTTTTTTGTTTGCTAAGGATTGGTTTGGATGGCAAAATAAAAGTCTATAAAGGTAAGATAGGCAACCTTTGATGTCCAGAGGCCACTCTTAATATTTTTGATGGGGCGAGACTTAGAGTGGGTGTTGCTGTGGTGGAAAATGGGGAGGCTGTGTTGCGCAGGTAAACAGGTCAGGATTTTCTTTTCCCAGTTTTTCGGGTGGGGTGGGATATGGGATTAGATTTTATTCTTTTCTTTCACTGTGCAAAGCCTTGTTTAGGATTTATACTAGTGTTCTTGTGCTTCCTGCCACAAATTGGTGGGAAAGCAGAACACCAATTTCCAGCAAGTGTAGAGGCTTCTGCACATTGCCAGTTGTCCCATTATGTCTATATCTAGACCATTATTCTGCAAACGAAATGTTGCAGTGCTGTATGAAATGTTACCTTACAGAAAGGGGGAATATGCTTTGTTTTTGAAGATGAGCATAGTTTTACTTGATGGATTTGAGTTTTGTCTTTAGCCCAGGAGAACAAATGCATTAGGATACATAACATTTGCTCTTGAGTTACACCCAAATGTTTCCTTTTTGTCTCTTTTAATTACCTAACCTCATTTAGCAACTTTATCGAGCATCTATGGCTTTTTTCACTTGCCCCATGTCTTAATACTAGATTCCCAGTCTAGCAATTGTGGTGGACATAGAACACCCCGCTGTCATCTTCCTGAGTTTTGCATGAACAATCCCTAATCCCTGCCAGTACCTTTCCTTATACATCACAGTGCTGTGTGTTCGCTCCTGTATTAAGGTCTCACAACAGAAGTTCCTTTCCAAAGAAAGCATGGAAGGATTAAGTTTTCAAACTCTTCTGACATTAGCAAGACCTTTTGGTCTAATTCTCTTTGTGCGTTATTTAGCATGAAGACTCTAGCTTGCTGCTTCCCTTTGCTAGTGGGAGAGGATACATAACTTGAGCTGCAGACTTGCTGAGATGGGCGGCTATAGAAATCGAATGAATGAATGAATCAATGAATGAATGAATCAAAAAATAAACAAAATATGAGCTTCTAACCCTTATAGCATGAATATACCTCTTCAGAGTTGGCAGCTCTGGTGAATATTAGCTGCCTTTCCGGGATATTTAGCTTCTCTGCTTGATGTTGCTGCTTGATACCCAGCATGTTACGATGATGAAGGTCTTCAACCAATTACTGTAAATGGCTTGAAATTGTTTCTTGGTGCATTCCTGAGCATTCTGGCTGTTGGAAACTTTTTGGCATTTCATTTCATTTCATTTTTTTTATTTTTATTTTTATTTTATTTTTCCATGATTGGTATCTCTCTGTTCAATTCAGGTTAGAATTGCCCCTACTGTTACTACCTGGAGTAACAAAAACCCCACTGCCCTTCCCAGCCTTCCTGCAGCCTCTCCCTCTGAGACACAGGTATAACATTCATTCTTCCTCTTTGAGCAGGATCTGCTCTCCTCCTATAGACCTCATGCCATGTTCCTGGCACTCTTTCCTTGTTTATGCACTGTAGAATTCACAATGCATTCTTGGCCATCTGGGAGGCTGTTTCAGAGTTTCAGCTTATCCTGGCTTTCTCTGCCTATTGCCTCCAGCAAGAGATGTTGCTGTATTTTAAGATACTTGGTGAATGTCCGATGATCCATGCATTTGGAGTTCAACTAATCAACCCCATAGCTTTCATGTGTGGCACGGATGATCCTGAATTATCTTGTCATCCTTTCCCAAGATTGCTTGAAATGGTCCCCCATTTATAAAACGATCCCCATTTATAAAAATCTTGAAACAGATCCACTTCCCCTCCCTGGCCAACGCAGTAATCAAATCAGTATGCATTCAGTAATGTTGCTTCTTGAGACTATAACTTCTTGGTAATCAGATTTGAATGTTTTATATTCAAAATCCCTGTTGTAACACTGAAACCAAGGGTAGTAGAAGAAAGGATGTGTGAGCTGATGGCTGCTGTGAGTTCAGAACATTTATCTTGGAAACCAGGAATCCATGTGGGGTCTTCCCTGCTGCTACCAGTTAAGTCTAACGTCTGTATTTGTTCCTCCCCCTGCCCATTTCTTCCTCAGAGAGATAACCCCCCACCACCTCCAGGGTTTATTATGCAAAAGGATGTGAATCCACATATGCCACCACATCAGCCTGCCCATCCTGATTACAATTTTTACTCAAGACAGCCATGCCCACAGCGTAAGTAGCTGCAATCTTCTCTAGCTTGATTTTCAGGGACCACGCATGCTGGGTTCTTTAAAATGGCTCAGCAAATATGGGATAATATATTGCCTTAGTTTGCCTTGAATCTAACTACCTCTCTCTAAAGATACAGGTAGTCCTCGCTTAACAACCACAATTGGGCCCAGAATTTTGGTTGCTAAGTGGAGCAGTCATTAAGCAAATCCAACCTGATTTTATGACCTTTTTGTGGTGTTCGTTCCCCACTGATTTTGCTTGCCAGAAGATGGCCGGGAAGGTAGCAAGTGGTGATCACATGACTGCAGGACGCTGCAATGGTCATAAACCAGGAGACTGAGAGTTCTAGTCCCGCCTTAAGCATGAAAGCCGGCTGAGTGACCTTGGGCCAGTCGCTTTCTCTCACAGGGTGGTGGTTGTGGGGAAAATAGGAGGAGGTAGGAGGGTTAGGTATGTTCACCGCCTTGAGTTATTTATAAAAATAATAAAGGCGGGATAGAAAATAAATAATAAATAAATAAATGCAAACCAATTGCCAAGCACCCAAATCATGCTCATGTGACTGTGGGAATGCTGCAACAGCCGTAAGCGTGAGGACTGATCACAAGCCGGTTTTCCCAGCACGGTTGTTAAGTCCAAACCATCACTAAATGAATGGTTGTTAAGTGAGGACTACCTATAACGTTATCTGGTGCCAGGCAGTCTAACCCCAGTGTAATCAAAGGGGAGTTAACCCTTTCTCTTCTCCAAAAAAGTGAGGAGGTGGGAGATAATTGTTCTTGATTTATTAAAAAGGGAGCTTTCCTGTTTCATTCTTCTTTTGTGCTATAGCTGTTTGTTACTATTGGTATTCCTTGAAAGTGTGATCTCTGTAGCAGAAGTGAATAAGGATAAATTGTTCCAGCTTCTGCTATAATGTATTGTATAATGTGTTCTGCTTCTTGGACAGTGCTTGGAGAGTAAAAGGGACCTGAGCATTCTGCTGCGGCCTTTCCTGTCAGTGGAATAAATTGTACAGAGCTCTTCCTTAACAAACAGCGCTTTCCAGATGCCTTAGACCAGCGTTTCTCAACCTTGGCAGCTTTCAGATGTGTGGACTTCCACTCCTGGACTTCCCCAGCCAGCATGGGAGTTGAAGTCCACGCATCTGAAAGCTGCCAAGGTTGAGAAACACCACCTTAGATTATAAATCCCATTCCCAGCCAGTTTGCCAAATCACTAGGTTTAATAAAGTTTCTATCCAACATGCCTCCAGGGTACTATGTGGAAGAAGGCTGCTATGTAACTTCAGATGTGAAGAGAAAAAGCAGGGCATGTTTTTAATTAATGACCACCAAGCCAAGCCTCAGTTTGGTGGGCTACTTGGAGGGAAGGATGTCCGTTAAACTCCAGTGTCTGTTAAATCCAGATTGATGCTATTAATGTTGTGTGCACTAATGTATATCCTTTGTGCAGTTCGGCAAAGGATGTAAAAACATTAATCGCACATTTATGCAAAGAATGTAAACTGACACAAATTAAGCAAATTATGTTCCTTGTATGGACTTCATCCATTGTCGGAGAGGGTTTGACGTCTGCAATAAAATGTTGGCCTTTGCATCCAAAATCTGTTGAATGGAGGTCTGGAGAATCAGGACTTTATGTTAGGAACAACGTGTGAGTTATTGATCTCACTGTATTTTCCCAGCACTGTGACAAAGGACTACAGATGCTGCCTTGCCCAGATGGCCCATCCTTTGTGGTTTCTAGCTGAGCCAGGATTTCAGCCTATGCCTCTCCCTCCCTTCCTTCTTGGTTATTATACTGTGCTGTTTGCAGCTCCAGTTGATTATTTTCCCCTAGGGCATCTTGGAGGCATTAAATAAAATGAATATAGATTTTGCAGTGAGTTGCAGTTTAGTGAGAATTCATTTGATTCTCTTCTTTTTCTCTCCCCCTCCCCTCCCCAACCTAATCAATAATTAGTGTAACAATACTTAACAGCCTAGCAATTTCTATTCTGGGGATCAGGGCAAGGCGAAGTATTTTGTGCTTGTAGGCCGAATAATGAATTGTACGTCCAACTTGAATGATTGCATTTAAAGGAAAAAATAGCACTTGGATAATTAATATGTTTTCTAAGCTGATATAAACCTGTAAAGTACCCTTGTGTGTATGTGCATATTTTAATTCTGTCTGAAAATTCATTCTGATGGTTTTTAACATTAAGCAGGAATCTGTGTTCAAAAACCTGTGATCTGAAAGAACTGTGGATACAGGTAATCCTCACTTGATGACCATTCGTTCAGGGTTTCAGTCACGTGATTGCAATTTGGGCGCTTGGCAATTGGTTTGCATTTACGATCGTCACAGCCTCCTGTGGTCACATGACCACCGTTTTCAACCTTCCCAGCCAACTTCCTGCAAGCAGAATCATTGGGGATCCGCATTATTTGCTTAATGGCCAAGTGGTTCGCTTAATGACCATGTGATTTGTTTAACAACTGCCGCAAAAATGGTCATAAAATTGGGTCAGATTCACTTAACAACCACATCACTTAGTGACCAAAATTCCAGTCCCAGTTGTCATTAAGTGAGGACTACCTGTAGTTGTTAATCCAAACTGTTTTTCTTACTAATTTGTTCCTCTTTCCTCTCCAATGTAGCTTGTCAGCCAACCCAACAGTATACTTTTCGACCATCACTCTATCAGCCGCAACAACCACCTCTTGCTCCTCCTACTTCAACCTCCTACCCTACCCCCAATCCTCCTTACATGCCCTCTAATCCTGCCAGTGCCATGCCTCCTCCCTTATACTCAGCCCAGCCCCAGGCCTCTCCAACGAGCTTGAATCCGAGTTCTTCTCTTCCTCCCCCTCCTCCTCCTGGTGCCTCCTACCAGCATGGCCGGCCAGGAGCTCCAGCATCTTCTCTGCCATACGCATTGCCTCCTGGACCAACAGGTACAGAGACTGCGACCAGTGAGTTGGCCGCTTCCCAAAAAACAGGTCCGCGCTTGAAAGGGCCGTGGGTCTTTGCATTGGGCCTGGGAACAGGGTGCCGTTTGTCTTATTCTTACTAATGTCGCATGTCTGTGGCGATCTTGTTTTGTGAATGACATAGCATCTGGGGCACACTTTGGCAATGGCAGAAGCGTTGCCATCTTTGCACGCTGCGCAGCGTCGAACGCTTCCTCACATTCTGTTCAGAGCAATTAAGATAGTAGGTTTCCGGCCACGAAGAGGAGACTCTTAAGCTAGGTGCAATTGGCGTTCCTCCCTGTTTCTTTACAGAATATTCTCACTTTTAGAAGAGCAGCTTCCATGACTTTATCAGATAAAGGGCATTGTAGGGTTGCTCGCCAAAAGACAGTCAATGTATTTGTGCCTGTCAGGAGGAATTGGCAGCTCTAAATCAGCAGCTTGTAAGAACAACTAGCTGTCTGGTTCGAGAAACTGTGGAAGGGAATCTGGCTGTTCGTCTATTTTTGCTGCATCCCAGGAGTGTTTAGCTCTTGTTTGCAATCTGTGGCTTAACAGCCATGAATCCTTGCAGTGACATGAGCACACTGCTCCTTTCATTGTTGACATGTTGTTCCCATCCTTCCTTCCAGGAGGTTTAGGGCATTATGTAGATGTCTTTTGCTAACCCCAAGAGGTGGACCAAACCATGGGATAGTAGCCGGTTCATGCATCATGCTAAACCAGTTTTATTTTAACCATGATCTGTTAACAGAGCCAGCGTGATTGGGCTCACAACTACTTCAATATGACGTGTGAGCCCAGCCCGCAACTGATCCCATAGAATGTAATGAGCTTCACTTCTGACTGGGATTTAGAGGCAGGATCTTTCACATCCTTGTCTAATTGCTAAACTTCTCTGGCCCTCCAAGATATTCTCTCTCTATAGCAATGCTGGCTGGGGAATCCTGGGAGTTGAAGTCCACACATCTTAAAGTTGCTGAGGTTGAGAAACACTGTTCTATAGGTTCTTGGAGTGGCATTCTTGCTGTACCTTATTTTTGTGCTTGCACCCATGTTATAAACACCCCTCCTTATCCTGCTGCCCTGGCTGGAAGTGATGGGAATAGCAATCCCAACATACCTGGAGGGCACTAAGTTTCGGAACATTTATATAAAATATCTATGCAAAGCAGCTGGGTTTTTTTTTTTCTATTTGCAGAAATGTATAGTTCCTGGAAGACATACCCTTTCTTGAAGCCAGGTGGGCGCCTTTTTGGTGGCTGCTGTAGTTTTTGGTTGTATTTTGTGAGTGAGACCACCAAGGGGGCCAAAGATATGTCATAATGCTGTGCAAGTGGGTGGCAGTGATTTTTAAAGGTTAGTTTGGGATATTCTTACCTTTTTTTCCAGTTTTAGGTATGAGAAGACTATTTGATGTCTCAGCATATCTTTTTTCCCCTTTGTTTCTTACCAAAAATCGGCAAGAAACCAGTTAGGGTTTGGTAATTTGCCCCCACCCCCACTTCATCAGTGTAATATGATAGCGTAAGTGATTTCAGAGTCATGATTTGCCCACCTCTCTGAAGTCTGTCTTTAGGCTATTTATTTTTAAATGTCCTAATTCTAACCAGGCAAAATATATTTGGCAGGTGACCCAATACATCAGTTTATATTCATGGATAAGGAAGTGTTTCCAGTTGCACCGAAATGCCAAGGCGGTTTAGAAAGCCGTTTAAACATGCAATTTCCCCACCAGGGGCTGAACAGAAGTGTGTGTGCATGACTAAAGCATCTGCTGCTGTTTGTATGTTAAGCATGGCGTGAACAAGGTGTGGCTTAAAAAACCCAAGAACCTCTTGTAACCTTGCTTTTGAACCCTTTGTCCCCTTTGGTCTCAGGCACGTTTTAATGCATGGTAACAGACCTATTCCTTTACTGATGTTATTCAGTATTCCCTCTTGGGGGAAAAAAAAAAGATTATACCCTGAGTGGAAGGTGGGGAGGTCATGATTTCTCAGTGGGAAAAGATTTCCTCTTATCTATCAGAGTGAAGGCTTAGGTGAAGTGCCATCACCTCCACATCCTACTGCCTATGTAGGGACTAAGACCAATGCCCTTTCCTGGTAGACAAAACAATTAGGATGCTTGGCAGATTCATTGTCTGGACTACAGAAAAGACTTCCCCAAGATGTAAACTCACAATCCCTATCCTGCCCAGCTTCAAATGCTGGGATTTGAAATCTAACCTTATTCATCCTGATTCAACCTGCAGAGTGTTCTTAGGACAAAAAAACTTTCTGCAGCGAGAGGCAGGTATCTTCCATTTGCAACCGATCTGTTAAAAGCTGCGTATGTAACCCTGTACTTATTTACCTGGAAGTGAGTCCCAGTGAAAGCAGTAGGATTTACTTCCACATCAATACATGTAGGGCTATGTTGTTAGCAGATCCACCCAATGTCTAAAAGGAATTGATTTATAAATGGCTCAGCAGTGAATCACCAACTCTGCTAGGCCAAGTCACGTTCCCAGTGACGACAAAGTACAGAAAATTTGCCTGACCTTGTTGTCCTTGCTCCTTACCTGCCAAGAATCAGGTTTTTTTTTTTCCTTTTCTGATCTCTTTGTGTTTTGTTTCCTTTGGTACCTATCTATCTGATGCAGGTAAAGCACATTAAGGTGGGCCTTGTCAAATAACCTAATCTCCTGTCCTGCCAAAAATAGGGCCACGTCGGGGTTGCTTATTAGCCAGTGCCCACTGTGACCATTTCAATAATAATACTAGTTTTAAGCAAAGGAAAAAAGTCCTGCCATGCCTTTGATTTCCTCTATAGCTGTAAATGTAGCAGTTTTGATTAATAGCCTATAAATTTGGTTTTTAGGGAGAATGTCAACCAGCTCTATTATTAGGCAAATAGATGTCAGCAATCAGATGTCAGATAGTGAGTGGCATCAAATAAGGCCTAGCCCCATCCACTACCCTCCCAACTACCACACAGCATCTCCTGCTTTCAGCTGGACATTTACTATCCCCCTTGTTGGCCTGGATGCATTGATCTCTAGAAGTCCTCAGAGCCAGATGGCTGCTGACAATAACAAAAATTAGAGGGATGGACAGTGGGTCTCCTTACCCTCCCTCCTCAGGACCATGCAGATCAGATTGGTATTGAGTGGCTGGAGGACAACTCCAAGATAGGGGCGGTGTTGTCTTCTTATTGTGAATCCAGGAAGAGTGGAAGATGGCAGATGGACTGTACTCCAACTGCCGCCATTTTATTTTTACATTTCTACTCTTACGTCTTCCAGCACAGTTAGATAGGAACCATGAATTGAGGTGAAGAAAAACTTCTTCAGAACTTCTACAGTGCAGGATTTCAAAATTAGTTGTTCCTTGGCCAAAGTAGGCGATTCTTTCTTTTCATTGAAACCTCTCAATGAGAGTATTAACAGCAAGAACATTATCTGAAATACACTTCCCCAAACTTCTCCAAGATGATACGGCTTCATTGCATTTCTGTGTGTAGGAAAAGAGGGAGTCATTGCTCTCAACAGAATGACCCTAAAAGTTAGTCAGGGATATCTCCCTTTCCTTTTTGTCTTCCGGCCTTATCACCTTGATCTAGTATACAACACGTCTTTTTTTTCAGAGCTGTTGGTCTTCAACTACTATAACCCTCAGCCGACCTAGTCAAAGGCACACCTGAAGGAATGTGCATTTTACTATCAGTAGTAAAACTGCAGGTGTCTGCAGAGCAAACAGTTTCAGAAGCCACACCATACTGCAGGGAGAAAACCTACATCAGCACTCTTTCAGAATTCAATCAAGTCTGTGCTCATTTTAGCACACTGTCTCCTTCCTACCCCCTATTTCAGTAACAAGAAATAGAATTCACAGATTAAATTCAAGCAGAGTTTACCTATCACAACAAACCATAATTTTGTTAATGGGTGTTTTTTTATTGAGCTACAATTAATGGATTCATGCTGGCTCTGAGCTGTAAACCATGCTTTCTAATCCCCAGTGGCTGAGTTTGCACATGTTAAACCACAAATAAGGAATCCTCATTATGGTTTAGTGCAGTATGTAAATTCTTTTTCAAATTGCATATTTGATGAAATTCTGGGGCTGAATGTGGAGAATGGTATGAATGCTGCTTCCATGGTGCTTTCTGCATCTCCATATACAAAGCCTAAAAAAATATAATAATCGTTCATAACGAATATATTTTGAAACACCACCTATGTTGTTTTTGCATTTTACCTGCAGAATATCATTCTTTACAAGACCAAGCCAGTTTCCTGCAAGGTGAATTAATTATCTTATAAAATAATTGAAGTTCAACAAAAGGATCTAACGAGTTTGAATCTAGCAGTGCATGCAATCACTATTTCAACATTCTGAGTTAATTAAATTTGGTAAATTTAAATGAAATTTAACATCTAATAACATTTTTTAATAAATATAAAAAGTGGTAATGAAATAACCAATCTGGGGTTTCCAATCACGGTTGTGAACAGCTGTTAAAGAAATGATTTATGAAGTTCTTGGCAACAGTAATCTTCCTGCAAAATACTAATGTTCAGTCAGCACTACAGAGATTAGAGCAGGTCTAGGTGGTTAAGGCACCAGGCTAGAAACCAGGAGACTGTGAGTTCTAGTCCTGCCTTAGGCATGAAAGCCCGCTGGGTGGCCTTGGGCCAGTCCTTCTGTCTCAGCCCAAGAGCCAATCAGGCGTGGTAGGAGAGTTCTAGTCCCGCCTTAGGCACGAAAGCCTGCTGGGTGACCTTGCGCCAGTCCTTCTGTCTCAGCCCAAGAGCCAATCAGGCGTGGTAGGAGAGTTCTAGTCCCGCCTTAGGCATGAAAGCTGGCTGGGTGACCTTGGGCCAGTCCCTCTCTCTCAGCCCAAGAGCCAATCAGGCGTGGTAGGAGAGTTCTAGTCCTGCCTTAGGCATGAAAGCTGGCTGGGTGACCTTGAGCCAGTCCCTCTGTCTCAGCCCAGCTCACCTCACAGGGTGGTTGTTGTGGGGAAAATAGGAGGAGGAAGGAGTATTAAGTATGTTCACCGCCTTGAGTTATTTATAAAAATAATAAAAGCGGGATAAAAAGAATCTAAAAAAAAAAGACAATTCAGCTATGTGCTGTTAACAGGGTGGCTGAAGAGACAGAGTTGCAGTCTTCAGAATAGTACCCATAGTCTGGGAAATGTGTATCTGATGCTTAAAAAAATAGAAATTGTGGAATTATTTGTGTAATTATGCAAATTGAAGAGCTTTACACAAATTATCTAATAGCTCCTTTCTCATGTAGACCCCCAAGATAGGGACCCCCAAGATAGGGAATGGAAAAAGTCATAAAAATGTTCATCTGGGGCACACCCATCCCACCATTTGTAGATAATAATAATAATAGCAATAATGCAGTCTGCTCATAAGAGATCCAAAATTTTCATAGAGAAAGGGCTGTCCACTCATTTCGGCTTAACTGAAATGGGTCCCTTTGTACGAGTCTACAAGGGAAAGTGGTTTGCACAAGAGATCAGGCTGAGAGCAAATGTGCATTGCCAGAAGATATGTAGGTAATCTACTGCATGTAAATCTATCTTTGTCTCCTTGGCACATATCCCTAGTGGAATTTTGTCTTATTCAGGAATTACCACGAGTTCATCCTAAAAATGGTTTGGATGGTACCCAGAACTCAATGTCCTGTCCTTCATCCATCCATCACAAAGATTGTTCAAATTAAAACCAAGAATGTATTTGTTGCACAACGTTGCTGTTTTTCACCGAGGCCTTTCAGAGTATCTTCTATGGTTTCTATCATCAGGTGATAATTATATTTTTTAAAGCTAACCAGAATTGGGCCGCCTATAAATCTGCAAAGTAAATTTGAGAAATACATCCAATGAAAATAATTACTACTGGTCTTTGTAATGACAGAACTGTAAACTTAGCAATACATGCCATCAATTCTGTTAACATCTAGGCCTCCTCAGAGCAGATCTGTGTATACTTAGCATCAACAAGTATCAATTCTGCTTCACAAGAATTTCAGCTTTGTCTTTGTTGCTTTTAAGAATGATAAGCTGAATGTGAAAAACATACTAAGTGGACATGGCCAATATTTGGTCAAATTGCAAATTGCTGGATTTAAGATGACCGAAGGTTTAGTGTTCTGCATTCCTCTTTTCTCAACTAGCCAAAACAAAACAAAACAAAAAATCTCACTAACTTGTAGTGGGTCAGACACAATGGAGTATGCGAAACTGAATTTCTCCCTCAAGCAGATATATCCTTGCCTGGAAAATGAGGGGACCCTGAGTAATTCCTAGCACTTGCATCTCCCAAACTCCTTGACTTTAGTTTTTTTCTAGATTACTTTCTCTTGACAAACCCAAACTTGGTTGTCTTTCCAAATTATTTGACTTTTGTGCAAACCACTTTCCCTTGTAGATTTGTACAGGGGGACCCATTTCAGTTGAGCTCACATTTTTTCCCCACTTTACAAGTTGATGTGCACTTACACATATTAATCCTCCTAATGAGATATGGGTTGTCCTGTTTCTCACCAATCATTTTCCTCTGGCCTTTGTGGTGAGAGTGTTTCCCACCCTAGTTTTTTGTTTCAGTTTTAGATTTGTACATTTGCTTTTAGGGTCCTTGTTAGGACCTGAAAAAGCTATACAGAAATGTTTCCATTAAGCATTGGAATTTTAGAATAGTTATCTAGGATGGCTTAGAAGCTGGAAGCACGTGGGGAAGGTGGGATGGAGAGAAAAACATTCCATTTGTAGTTTCCCCAGTGACCTTTATTTATTTACTTATTGGAGTTATATCCCATCTTTCTTCCAGGAGTCAACGCAGTGTATGTAGCACTTCCTCCTTTATTTTTTTTCTTTTGCAACAAACACCAAGGTTGAGCTGACCCAAAGTTGCTCCTGGAGCGCCATCTTGAAGTTTGATTTTGCTAAAAGCACTCTGTTTAGAATTTGAAATAGCTGCTCCACCATATTAGAAGTATTCCAGGAAAGTTGGAACAACCTGTCTGAAGCTTGAGGTGTTTCGAATTTGAAGTGTTCTGCATAGCCCTAAAAACACCTAATGAGCTGGAACTGAGTATTTTCATCCTAATTCCTCACCTTAACCATCATACCACACCAGCTTTCTGAGATTAAACTATCTGCAGATGTGGAAAGTCAGTCCACTTGAGCACCCAGGCCTCTTTACGAAGTATGAGTATGCAGAATTCTTACTCTTGTTACCAATTAAGATGATTAGCAACCCCAACAGCAACATTTGCTGATAGCTCAGTGTGCATACAAGCTGTAAATTGTAAATGGGCAGCTACGTTGTGTTCACAGCAGCTTTGTTTTTCTGATCTTTCTGGTTCAATCTGAACTCTCTTCTGTATGTTGTTGTGGATCTAGGGCTTGTAGGAGGAGTATTAGTACAATAAAAGATAGCTGCCCTCTTTGGTTGCTGCAATCATGATGAGACACAGCAGATGTAAAATTACTTGCTTTTTCCCAATATCTTTTAAACCATAGAACAGATTCGAGCCATGCATTAAGAGAATTATTGTATCGTTACAGGCCTAGTTCACTGTAATTAATAAATGGTTGTACCCATTTATAAGATAACTGGTCAGATCTTAGAAAGGGGAGTTGAGATGCAGATTCCCCATACTTGAAACAGTCACTCAGTGAAATACACAGATCCATAGAGGTGAATGGTGATGCTGTTCCAAACAACAAGCAGCTCTTAACTCAATATCCAAGGTGGGCTTCTCCAATGTGGTGCATTCCAGATGTGCCAGGATTTCAGTCACCGAAGTTGCTTGTTTGCTAAGAATTATGAGACTTGTGATCTGATACAACTGGAGGGCAACTTTGTTCCAAAGCATTGTCCTCTGTTCACATCTGCCAAAACAAATCTCAGCTTAGTTGGAAAATAACGAGTGAATAGTAATAAATGATCAAAACAATGTATGTAAAGCATCTACTTACAGCAGATGTTTCGAACTGTCTGCTGGTCTGTAAGCCAGCTTGATGTAGGGACAGCATGACTGGAATGATTTTATTATACTGTCAAGGTATATAGTACTTTAGAAGTCGACTAAGCAGAAATCCCAGGTCCCTACCCCGAAGTGTTTGCAAACTATGTTTTGGCAAGAGAAGAGGAAAAATTAGTGGAGGCAAAATATGCATAGTTGCAAGACAGTGTAATAGAGTTTGATTTCTGTTGGGTGTTAGGACCTAGGAGTTAAGCCAAAGGCTTCATAGATTCATTAAAAACAACGTTACAAGTATGGAAGGTTCATCCTTCTGTGACGTTTCTAGATTTGATGAAATGGTAAACTTCATATAGAACGTGGCAGGTCTTCCTCTTCGCCACTCAGATTTTCTAGATTTGCCCGTGACTGTTTGTTCTTGTTGCAGGGCCTCAGAATGGCTGGAATGATCCTCCTGCTCTAAGTAGAGCCGCAAAGAAGAAGAAGGTTAGCAACACAAGGATGAACTGACATATACCTGACCATCTTACAGATAATGTTAAGCCAGGTTTAGCTTTGCATGCAGGATGGTGCCTTCTTCAAACGTGACACTTGCAAGCTTTCTCTTCCCTTTCCTCCTTCCATGTGGCTTGGGAAAATAATACACCAAACTTTATTTTTTGCTTTAACAGAGTCATGGAAGTTATTTTTCTTCTGTCTGACCCAAAGCATTAAATATTTGTTTGGAATTGCATGCAGATTGGACTGTTCTGATCATCTTCAGAGGCTTTTCTCTGCTTCCCTAACTGATGAAAGAGTTAATGTGGGAAATATTAAATGTAGCCCCCTCCCCCCATAAGACAAAGGCAGCACCTCAGAAATGGTGAAAATGTCATTATTTCCCTTATACAGCAGAAATATACAACTTGGTTTGCAGGGCCACATGTAGTCACTGAAAGAATTGTGATTTTTAATATGACAGAAGTGGAAAATTATTAAAAATATGTTATGGAAGGTAATTGGAAGGTAATAGTAACCACATTTAATCTTAATTAAATATA
The DNA here is from genome assembly GCF_035149785.1 of Candoia aspera. Lineage (NCBI taxonomy): Eukaryota > Metazoa > Chordata > Lepidosauria > Squamata > Candoiidae > Candoia > Candoia aspera. Next base: position 66,710,980 of record NC_086160.1, read on the forward strand.
AATTAAAGCTACAGCCCTGGAGAGCCACTCAGAGGACAGCTTTGTCCCTTGGCCCAGAAAATGTTGTGCACCCCTAACTTAAAATATCATTTGTAAAAGGTTAGAGAATTGCAGAGATGATAAAATTTGAGTTATGCAAGATTGAGGGATAGGGTGAAAAGATGGGATTTTTTTTTAAACTTGGTAGGGATGTATAAATCCAGATTTCTATGGGTGTGGTTTTATGATATTCAATAAACCGATATTTTTGGCAGTTTTGACTGGAAACGGTTGCCTATGTCTTTTTCTGGTCAAATGTCTTAAATGTTTAAATGGCCTTTTGCTAAGTTCCTAATAATAAAGTTAATTTTCATAGATACTTAAAACCAGTCAGTTGATAACTCCTGCTAGGTTATTTTATGCAGGGTTATAAAAACGAAATAGTTAATACAATTGCTTCAACTGATAGAATTTGAATACATTTTTCTTGCAACGTTTCACTCGTTCCCTGTTTTCGTTTTAGGCGCCTGACGCCTTCTTACCGCCTGTTCCCATCACGGCCCCCATCATGACTCCTTTGTCAGACCCGCAAGCTCAGCTGCAGCAGCCCCCCACTTCAGTCCCACCCCCAGCCCAGGTCCCCTTCCAGCCTTCCCATCTGCCTCCGGGCCAGCCAGGGTTACAGAGCCCCTTCCAGAACGTTCCACAGCCAGGGGTCCAGACAATCCTGACTCCAGCTGTATCGGCATCTAGCATGGAAGGAGCGCCAGGAGCTCCCACAGGAAATGCCATGCAGGTAAGCTTGTCTCAATATGCCAGTGATTGTGCTTGGATGTCACCAAGTTCTTACTTGTATAAGAGGTCCATGCATGGCCTTTGCATAGTAGATTCTTCCCTGGAATGTTTTGAACAATTCCAGAGGCTGAAAGCACCATAGATGAGGAGGCATCTGCTAGGGAGGTATTCTAGAACAGTGTCTGCAGGAAGATTTTCAAGGAATCCCACTGGTGGAGATGCCCAGTGTTTGTCTCCCCTGCCCCTGCTCCTCCCACTGAACTTGGACTATGATATGAACTATGATATGAACTTTGACCATGATATGAACTTTAACTACAGGTAGTCCTCGCTTAACAACCATTCATTTAGTGATGGTTCAGACTTACGATGGTGCTGGAAAACTGATTTACAATTGGTCCTCACGCTTATGGCCGTCTCTGTGTCCCCTTGGTCACGTGATCACAATTTGGACACTTAGCAGCCGGTTCTCATTTATGACAGCGTCATGTGGTCACGTGATTGCCATTTTCAACTTTCCCAGCTGGCTTCTGGCAAGCAAAATCAACGGGGAACCGTGTGATTCACTTAATCACATGGTTCGCTTAATGCCTGTGGTGATTTGCTTAATGACTGCCTCAAAAAAGGTTGTAAAATCGGGCCGGATTTGTTTAATGACCGCTTCACAAAGCAACCAGAATTCCAGTCCCAATTGTGGTTGTTAAACGAGGACTACCTGTATAATGCCAAATTCCTTGGTGGTTCAAAGCTATAAGCCCAAGATAGAAAATCCTTTTAACCCTCCCTGAAACATCTTGTTCATTTGGCAGGGAAGCAGTTATGCTCCTTTCTTTAAAAGGGGGGAAAAGGTAATCAAGGTAAAGGCCTGCCCCTGAGAAAACCTTAGGCACTGAGGAATCAGGGCATGCCCTTTTCCTCTCCTTTGGGTGACAAGTCAATTGAAACCAATGTTTTTCTTGAGATGGGCAATAAGAAAATGGGAAAATGCTAAAGTCTGGACTTCACATAGGATATATAAAGTCTATATTTTACAGACTACTGAATAAATTCTATAAGGATATAGAAGCTTTCCTCTGCTCCAAGTTGTCTTGACCGCTAGGTGTCAGAAGTGAGGTGGGGGTGGCGAATAAGCCCAGCCTCTTTTTAAAATTCCATGTCTGTCAAGCAACTACTTGTGATTCCCTTTGGGCCCTCCCTTGCTACAAGGCCAGAAGTCCAACCAAGTTATTTAGCTTCTTCATAATGGAGGGAATTCATAGACTTTATTGTAATCTATTGTTCTCCTATTAAAGACTGGAAATAGGTATGAGGCTTTCTTAAACCCAGTGTTTCTCAGCCATGCTGGCTGGGGAATTCTGGGAGTTGAAGTCCACACATCTTAAAGTTGCCAAGGTTGAGAAACACTGCTCTAGCCACTGGGCACTGAGAAGAGCCTTGGATTAAGACATAATTTGTTGAAACCATTTTTAAACCACAATTGGATGGGCTTGCACAAGACGATAAGTCATACGCCATAAATTATTAGGGTGTGACACAATGTGTGAACTTAGCCATAGTTGTTTGAGAATCCCACTTGGTAAAAAGGCTGGGGACACGAGTTCCAAAAAATCTTCAATTATTTTTTTCCCTCCTCCAGCACATGCAGTCCCTGCCCACAGAGAAGATAACAAAAAAGCCCATTCCTGAGGAACACCTTATCCTAAAGACCACTTTTGAAGCTTTGATCCAGAGATGTCTCTCTTCAGCTACAGATCCGGTACATCTTTCATATGCGATAGCAGCTCTGTTATTTTAAAAAATGCATTTTGTGTAGCTTAATCATATATTCATAGCTTGTAGCATCCATCATTCTGTGACAAGTCACCAGAGCTAATTTATAGCTACTAGCTCAGCTGTCTCCATGCTTCATATAATCAGGTTATCAAGGAAATTGCAGCTACTGTGTGATTTATGCAGTGGGCCATAGATGGAGCCCCTCCTTCTGGAAAGCTGAGATGAAATTTAGTGCTTGCCAGTGCGCATGGGGAGCAAACATAAAGGTGTGCAAAATACCCATTTATAGTTATGTCTAAAATGGGAAGCAGATGACTACCATGGTTCTTTTAGCTCCTGACTTACTCGGGGAACACTTTTTTTTTTTTTGCACAGAGAAGCTTTTAACCATCTTCAGTTTGCATTTTTCCTCCATTTCAGTTAGTGGTAAGCTACAGCACCAATCATCCCAGCCAAGATGGGAAGTGTTCAGAAATGATAAAAGTGGTAGTAGAGCAAATGTTGGAAAAGGCTGAGATGCCTAGCAGGTTTCAGCATTACACTATCCTGAGACCTACAAGGAAATAGCAAGGGCTACAGAAGAATTAGTGAACTCAGTTCAATTTGGCAGATCCGTAAAGCCACTGGAAGTTAGAAACAAGAAAGGACAGAGGAGTTGCCTGTTGGCATTATGTCACAAACCAACTCCCGGTTCATCTTTGGACTGTAATCCAATATGGAGAATTCTTTTCTTCCCACTAGTAAAAGTAAAGGTTTCCCTTGACATTAAGTCCAGTCGTGTCCAACTCTAGGGGGCGGTGCTCATCTCCGTTTCAAAGCCGAAGAGCCGGCATTTGTCTGTAGACACTTCCGTGGTCATGTGGCCAGCATGACTACACGGAACGCCGTTACCTGCCCGCCGAAGCAGTACCTATTAATCTACTCTCATTTACATGTTTTCGAACTGCTAGGTTGGCAGGAGCTGGGACTAGCAACAGGAGCTCACCCTGTCATGCGGATTCGAACCACCAACCTTCCAATCAGCAAGCTCAGCGGTTCAACCCGCAGCGCCACTGCGTCCCTTTCTTCCCACTACTAGGATGCAAATCCATCAGCTAGATTTTGGACTCAGCCTGAATTAAGTAGCTTATTTTTCTTGATCCCAAAGCCAGTTCTTTGTAGCTTCCATGCAGTCTCAAATAAAAGACTGCAGCTACGCAGCCACACAGAGCAGTTCTCAGATTCTTCTAGAACAATACAGAATGTGATGTGTTTCAGTCCTCCTTCTCCAAAACATAAAGGAAAAGCTAAGCTTTAGACGTTCATCAAGGGTAGCCTCATGGAGAGCACATTGTAGTAGTCAAGTCAGGATGCAGCCAAAGCATGAGTAGCTATTAGCAGGTCTGATCAGTAAATCCCATTAACTTCCTCTCCCCCACAACAGATTACTCTTGCCTGAAACATAGCTGACTTTTGAAACATCCACCCTCAAATATTTAAAATCCCAACACATATGCGCACACCCCACCATGCAGTTCCTACCCGTCTTCTCCGAAGGGAGCAACAAGATACTCAGGGCATTGTAGGTGCCCTAACCAGGCAGTGTCTGATGATCACCAATTTGAGTAAGACTAAGCGTGTCCATAGAGGGGACGCGGTGGTGCTGTGGGTTAAACCGCTGAGCTGCTGAGCTTGCTGATCGGAAGGTCGGCGGTTCGAATCCGCGTGACAGGGTGAGCTCCCGTTGCTAGTCCCAGCTCCTGCCAACCTAGTAGTTCGAAAACATGTAAATGTGAGTAGATTAATAGGTACTGCTTCGGCAGGCAGGTAACGGCGTTCTGTATAGTCATGCTGGCCACATGACCGCGGAAGTGTCTACGGACAAACGCCGGCTCTTCGGCTTTGAGATGGAGATGAGCACCACCCCCTAGAGTCAGACACAACTGGACTTAAAATCAGGGGAAACCTTTACCTTTACTAAGCATGTCCATAGCATAACATAAACCATTGTTTAACAACTCGTTAAGCAATTTAGGTCTTTGTTTGAAACCTGTGCATAACTGACAGTTTGAGATTATGGATTCCATAGGGTGCATGTTATCACTCATGACCCTGCTTTCACACAATATTTCAAAGGATTCTGTGTTTAGGAAAGAACTCCATGCCTTACATTCATAGGATAGAAGTAACACTTAACTGAAATCTACTGGTATACATCAAACTCATCACCTGATGCCCTCCTAGTATGTTGGACTACATAATTCCCAGAATTCCTCACTACCATGGCATTCTAGATATCATGGAATGTATCTGGAGGATGCTAGAGAGGGCAAACTACATCAGATTTTATATGTGCAGAGTCCTTATGTGTTGTATTCAGTCTGAATGCAAGATGTTCTCAGGGGTGGAAATGGTCAAAGTAGAATCTCTGACTGTAGTCCTTTCACCATGGATGTACATCTTGAAAGCCCAGGTAGATGCAACTGTTCTCGGTTTTCTGTTCTGCTTTCTTCCATAGCAAACCAAGAGGAAATTAGATGATGCCAACAAACGCCTGGAGTTTCTGTATGATAAACTAAGAGATCAGACGGTAAGCTTTATTTATAGCCATGCACCTCTCTTACAGCCAGTGATTCTTCTGTCCTGCAGGTTTTTTTAATCAGGTTCAGAATACTTTCATTCCAGGAGACCTTCAAGCTAAGCAAGATAACTTCAGGAGTAGAACTTCCTTTTAGTTTTGAGATAATTCTCTGGGCATTGATATTTATTTTTGCTTTCATTTCTCCCTTCGTGCATTTAAAAACACATGTATTTGTTAGAAACATGCACTGTGCTGTGGAATGGGCCCTGTAGTGTTCTAACAAATACGTAGAATGCCTTCCTAGGGTGCCTTTGAATGTCTGTGATAAGCTATCATAGAGTAATTTTGTGTTTGGTAGCTAGATGTTTAAATGCATTGATCAGTTAGCTGTGGGATGAAATCAGGACTAAGTCTAATTTATCTCTTGAGGATTCCAAATCAATACAAGACCCCCTGAAGCTCAGATTTGGTCCAGGACGTTATATCCCCAGTGGTCTGGCAGTGCAGCAACAGAAGATAGTTTGTAGCATCTGGCATTCCGTAGTTTGTTGCCTGGAAGAAAAGCAGGTTACACTTGAGTGTATGGGATATAATGAAAATATTTTGCGGGATTTGAGGGGAGAGACATGGGTCCTCACTCAAGATGGCTGCAGTGAAATAGTTTATGCATTCACAAAATAACTTCCAAGGTGGGTGTGGTTGCTACAAACTAGTCATCTTACAGAAACTACATTAGTGAAGCTAAAATTGTAAACTACCCAGAGTCCCCCATTGGGGGTGATGGGTGGTGACATAAATTTAATTAATTAAAGCAGTGGGGCTGTGGGTTAAACCACTGAGCTGCTGAACTTGCCGATCGGAAGGTCGGCGGTTCGAATCCACGTGACGGGGTGAGCTCCCGTTGCTAGTCCCAGCTCCTGCCAACCTAGCAGTTCGAAAACATGCAGATGTGAGTAGATTAATAGGGACCGCTTCGGCAGGCAGGTAATGGCGTTCCGTTTAGTCACGACCATGGAAGTGTCTACGGACAAACACCGGCTCTTCAGCTTTGAAACAGAGATGAGCACCGCCCCCTAGAGTCGGACATGACTGGACTTAATGTTAAGGGAAACCTTTACCTTTAAATAAAATAAAAATAGCTTGCCTAGGAATCTGTATGTGCTGGACTTGAGCTTCAAACCAGAAAAGACACTCTTCTGAACTCCTGGTTTTCTGTTCCAGTGATTGTTTCCCCAAAGCGGCAATGGTTAGGGATGCTATTATTCTCTAAGAAGTTAGGAGATGAAGAGCTTGGCCAAAAACTAAGACTAGGGTGGTAGTACTGTATAAGTGTAGTCCCAGCCCAAAGCCCATCTTCTCCCCTGTACGACAGAAGGCAAATTCTGTGATGGATTCTGGTTGGTTGGCAAATTGAAGGAGGCTTGGGGAAATGGCTTAGTAAACCACATACTGTTAGGGGGAAGGGGATACTGCTACAACCTTATAACTACCAGTTGTACTTGGCATGTGCGACTATCCTTACCCTATTAGCAGCTGCTTTTTGTTGGTTAAGCAGGTTGAGCTGCTATTCAGGTGAACAAGAAAGAAGGTTTTGTTTTGTTTTTTAAATAGCTATAGCAGTTCTAAAATTGCAGTTTGGAGAGTGTTTGATGTCCAAACAGGCCCAGGTTTGGAAAACAATAATTGTGGTAAGGATGGGTCTCATATTGTTTTTTTCCCTCTTTTCCAGCTCTCACCAATGATAATCAATGGTTTGCACAACATTGCCAGGAGCATTGAAACCCGGAACTATACTGAGGGGCTGAACATTCACACCCACATTGTCAGCACAAGTAACTTCAGTGAAACGTCAGCTTTCATGCCCGTGCTGAAAGTAGTCCTCACTCAGGCCAACAAGCTTGGTGTCTGAAGTGGGCTTCAGTAGAAGGCGTGTAGCTGTGGAAGGGTGCATGAAATGTTCCACATTCTGTCCCTTAGAGCATGATGCAGTAGAGAGCAGATCACTGCAGTCTCCGTGCAAGATGAGCTTCATTTTAGAAAGGCCCATGAGCTCTGGTGCTTATTCTTTCTCTTCTCTTTTATTATTCTTACCTACAGATACTGTATTTAATTATGCCACCCCCATATTGTCCATTTTAAATGCATGTTATCTGCTGCTTTGAAAGTGGCTTTTAAATACTGAAAAGAGAGAGTATAAGGCAGCCATCGAAGAAATCCCTTCCACAATTCTCAGTATCAACCAATTAAAGGTTCCAGATTCTATTTTATATGTGTGCTGAGTTATTCTTCATTTTAAGCATCCATTGTTGACTTGATTATAGTTAGTTTAACTTTCAGTTCAGTTAATAGCTTTGTTTTTGTTGGGCCACATGATTGTTTATTTAGACACGTTTCCATGAAATTAAACTTCCAAAGTACTTCTCGGAAATTAAACTTCAGCCTTATTTTTCAGAACCTCACCCTCTGTGTCAAAATGACACAAAGGCTGTTTTGAATAGATCATTGCATTGATGATGATCTCATCCGTGATGGAATCGTGCCATTGGATCCATAATTTCTTCTGATGTTTCATGTTTCCTAAGCTTTCACACTTTGCATCTTCATGAGATGAGTGTTGGCCAGTATCTCCTAAGCACTCCCTCCATGTGTGAGAGGACAATGAGAGATATTCAGGTTAAATGCCAGGGTGTTGGCCTGTTTTTCATGATTGTGTGCAGCATTATAAAGATTTATTTATTTACAGTCCAAGACCAAACCAACAAACATTAAAACATATACAGGAGTTAGGAAAAAAAGTTATACAAATAAATTACATAAAAACCAAAGACAATCAAAGCTGGGAAGAAAGCACCAGCTGATCCCTGTGGGCTAAAAGTACACACAGAAATTTTGCTGCTGCCCTTGATACATTTTGGAATCGATCACTTAAAAAGAAGGTGGTGGTCTCGTCATCATGGGGAAAATTATGCTTTGTAATAACTGGGTTTATAAGTTTTAATCACTGTATATAAAGTGGGCATTTTAATAAAACGAGGTATAGATTCAATCTCTATCTCAACACATACAAATTCAATTTTCCTATGGGAGGTTGAAATATCTCCCACTTGCCATCCTTCTGGATAGCACATCCATTTGGGCTGGAAGAAAAATGCCTCATATGGAGAGTACAGGATCTTAAAAAAAAATAGGGAGAGTCCTGGAGCATGGGGCAATTCTTCTATAACAGATGGGAGATTTTGGCCTTGACTGAATATCTAAATCCAGACCTTCTGTCTGAGTTCTGCTAAGGTTTTATCAAGGCCTACAGTAAGTAGAGGTGGTATTGACAGACCACAATATATCAGGTCTTGGTCAATTTGCTTTTGCAGGGTGGATGCAAATTTATTGTTCATGGTAAGATGAACCAAGGAGGCTCCCCCCAAAGGATCTCCCTTGCCTGGGACCTTAAGCAGCATAGTCTGCATGCCTCCCCCAAAGAGATGCTACCTGATTCCAATTGTGTTACAGCACGTAGGTTGAGTGAGAGATGCATACAGACCATAAAACTCAACCCGTATAAACCCATTAGTACCCGTGGTGCATCATTTTGGAAAAATTGTCTTGTGCAGGCTTCTTTGTGTGTCCAGAAGAGGTTTTGTGTATTTATTTAAATTCCGTGGCTTTCCAGACAGCTTGAAATCTCAACTACTACAACCCAATGAATGAAATTCTTCCACATACTGTCATCTCATTCCTAGATGGATTTAAACTTAAAAGCTTCCACTGCTTTAAAATAGAAACTTCTTTTCCCCAGCTATCTTTGGTCGTTTAAGCATAGTTTTGAGAAGTTTATTTAGGTTTCAGAGACCACGCATTTTTGAATGCATGATTATAACAACGATTCCAATAGAGTATGCATAGCTCAAGAGCTGAACTGTTGGGTTAATGAACCAGCTGCAGGAAAACCACCAAGTTAAGAAAACACCAAGAACTCAACAGTTGCAAAAATGAGCTAGTCAGAAGCTTGCTTATCTAGTGTGGAGTGTCATTCCTAGGCTATGGAATGCACCTCCTTGGGAGTTGCATTTGGGCCCCACTCTCTTCTTAGAAAACCTGTAAAGATTTCCACTAGACTTTTTAAGTTGTTGATTCAAAAATAACTTTTTGAAAAGGTTTTTCAGCTTTCCATTTAACCAGTCACCTGAATACTCATTTAAGGAGAAATGTGGATATAAATTGATTTTATTTTAAAAAAGGATAATCCACTAAAAATTCTTTGAAGCAGCTGAAGAAGGACTCAGCAAGAAGCTGGGGAAGGCAATGGCAAACCACCCTGCTATAGTCTGCCAAGAAAATGTCGCGAAAGCGGCGTCCCCCCAAAGGGTCAGACATGACTGGGTGCTTGCACAGGGGACCTTTCACCTTTCATCTTCAAAAAGCTGTGCAAGAAGAGCTGTTCCTACTGTAAAAATGGGAATTGAATGGAACCCAGATCGTGTGAGCTGATACAGAGAGTTCTGCATCTCTACTGTAAGCATAATGAACCAGATCCTTTTGCCTTAGCTGGGATGAAAATGGAGGCTTCTAATTGCCCCTCCGCTTTTAATTGGCTTAAAGCACTTGAGCTTTACATAAGGAATTATTATATAATTTTTAATTGCAGGTAGCTAGCCAACCATTCAATTGGTCTGAAGGTCATGCTTGATCTACAACCTACAGTCTTCCAGATAGTGTGGAATTGATCCCCTCTGCGTAGAACCGCCACCCTCACACAAACCAGTCTCCTTCACAGAACACACACGTCCCATTCTTGCAAGCAGAAACAACAGAAGATAAAATGTAATGGAAAGGGGGAGGGGGAAGCAGTAAGTGCATCGTGAAGACAAAAAAAGGGAACAACGGGATGTGGAAGAGGTAAAGAGAAGAGCAAGCTGGTGGGAGCAGGGGAAGAGAAAGCCTGATAAACGAATTTAGAAGGCTAATTTTGCCAGGCAAAGAGCTCCCAAAAAATTATAGAGCATTCAGTTTTTTAGCAGCATGTCTGCAGCCATTTAGATTGCTTGCTCATGCCTATTATTTCAGGGGCTGCTGTTCTTATCAGCTTGTCCTCCCCCCCCCCCATCCCACCCCTATAGTTATTTGGGGCAACAGATAATCTTATTAAGGAAAAATAATAGACCCATCATGAGGATTCCGCGAGAGGTCACTAGGAGTTCACGATCTATTTTAAAAATTAGTTCAGATTCCAGCAAGTTCACATTAAAGAGGTAAATTTCATTCTTTATTTTCAGTTTAAGAACACTGTTAATGCATATAGTATACAGGCCTTCACACGAAACAAATATTATACTTTTGTAACCTCGGGCCTATATTTGAGCCTGAATGTGCAGAGGTCCCCCGGGGCCTGAAAAATATTTCAAGGGGTCCTCCAGGGTCAAAAGGTTGAGAAAGGCTGCATCAGAGAGAAGCCTCATCACATCTGCAAGATAGCATTCTGCTAGTCTTGGCATACACAACAGGACTTTCCCTAACAATCGTACAATTGTCTATGAATAGTCCTGGTTGACGGCTGTGTCCTGCCATAAGAGCAGTGTTTAGAGATTTAGATTTCCCATATATATATATATATTTAATGCCAGCCTTCTTCACAGAGTTAAGTTACTGACTAAACCAGTGTTTCTCAACCTCGGCAACTTTAAGATGTGTGAACTTCAACTCCCAGAATTCCCCAGCCAGCTTCTGGGGTCATCTCTTAAACTCTGTATTCACCTTAACCCTAGACCACAGTGTCTGATAAAGTATTCAAAATCCAAAATATGTCTCCTGTTGTATGCACAATGCATGGGCTCTATAGCAGCAACCAGCTCAAAATTATGTGGGATTTTGCTCAGAAGATGCTTATTGGACATTGCTCTCTAAATAGGTAAGTTTCACATGAGCTTTATTCCAGCCTGGTACCCTCCAGGTACTTACATTAATTGGGAACTATGGAAGTTCTACTCTAATAAATCTGAACAGTAGGAGGTTAGGAAAGATAGTCCTAAATAAATCTTTTGTCTTCAACTGTTGTTGCATGGTCTAAAGAGTATTACAAGAACTTGAATGCTATATACAAAGGAAATTAAGAACTAGGGTCTTCCAAGTGCACATTTGAGCTCTAGGGTGATCCCAGGTCTGAAAAAGATAGAAGACGATAGCCCTGAGTTATGTGCTAGTCTTGGTAGTTACCAATGGCTCTTTGATCTGGGTCCAGAAGTAACTACAGAAGGCCATGCGATTCAAAGACCACTGTGTACTCTATACCCTGCCCTTGAGAAAACTGCAGAATTGTGCATGAGCACGTGAATATTAGCACAGTGTCTCTGAACAAGAAAGACAAAATCCAAGGAGTAAAGGCCTTGAATCAGAAATAAAATGGAAGGAATCCAAGGGCACAGAACAATTGTTAAATAAGGTTATCAGGGGAAAATATTCAGCAAAGCACATAGGTTTATAAAATGCTACAATCCCTTGATATAAGAAGCCCAGCTAAGTTAATTGGTTCCATCTGGTCACTAGGCAACATCTATGCCATTACTAATTAGGTCTATATCCTGGATAACCCCTGTTTATATATATATTTTTAAAATTCATACTGTGATTCCTAGCTATAGCTACTTCAGTATCACTGCACAGTCTTGAAGGAACCATGTAATAAGGCAGGGGGAAAAAACCAATTCAGTTCTTGAAATGAAGCCTCGTCATCCATTTATGGAGGTGCGGAGATGATTCTGAACTATAGCAAAAAAGTCTTTTGTCTAAAGCGCCCTGGGTCTTTCATCAGAAGACCTCCTCCCACACATTTTCTGGAGCTATTTATTAATTTCCAGGCCTCTTTTTCTATCCTGTCAATTTTAATCATACCCTATTTGTGGACTGTTTATAATATGTTTATAATATTATGTATTACAATGTTTCGTATATAATACAACATTTTGTATTATAATGTTTATAATACAAAACATTAACATTAGATTATATAATTTTATAACACAGAAAGATTAAAAAACAATTTGTATCAGTGTATAATCACTATTATTCTTGCTTGTTTAATGAAACACAAAGACAAATACAATCTGAGATCAATAAATCACTTTAATTCCTGTCACTACTACCCCGTTCACCCGCCGGATATAACCTTTGCCTCATGATGTGGAGATTAATTTTTTACTCTTATTTATATTATTTACTACTGTAATTTTATATTGTATATTTTATTCATTGTATGATTGTTGTTTTAATTGATTACTGTAAACCGCCCAGAGTCCCCTGAATGGAAAAGATGGGCGGGGACAAATTGGATAGATAGATAAATACATACATACATACCCCATGGTCGCTGATGCTGGAGGTGGCTTGACACCCTAGCACAGTGTTTCTCAACCTTGGCAGCTTGAAGATGTGTGGACTTCAACTCCCAGAATTCCTCAGCCGGCATGCTGGCTGGGGAGTTCTGGGAACTGAAGTCCACCATCTTCAAGTTGCCAAGGTTGAGAAACACTGCCTTAGCATCTCATATTTTTCTCTACCAGCATTTGGTATCTTTTAGAGTCTTTGCTAGCTATGGGTGACAGGGCTGAAATGGAAGTTTGAGAATGTCCTAGGACCGACCTTTCAATCAGGCAGATTGAGGCAATGCTGGAGAAAGTCACAATAGCAGCAACTGCCTCTCTCCACCATTTCAGTGTATTGAAAGAGAACTGTGTGTGCCAGTTTGAAAAAGGCTGGGCAAGGCAGACTCTTCATTCGATGCTCCCTACTTCTCATATCTTATGACAATGTATTTTTCCATTGCTGTATGCATTTGTTCATGCACTGGACTCAAATAGCTGGTTGAAGCCCTGCAGCTCCCGTCACACTAAAGGCTGCTAGAAACCAAAGTATCTGAATGGCCACAGGTGGCATTCTCCACTCTAGACTATCCTGTGGTTCTGAAGGACCCTTATCCCACTGCCTATGTTGAAGTAATATTTATCTGTCACTCCAGTTGGCTGTTCTATGAGGAATGGGAAGAATCAGGTAGGAACTGGACTTGCCTCACCAGAGGCATATTTCCTGCTCATCCTTGTTACCAGGAACCTACTTTAGTGATCAGCTGCCTGGGAAGAGATGCCGAGGATGTTTGACCACATAGTGAAGACTGATGTAGGACATAGGATTGTGAGATCTTTCTTTTTCTGTCTTTCAGCTTTTTCCTTTTCCTTGACCTTGGTCTGATTTTGACAAATAGCAAACAAGATGGAACTGTTCCTGCATTGTATTAAAACAGCCTTCTCAATCTGCTGGGACTGCAGCCTGGAACCTAAAGTATCTGGTCAGCAACAGATTGAGAAAGGCTGTTTTACACACTGGTTCATATCTGACCTCAAGGACATCTGAAAAAGATTGCTTCCCTCTTCTCCACATGCCATTTTATATTTCACGTACTCTGGTAATTGAGATTGATTATTCTCTTCTCTTTAAGCACCTCATCCATGTCTTGTCTAATTTGAGGGTTTAATTAAAGTGTCATTGGGATCAGATAGACTTTAATAGGAATTTGGATAAATGAAGTGTTAGATGTACAAAGTGGTAAGACATTCAAATATCACTATCTATGTAAATCTACTCAAAAGCTGTTGAGTAATTACATTAAAGTTCAGCAAGGCTTTCTCCTGAGTAAGAAGGTTTGTTTCCAAATTACAGTACTTTAAAGGCTGATGCAAACTCTCATTTAATAATATGGTAGTTAGTCCATGCAGTGACCAGGAGTCAAAAACGGACTTGAAGGCACAAAAAAAAGAAGGTAATTTATATTAATTTGGAACTTAATGTGAAGTGTGAGCCATTCAAGATGTTGTATTCTACTGATGTCTTTTAAGTTGAAAGATAAACTATAGGACTTTCCTTCCCAGACAATAACTCACATAATCCTCAACCAGTCTTGCTGGCTGAGACAATGGGAACTGTAGTCCAACATGTTTGAAGGATAATGGGTTGGGGAAAGCCGTTAAATATTTTACTTTGGGGCTTATTTTCAGCTTCGATTCTCATACACCTGCATCCTTCATAACAGCTAAATTAGCTTTTGTGGGCTTGGTGCCCCTATAAATATTGGACTTACCATTATGGGATAGTTGTAATTGTACTTCAGTGCAATTGGGAGGTCCTCAGCCGGGGAATATGGATATAGCACATCGTATCTTCAGGGTTACATTTGAATCCTTATAAAAAAGTAATATTTACAAATCCCTGCATCTGAATTATGATCCTTTGACTTTGATCCTAACAGCAAAGTCCTTTCTGGAAAAGCAGGAGGGTTCAAAATGCACTAATAGCATATTCCAGCCTTGTTTCATTTGGCAGACCTACACTTAACCTTACCCCATTCAGTGTCTGGATTCATTGATCACCCTAATCCCTTTTTGTTTTAACCATGGTTTGCTCACAAAGCCTGCTGTTACCCCTAGTCCCAAATCAGTCTTCTCTCAGTCTGAGTTCCAGCTGCATTGGAACATCTGCATGGCATTCTTCTTTGTTGGAGCTGGGGAATTTCGGTCCATTCAGCCTAACCAATATGTACCAGCAGCAGCAGGCAGCGATTCTGAATCGCTCTCCCCCCCCTTGCCCCATCCCTTTAAGAGCACGCATATGATTGGCTGTAGCTATGCAGGTTTTTTCTCCCATTCTCTCTCTCTCTCTCTCTCTCTCTCCTTCTCCCCCAGCCCCCCCCCCTGTTTTTTTCATCCTCTGTTGCTATGTGGAGTTCGGCTTTGCCACAGCAGCAGCATGGATAAGATGCTAGCTACAGCTGTTTAAGTCATGCATCCCTAGACAAATTTTAAAAGCAGTCCTGGGAAGGAAAAGATCAGAGGAAGGAAGAGAAGCAGGGGAGGGAGAGGAGGAAAAAAGGAGATCTGACCCCTAAAACAAAAGGCAATTATAGGCTTTCATTCCCCCTTCTCTCCTTGCCTTCCCAGTCGCCCAATAAAAGAATTTCTACCAGCTTATGCAGTCCCTGAAGCTCCACCGTGCAGTGGTTTTCTTTTTGGCTATCATGTCAAAGCTAGGAACCAAGAGCATGATGAATGGAGAGACAGAAATGTCCTGCGATGGACAAGCGGAATCAAGAGAAGAAAAAAACAAGCAGAAAGTCGGACCAAAGAAAAACATTGTGTGGAGGAATGTCATCCTGATGGCCTTGCTTCATGCTGGGGCTGTGTATGCCCTTTTCCTTATTCCCAAGGCCCATCTGTTTACTCTGTTCTGGGGTAAGTTTTTTTTTTCTTAGCATTTTCTTCCATGGGGGAAGGTCTTCTTGTTTTCATGCAAATTTCTCTTTTTGGTTCTTTTATAGCTATCTGTTCCCCAGGAGACTTAATTCATAATGAAGTGCCTTTAAAAAAAAAAAGCATTAGAACAGTCATTCTTTTTCCTTTTGGTTTACTGGTTCAAAATGACTGGCTAGATTTCAGTGGCTAAAAAGTCCCAGTTTTATTCAAAGAATATCATTCATTCTTTAGAAACATTTGCAAAATGATATAAATTTGTGATATCAATTTAATAAATAAATAAATAAATAAATAAAATCAGACTCTTGTAACTGATTCATCCCGATGAAAGAAGCACATTATATTTTTGTGCTCTTAATACCTTCCTAACAGATTGAAATCCCAGGTTTTTACTCATCAGTGGGCCTGATCCCACTGTGAATCCAAATTAATCTTATAATTATTTGATTATTTAGACAAAAGAATAGCTCAAAGGTAACCAATCGGCATGAACTGACCTTGTAAACACCCCCTTTGAGATAGCCTGTATGGGCTACATAAATCCAGCCTTAGGGTAAAACACTGATAAAATAAATACAGTGCCTCATCCAAATAATTCAGGTATAAATGTATTTGTGAGAAAAGAGATAATATTAGGAGGAAAGTGTTACGATAAAGAAACCTGTTCCCATATTTAAAACTCATGAGGTGAAGTTGCTCTCACTGATTTGTAAGAATCCCATTTTTAATACGCTTGCTTTCAAGATTAGAGTGTTTTATTGGTTTACCATTAGCAGGTAGTTCTTGTAAGAAACCTACTTTTTCATTCACTAGCACTTGCCAGTTTTGACTTTGTGATGAGTAAGAGAGTAACCATACTCAAATCCTAGACATATCTACTTAGTAGTCCCATTGAGTTTGGTGGATTTACTTCCAGGTAAATAATTATAAGATAGCAGCTTTGGGGACTGAGAAAAGAGAATGTCAGTAAGGTGATGGATAATTGCAACTCTCAATAATTGTGCTTTATGCTTTTGAAGGAATAAGCCATAGCTATATTAAAGATTTTTCCATTTATTTCCTGCAGCTAGAATACATATTCTTCTGCTTTGTGAATAATACTTTGCTTATTGTGTTGCCATCTCCTTTAGTTTTAGACAATGGCAGGGAGGTAACTGCATTCTCAGTCTGCTACTGAGAATCCTTCATGGCCAGGGTATTTGATTTAATCCAGTGCTAACCTTGGAAACCAAATTTCACACCAAGATATCTAGACTTAAAGGTGTCTTAGTCCCTCTCCTGTGGAAACTGTACAAAGAGAATATGTTTGTGCATCACGATTGTGTTTTTCCTTTATTGCTGAATAACTGTATGTCTAGGTTTAGATTGTTCTTATTTATATCATGCTTTGCAGACTGATACAAACTCAGCAAGGTTCCTACAAACAAAACTATAATGATGGGGGTAGTGGGGGGAATAAAGGATGAAATAATCATGTACTGAAGGACAAAGGCAAGCAAATGGAAACGTGTACTTACACTGCATTATCAAAATGGCCCAGGTTCCAAGAAAAAGAAATTTTTCTAAGATAATCATGTAGAGAAGGCAGATTAGGATTCAGAACTTCCTGGATTAAGGAAACCGTTGGCTAGGTCTCTCACCATGCCATTGTCAAACTGAAGAGAAGTCCATCTCCCCTTTGGGGGGATTGAAAACCTGTTCCTCTTATAATCCCAGTGCATCCCCATTGTGAGCCAGCTGGTATGTCTTGTCTCCTGTTCCCTTCTCACCTCTTACTGTTTACCGATGTTAACAAACACTTACAGGTTTGTCCTGCGTGTGACAGCTCTGGAACTGCAACATTATATTATTGTTCACTCTAGTTCTTTGTTCTTCTGCATGGAGATTTTTCCTTTTTCCTTTTCCACTCCTAACACTAGAGAGAGAGACGTGAGGAAAGACTGTCATATTTTTGAATGTGTGAATGGATTTTAAGCTTCACATCAGATGCTTTCGAATCTGTGTCCTTCTCCTTCAGTGTAGAAATGGTGCTTCAGCTTTTACTGTATGATTAGGTAGAGATGGATCCCACCATTGAAATACAGAGGTTGCCGATCAGAGAGAACCTAAACAATCAGAGAACCAGAAGTGATGGGGCTAAGAACAAAGCTAGTGTTGGCCAGGATAAGTATTTTTCCTTCTAACCATCATGGTTGTGGTGGGATTTCTTGCTTCCTATTATTAAAACAGTTGCTTATAATGAGCTTTTAATGGTTGAAGAGGAGGGGGTATTATGGGATGCCAGGTTTAGCATAGAGCAATGTTTTGTATGATACATTTATGTTGTCTGTAATTCTGTAAACCACCAGAAGTCATCCTATGGAAATACTGTTAATAAATACCTAAAGAAATAATGAACTGGTCTGCTGGGCCTGTATCTGGCATAAAGGCTTGTCCTACTTTTCTTTTTAAAATATTTTTATAGCAATGAACATCCTTTTCCAAAAATAAAAACCATAGTTGTGAATGAAACTTGGTTACTCCAGAGGACCATTCTTAATTTTGTTAAATTTATCTCATGAGACCCTCTTTTTTCCTTGCAATAATAATGGTTTTCCTCTTGGGGGAACAACACATTTCTAGTCCCCCATCTCATCCTCTCTCTCTCATAAGTTATTCTGCATACCTACCCTTTTTTCCTGTTAGAAATTTTTTTCCTGGTAGATTAACCCACTTGCCTTAGGAAATAATAATTAACTAAAAAGTTCAGAATTTGAGGATGTAGAGGTGGAATAAAGGAAGGAAATCTTCTATCAATCAGGGATCAATCCTACATGGGAGCTGTAAATCTACCTCCCACCCTGGATAAAGCGCTTGTTCTTGTAACAGTTGAGAGTCCATCAATAACTTGTCCATCAATTTTCCTGAAGGATCCTTCATATTGAAAATAAAGGACACCTTTGAGAAGCTTGACAATCCACACAGTTTTCTGCAGATGGTAAAAAAAGATGAGGCTGCTGCCTCTGTGAAAGTGCAGGTAGCCTTTTGGAAAAGATGTTCTGGCTATCCTTTTCCTCTCCAGCCTGCTGGTGGAGGTCAAAATGCAGCTCAGCTGAACTACTTTTCTACTTTTCTTCTCCCCATTTTAATCTTGGCACAAGATCTGTCCCCCCCAGGATGCAGCTGCCTGCTTGGAAAACTTCCCCAGACAGTTAAAAAAAACAACGCAGTGGCAATTTCAGAAAGCTGCCTTTGTCAGTGAGATTTGATGTCTGAAAGGTGAGCAGTTTGGGGAAGGATATCTTGAAACCTAGCTGCATAACTTTGAGACACATTATACAGGCATTGTTACAGGCGATGTGGTTGCCTACTGTATTTGGAAAAGTGAGAATGGAGCAGAGAGAAGGGAAAAGAGTTAAATTCCTGCTTCAGTGCTTTTTTGTTTAAATTGATTGATAATGTGCCATCGAGTCATTGTCCTTCCTAGTGACAACATAGAGCCTCGTGTGGCGCAGAGGGGTAGGTGGCAGCATTGCAACCAAAACTCTCCCATGACCCGGGTTCGATCCCAGCGGAAGCTGAATCCTCAGGTAGCCGGCTCAGGTCGACTCAGCCTTCCATCCTTCCGAGGTTGGTAAAATGAGCACCCAGCTTGCTGGGGAAGGTGATGACTGGGGAAGGCAATGTCAAACCACCCCAATATAGTCTGCCAAGAAAACGTCGCAAAAGCGGCGTCCCCCAAAGGGTCAGGTATGACTCGGTGCTTGCACAGGGGACCTTTCCCCTTTCACAGTGACAACATAGACTTTCTCCATGATGGTCTGTTCCTAACCTGGTCCTTTGGCTCTTCCAATGATACACTCATTGCTACTGTAACTGAGTCTATCCACCTTGCTGCTGATCATCCTCCTCTTCTCTTTCCTTCCACCTTTCCCAGCACTGGAGCCTTCTCCAGAGAGCTGGGTCTTCGCATAACATCTGAAGTAGGATAATTTGACCCTGGTCAATTGTGCCTTGAATGAGATCTCTGGGCTGATTTGTTTGATGATCAATCTGTTTGTTTTCTTGGCTGTCCACAGTATTCTCAGGAGTCTTCTCCAACACCAGAGTTCAAAAGTATCAATACTCTTCCTATCCTGTTTCTTTGAAGTCCAACATTTGCTTCCATAGAGTGTCATAAGGAATACCATGGCTTGCACAATTCTGATCTATCTTTGTTTAAATTATCCTGTTTTTTTTTCTTGTAAAAATACTGTATCAGGACTCAGTTGGATATATTTACCTAGAAAATGTAATTACTTAAAAGTATACTCTGAAGAATGAAGGCCCAGCTCCCAAATTCCTTTGAATGACAATTAAATAGGCCAAAAATCCTATTCATTTTTTATGGCCAATTTAAGGAGATAATTCTGGCTATCTCACATTTTCTTATAGCAGTGGCAGCATCTGGCAGACCTTGGCTGATTCCCCAAAGCTAAGCAGACTCAGATCTGGTTAGTACTTGGAAGGAAGACCACCATAATTTCTCAGAATTATAGGCTAGACTGGGACATTAAAAAAATTCTAGAAAATGACAATGGCAAACCACTTCCATATTGTTAACATGGAGGTGTCCAGGCAGCCTTGAGGATTTGCTCAACAAAGGAATCTTTACTTTTATCCCATTATTCCACAATGCCCAACCGATGAAGTATCTATACATCCAAGAATGGGTGTGTATTCTAAAGAAAGGTAATCTGTGACATTGAGGAATAATAATAGGCTGCCTTGCAAGCTTGCTGAGGTAAGCTAAACCTAAGGCCCTCAGAACTCCCCAGAGACCTGGCTAATTTGCAGGAGGTATTGCTACAAGATAAAATAACGTTTAGTGAGGTCTCTTTATACAGAATCTTACCCTTTGGCTTTATTAGTAGAATGGAAGTGAGGAAAATTGATCATGGCTGTCTATGCCTTTTAAGAGAGCCAGTTTGGTCTAGCGGTTAAGAACTTGGACCAGGAGCAGGGAAACTGGAGTTCTACTCTCACCTTAGGCAAGAAGCCAGCTGGATGACTCTGGGCCAGGTCTTCTCTCTCAGCCCTAGGAAGGAGGCCAGGGCAAACCACTTCTAAAAATGTTGCCAAGAAAATAGCAGGGAGTTGTTTCTTTGAAGTTCCAAGAGTCAATATGTATATATATGGAGAGAAAGAGACAGACAGTTCCAAAATTTGAAATAAATTTATCCTGTCTTGTATCAGGTATTTTACCTGAGCTACATCAATTTTAAGTGAAGGATGGGGCAGTTGCATGAGTGAATTAGACATAACAGAAAAGTTATTTTTCCCCAGGGCTAGAAATATTTTTATTCATTAGTTCTTGGTCAAGTTCAGCAGTATATCTTTTTGGAATTACTTTAATTTGGGCTAGTTTCCAAGATGCTGAGGGACAAATATGGAGAGGAAGGAAGACCAAAGGTCAGTGTAGAAAGCAGATAATAAAATATATAGATTTTGTGCTTGAGAACAACATAACTTATAAAATACATAGGCTTTCTATTCTTCTGGAATTTGCTTCATTGAGATGCAGTAGGTATTGTAGGCAGAGAGATGCATTAGCTTATGGTAGCCAAAAATCAGAAAAAGTCCATTAATATGCTTTCAAACTTTATTAAAAGGCATAAGCGTTCATGGGCTACAGGCGACCATGGGTGTCATGTTGTGAAGGCCATTCTCAGTGTTGAAAGAAAGGCATACAATTCCAGAAGAAGGAATTTGAGACTCTTTGGACTCTCACTAAAAAGACTTTGCATTTATGTGTGCACATAAAAGCAGAAATGTCAATATATAACTATAAGAGCAGATGAACCTGAGGAAACCACAGACAAGCCAGATCTTTGTAATTTGGCTCTCACCATGGTCTTGTTAGAAACAAGGCACAAAAATACAATTGATAATAAGAGGATTTTTTTTCCACTCCTGCTTATGAAAAAACTCATTATATATTAATGCTGGATCACAGAACTGTATTGGATTTGTGCCACTGACATATATGTATATGTGTGTGTACATTTAAGTCATTGTTTACTGAATAAATCACAGTTAGCTAGTAACCTTATAAACCATGATTTGCAAACCAGAATGGTTGGATTCATTGAGCATATTAAGCCTCAAAGAAACAAACCACATTTTGGCTTAGCACAGTAGCCTTTCCCAACCATGCGTCTTCCAAATACATTGACCTATAATTCCCAAAATTTTCAACCAGTATGTCCAAAGTTTATTCTAGTTGGGACTCCTAGGAGTTAAAATCTAAAATATCTGGAGGATACTAAGTTAAAGAAAGCTGGCTTATCAAGCTATAACCATATTGTGTAAACCTAGCTATTTGCTAAGCCATACCTTGTTAAGTGTGATTTATGGAATAAACCTTGATTGGCTCAGTCTGTGTAACCTACTAAGCCTCAAACAAACCCCAATTTGGTTTGTTGCATGTGAATCCAGCTCATCTCTCTCTCCTGTAAGACCATGTAGCAGTTACAAGGCCATGCATGCTTAGGTTGTTGTCTGCACAGCTGCTGAGGATGATGGAGCTTGTAATTTGACTCATCTAAAGGAGGTAGGATGAGGAAGTCTGTTTTATCAGTTGTTGGTTCAGATTCAGATGTTACCTGGGCAACAATTGCCTCTCCTGACTCTGCTCCTTCCCATTAGCTGCTTCTGTTTCATTTTTCTATTGCTGTGTTCATGTGCAATTGGAATATCATATTTCTGTGTTTTTTTATATTTAAGCTAATAAATGCATATTCAGAAAAATAAAGCATGTTTAAAAGGAGAAACCCCCAAATTGAAGCTCTCAGAAAGTACTATTTCAAGCTTAACTTGGGGGCTTTGTTGCATTTTCTTTCTTCTCATCTGTGGCTGGCTGTTGTGAAAAAGTACAATTGAGCTTTTGTTCTCTGATCCCCTTGGAGATGGTGATTCGGCTGCGCCATCTCAGTACAATTGATCTTAGATCATTGCTCTCTGTAGGCAGTAACCCACCACAGGAAAGGCTGGGGTTTCATTTAACAAGACTGAAGTGGCTGCCTTTTTGCACTGTTCAGAGAGAAAAAGCTGAAAATGAACAGGGCCCTTCTTGTCTGGGAAATCAGCCTGAATCTTAATCAAGTAGAGAATATTGAAAACTACTGTGAAACATTGCAAAATTCAGCATTCAAGCTACTTTGTACATTTTCTATTACTGTTTAGAGTTTTGAAGCATTGCAACATTTCTTTCAATCTTTACATCACTCTCTGATGCTAAGAACATCTGTCTCTCTTTGTCTTTAATGAGAAGTGCTTTGCAGGTTTGAACATGCTTCAATAACATCAAAAGGTTACAAAGGTGGGTTCACATAGCATAGTCTTAACCGCATCAAATTCCTAACATGCTACCTCAGGGCCCAAAAAAATAATTGTTCCGCAGGGCCACTGAACCACACAGGCTCTCTTTTTCAGATAGCTGGAATGGCTCCCACATAAATTTCCATTTTATACTTTTTCTAATCCAGGTATTTACATCATAATTCCCATGTCATGTCTGACAGAATGTTGTGGACAGATGGCATGAGATAACCCTGTCTTCTTTCCCAGATTGTAAAATATTCTTGTGACAAACCTTTTTATCAAGGCCTGAATTATTTCTTACATGCCTTAAAAAAAACCCACTTTATCTTCCTTTCTGGAGAAATACACAAAGAATCAAGGATGTTGACATTCTAAATTATGGGTTTTCCTAGCTGTGGATTCATGGATAAATACCATCTGGTTCCACAGAAATGAATATAGGATGGGGGTGTGTGTTGGTCAAGTTCATTATCACTGTTTTGCCTAAAGCCTTTGCTAGACTTCATTTTATAATAGAATGAGATTTCCTTGGAGATTCTGTATATTTGATTCATCTCCTTCATACATCCAGCCCCCAATAAGTTTTTATTCCCAGTAGGGAAAGTATTTTTATTATTTCCTAACTCTCCTTTACATTGCTTAGAGCAGCATGGATGATTTTCTCCTCACAACTTCTGACATAATAACCCTGAAAAGAAGGTTTCATTGAGAGATGTATGTATGTATGCATGACTGAGAGTTGGGTTCAAGCAACAGGCTACGCCATACTGTGATTTTATTTATTTATTCTTGCCTACTGCAAGTTGTGTATCAGTGCGGGTTAGTCTTATGGGTGAACCAGATCGTGGTTGTTTGTTCAACAAACCATGGTTTAAATTCCTGGCTGAATGCAGTGTGTGGACTCAGCGAGGGATTTACATAAAGTTGCTACTCCCAAGTACTGTAGATTATACCTTGGCACAACCTTTGCCAAACTACAGCTTTCCTGGTGAGGATTTCCTTGGGATTCTAGATTGCCCAGTAAGAATGGGAAAAGGTTGTTATTGGCATCTTATGTGGGAAGATATAGAGGTGCAAGTATCACTCTTTGGGCTCCAAAGCAAATCTCTCAAAGGAGAACCCCATCTCCACCTCACAGCATGCGAGTACAGGTGCTGAGTCCTCAGGTTGGGGCAATGGAGGGAGAGAGGGAATGAGGGAGAGTGCGCAGAAGAAAGAGCAGGCCACCTCTAGGCTGCACAACCCTGTCCCGCCACTAGGTGGCAGCAAAGGGTTATTGTTTTCTCTATCACTTCACTGCTATCTAGTGGTCCCCTAGATTGTTGCAGCCTAGATATGGTATACCTATACTGTACTCGTTCCCCCCATTCCTTTCACAAGCGGGAAGGAAGAAGAGAGTGAGAAGAAGGTGGCCAGTAATGACCAATGGGAAAGCCCCCAGCTTCATCTCCAGAGCTTCATTGCATGACTTGGAAACAGCTGTGGAGAACAGCAGCAGAGATGTAACAGGACAGCAGCAGCTTCTCCTTTACTCACCACCTTCTTCCTTCCATGTTGCTGTTCTGCTCTCAGGGCCCTGCACTTGGTCTATCCTGTCTAGTAGCCCAAGCTCCAGATGATTGCTAGACAATTCTTTTTGTTGTCAACTTGTGATAGTCCAAATTCTGATAGCTCATCTGTGGTAGCCCTACCCAGGGAGATCATGTTTGTGGAGAAGGAGTAGCTTCCACAAAATGGGCTCCTTGTGCTTGTGGGCCCCAAGACCTCCCCTACCTTTCCCTATGTTGATGTCACTGTTAGGATGCCCTCAGGCAGATATAAGATGTTTGGAAGACAACCTTTAGCTTGGAAGCTGCTCAGAATATAGTCGCTTGAAGATTGGATTCCTCTGTTTGTAATTTTAGGTCTGTGCCAATTTCTAGCATCATCTCTGAGTTTCTGTGGGTCTTACAGAGGCTCCAGGGGCATTCTTAGAGGATGGCTGTAGCTCAGTTCTTACGAGCATGAAGAACAAAAGACCAAAGCAAGTCGTGGTGGTGGTAAGCAACATCTGGGGTGAGAGAAAACAGGTATAAGAGAGGACACGTAGTATCCTCGCTTAGCCTTCTAAGAAAAGGATGCTTTGTGATTGGCCACACCCACCAAAGAACCATTTTATGAAAAGACAACCTCCATAGCAACCATTTTGTGAGAGTACCTCCAACATTATCTCAAAAGTCCATAGGTGCTCATTAGCACCAAAAGATTACTTACCCCTGTGCTAAACTACATCTCCCATCATCCCCAACTAGCACAGTTAACTGGGAGCTATAGTCCAATCCTTCTCAGAGTACTAGATTTAGGAAGATCAGTATAGGGTTTTTTTTAGCAAACCTTTTAATTTTAAAATATTGTTTAGGGATCCCAAGAAGAGAAATGAGGTGCTCACATTAATGTTAGAACATGTAAGAGTCCTTCAGGTGTCAGTGTTTTCTGTAATAGCCAGTGAGCTGCCAAGGGGAACCCACAAGATGGTCACAAGGGCAAAGGCATGAACCCCACTTTCTCCAGATGTGTGCACTTCAACTCCCAGCATTCCCAGATTAAGATGGCTGAAGCCAAGAATAATGGGAGTTAAACGTCACACCAGGTAGGGGGAAATGAAATGTTTAAGCCTTCTTCAACAATGATACTGACAGCAATTATTTTTAAATACTATAAAAATAATGCCTGTCCTCGAAGGAAAGCTGCAGGGTTAAATGCACATTTAAACCCCTTTCTCTTTGCTGTTTTCTTTACCTCTCCTTGGAAAAGTCATATATTGCAAAGAGGAGGAGGTGGTGCACACAGACAATTGGGCCAACTCCTCCCTAAACAATAGCTATTAATTTTAGGGTCTCAGCTAAACTTTGCAGTGCCAGGAGGCAGAAGGCAATAGAGTTCCTTGAAATTTTAAGCTAGGCTTTTCTTACAAAGCTGGCTAAGCTTCCTCTGGAAATTGACTAGCAGAGATTTCATTACCCATGGCCAGCTTGTCCCCCTGCCATACAATTAATTTAGGCAGGCTCCCTCTCAATAATATTGACGCAAACCACATCGTGGAAAGCATTCAAGCAATCAGATTATTGCATTCTCCTCACCTTTAGCATAAGGACAGAAACAAAGTCCTATTAAGACAGCAGAAAGTAGGCAGCTGTACATCTTTACCCCGGTGCAAAAAAAGAAAGAAAAAATCAGGAATAAATCCTACTTATTTTAATTATATTTAGAACTTTGTCTTCTACTATTAATAATAGTCTTTCCCTAGACTTTTCCTCACTCCCAGAATTAAAATAGGACATCCATCTGCATCTCTCTTGGATAATTTGGCACATTTTCTCCCATAGTTTGTAAATCTAAATATAGCAATATGCAGCTTCTTATCAGTAGGGCTACCATATCCGGGCTGCAAAAATCTCATGGCCATTAGATGATAGCAAATACCAAAACCTTAGCCCTCTGCTGCCATCTAGTGGACACCTGGACCTTTGAGGCCCAGGTATGCAGGCCATCACATTATAAAGAATTCTAACATGACTATCAAATCACACAGATTTTTCCATATTGTCCCAGTTTGCCCTTACACATTGAGCCGTGTTCAGTGTGCTCCTTTGGCATGTCTACAAATTGCCTATTTCCTGGGAACGGTTCACCAGTATCCAAGTTAAAGGAGTCCAAAGATTATAAATTACCAACATCAGGATTCTAGTTTGTGGCATTTGCCAAATTCTGCTTTATCCCAAATACAAATCAGGACTGGGGTCTTTAGTATGCTACTCAAAGCCAAGGGCTTGACCTTAGTCAAGTAACTTGATTAAAGATCTGTTGTGAGTTTTGTAACATTAGCCACATTCAGCAATCTGGGATCACTTCCAAAGTCAGTAATTGCATCCTGCGTTTCCTACTTGAAGGGCAGTTTTCTTCTTTTTTGTCCAGCTCTTTAATCTTCCTTCTCCTTCTTCACCTTCAAGACAGCCACTGAGATGAAATGCTTCTGTCTCTGTTGCAAGAAGTAGCCATGTTATTTCAGTGCTAGTGATTCTAGAATGACAGTCAGAATTTATCTTAGGACAGCTGTGTAACCCTTCAGATTTGAAGGGGGAAGTTTGTTTTGAAGCCCCTGGGGGCATCATATAGCATTGTCAGCAGCTCTTTAAAGCAGTTGCATCTTTTCCTGGGACTGTGATGTTGCCCTCCACAGCAACAGCATGATCCCAGGAAAAGGGAGTTTAAGGAGCCACAGACTGTTGCCAGACACTGTGTGCTCCAAGAGACTGTTATCCCTTTGAAGCATTGAATAGGTCTGTTCCTCACACAGTTTCCCCACTAACCATTTACAGTGTCTTCCCAGCCATACTTGTGGCAGTTTAAAGCCTCTTTGCTGTTAATGCCTCATTGCTGTTATTTTGGTACACCTCTAAAAGATGCTGTAAGTCATACATGTGGCTTTTTAAATAGTTATAATATGGCCTCCCACAATTGGTGCTGTTCAGGTATGTTGGGACCATACCCCCAGATCTCTCATGGAGATCTGGGAGTAAGCATCCCAATCTATTTGGAGGAACTAAGCTAAATCCGCTATAGTTATCTAGCAAAAATAATTACAATAACAGTTGAGATTCATACTCTTGGAGATTTGGACGGCCCTGATCTTTTTGGCCTTCTGTAAAGGCTTAAAAACCTGTGTTTTAACCCAGGCACAAGGCTAGGACATTGGATGAACGCAGTGCCTCTCTCTGCTGTTCATTAAAGCAGCTGTATCTTTTTTCACACTTCTATGCAGAGAGACTATATTCAAGCACGATTTGAACTGTCTTTTCACAATAGTTTTCAACATACACACAGCCCAGACAGAAGCATTCTGATAATGAACTCACAGTAGCATAAGACACTGAACATTACTTTGAGTTGAGAACTAAATGAGTTCTTCTGTCGGCTTTCTTTGCTTGCCATGTCATCCCATGACTGACATTATCTATGGAAGCACTTCCAGGGCATCTTTGCAGACAATGTAGTCTTGCACTTATGTTCAGGTGGGGTTTTACCTTCCTTGGAAATGGAAGGAGACATTCAAGCAAACAGGAACCGCCTTGCGAATTGAAAGAGAAGGGAGTGTGGTGAGTCCTGAGTGATGATGATAGCTGCAGACATGAAAAAATAGTTACGTTTATTTCTTTGTTTTCTGTTTCTTTTTGCAACAATAGCTTTCTTGGCAACATGGAAAGCTAGGGCATGTTTGCCAAGATATCCCTGAGAAAAACTTTGTCTCTTATTTCATAACTGACACATGAGCTAGCTTTGCCCAAGGCCACCCACTCTGGAGAAACTACCTCTTTCTAGAGCTTGATCTCCTGATCTGCAGACCGTATCATTCCTACCAGACCATGCACAGCAATTGCATGGGAGCAATTGGCCCACAAACTTTTAAGTGCTCAGCTCCCTTGCACAACAGTGCTTTAAAAGAAGTGTTCTATCCCCAGGCTCAGTTCCTGGTTTGCTTGTAGCCTTGTGGTGGAAGTGTTTACTCTCCTCTGACGTTGCATTCAATATGAAGTCTTTCTCTTCCCTTCTTCACTCTCCGGCTGTGTTCCAACAATGTTCCATGGTTAATTGGATCATGCTATACTCCATATGACAGCCAGTTTGGTGTAGTGGTTAAGGCACCAGGCTAGAAACTGGGAGACCGGGAGTTCTAGTCCTGCCTTAGGCACAAAGCCAGCTGGGTGACCGTGGGCCAGTCACTCCCTCTCAGCCCTTGGAAGGAGGCAATGGCAAACCACTTCTGAAAAACCTGGCCAGGAACACTGAAGAGACTTGTCCAGGCAGTCGCCGAGAATCAGACATGAGTGAACAGATAAAAAAAAATTCTCCATATACATATGAGTAGGAAAAAGAAGGGAAAAAAAACTCTGAACACTAGATAACCAAATAAACTAAACAAACATATATGAAACAATTATATAGCTTGGTTTTGTAAACAACAAATTAAACCTTGACCACATGAAGCCATATTTTATTACACTCAATATCCTATCTGTGATTCAGGAATAAAAATGCTCACCTCTGTCTATTCAAGTATGTTTACAAATTTTCATTAGTATTGAATATGGATATTTAAAATCTCATAACTTTCCGTACAGATTACAGTTGTATTCTGAAATTGCATTTTCTCTCTAACAATTGATTAGGTTTGTTTTTTTTGTTTTCCTTATCACACTGTTTTTTATAATTGTTGATATTTTCTTGTATAAATAAAAAAGGGAAGATAAAAATAGCATTCTATCTTCACAGAGTTATCTGAAAGACAATTAAAATAATGTATTAAAAGCATTGGGGACGCAGTGGTGCTGCGGGTTAAGCTACTGAGCTGCTGAGCTTGCCGATCGGAAGGTCGGTGGTTCGAATCTGCGTGACGGGGTGAGCTCCCATTGCTAGTCCCAGCTCCTGCCAACCTAGCAGTTCGAAAACATGCAAATGTGAGTAGATCAATAGGTACCGCTTCGGCAGGCAGATAATGGCGTTCCGTTTAGTCATGCCGGCCACATGACCACGGAAGTGTCTATGGACAAACGCCGGCTCTTCGGCTTTGAAACGGAGATGAGCACCGCCCCCTAGAGTCGGACACAACTGGACTTAATGTCAAGGGAAACCTTTACCTTTACTATTAAAAGCATTAAGCAAATGTTAAGTTATAATTAGACATCAAATGCTACAACGCAATAAAAGGCATTTATAACAATGACAGTATATTTCATTTTATTGTTAATATGCAAACTCCCTTTATTGTTACTTATTACTTGAAACCATTTATGAAACAGTGCAATAAAATGCAAGGATACAATTTAAAGTGTATTACAAAACTGTATGCCTGTATGCATGCATGCATATAAAAAGGACATTTGCTAATCATAGAGCTTATTCTCCAATAGGTTTACTCAGAAATAAGTGAAAAATTACACACAAGGCAACAAACAGCAGATTCTTTGTGACAATTGCAGCATTTCTCAACTTAATTCAGTTGATACTACAACTCCCAGAATTCCCACTATGACCAGATTGAAGGAGGCTGCTTCATAATCTGAGAAATCTATAGCTACTAGACATTGTAGAACCATCCCTGGGACCATTAGCTATTTAAAAAAATGTTAAACCAATTTATCATTAAATTAAATTAGTTAGCTTGCATGTAAAAAAAAAGGACTGATTTTCAACACAACCTTATGCCCTAAGTAAGTGTTTACACTCACTTCAGTAACAAAGTAAACCTGGATTATTTCACAGGCACAACAGTGTAGTTTTCTTGGCAGTGCCCAGGAGTGGTTTGCCATTAACTTCAGAGATTGTTTTCAAGTTCCCAATCTAGTTCGCATCCCTTCCAAATGCTAACCAGGCTTGACCCTGCTTGACCCTTCCAACCTAAGGCTGATTTGGCCCTGCTTCCTGCAGAGACTTGACACTGCTGGATGAGTATAGCTTATTTTTTATTTTTCAGATGGAAGAATTTTTTCTTCCCCTTCACATCAGACCTGCTCTATAGTATAATTTCTGGTCTGATCTCCACAGGCAACGAAGGTAGTACAATCTTGAGGTGGGAGAATCAACTATAAAACATAATGTTCTAGCAGCTGATGAATAATTTTATCTAGTAACATCTATAATTAATTGCAATGCTATTAACATAAATATAAACATTATATTAATAATATATTAATCCTAGATTTTGTCCTGTTCTGTTTTCCATCTTCCAAGGCACCTATGGATGAAAACAAAATGTACTTACTAAATGGATTATATTTTTAAAAACGGAGGAACAATCGTTTCCTTATTTCTTCAGCCCAGAGATTTTAAGGAGAACCTGAAATGCAGCTTACAACTGCTTTCCATTTGGTAGATAACATCTGCTTGCTATTCCCACATTCCATCTATGGCCAGAACTGATGGCTTGAATATCAGTCATATTTATTTGTCCTTCACCTCTTTTGTGAATTGTTTGTTTTGTCAGTTAACTTGGTGAAGCCTGCTTGAAATTCAACATTTTGAAGACTGGTTTGAATTGTAACCTTGAGTTAGTTTTATAAAGATACTGAAAATAAAACAGGAGCATAGCAACCTCCCCCAATGTGCTCATTTTTGGTTACAAGAATTGCCTTTCTTTTTAATGCAGAGGACAAGGCTGGTTCTGGCTGTCCTCCTCCACTATCAAAGGAACCAGAAGTTCTGGACAAAGTATCTGGCTACCCTTGTAATTTCCCACAATCAGTCAAAGGCATTGTGGGAGATTATAAGAGAGTTAGATGAGGCTGCCTCATTCCACTGGGAGTGCTTGGAAGGGGGAAAAAGTAATAATTGGAATTAGGAAAAGAAGTGCAGATGCTCAAGGATACCAGATGCTGTTATTAGGTCTCCTAAAGATGACTTCTGAAACCCAGCCTTCCACCTGACATCTGAAACAATATAGTCTATTTTGTAACCTGGCAATGCTGTTTGCTGTCCACTGAAGGGGGTATGTGAAAAAACTGTGGCAAAACACCCACATTTAGTTAAGGATCCCCAGGAAAGAGACCTTCAAAGCTTGAACCATTCCAGGGGGACAGACCAAAGAGAAGATCAGCCATGGAAACCTAGAGAAAATAATAAATGAATAAATGAAACCAAAAAAATAATGATCCATTTCCAGGCAGGGTAAACACCAGCCCCACCTTTCATAGCTGAGTTTCTATGCTGAGATAATCACTTTTGAAAACGTAATTGTTACCTGGCAGCACAGGAGTGATGAGTTCTCCTTCACTGGAGGTCTTCATACAGAATTGATGGTCATTTGTCAGAAACGTTGTGGCAAATCTGGACTGGGCAGGAGGTTGAACTAGGTGACCCCTATACACATGTGAGCTGCATTCATACCAACCCATAGATGCCACCCCATATATGTGAACTGCTTAGTGCCTTTGTAGTAAAGCATTCACAGCAAGCTGAATTGACCCCGAGTAGTGACAGGGGGAGGCATCAGACAGGGACCAGTGGCCCAGTAAACCAAATTGTTTCTATCCACTGACCATATCTCAAAGCTAGTATAGCTGGCATGCTGACCTAGTAGGAAGGGACAAATAATCCAGATGGGTTTATCAAGAACATTCCAACATCATGCTGCAATTTACCGTATGTCTGTCTTTTCCTTTGTCTTGTCTTTGAAATGTAGTAGGCCAAAGGTATATATGCTGTGATTCTGCTTTTGCTCAGGGCTGCTCAACAAGCTGCCTGTGGTTTGCCAGAAGTTCGATGTATAGTGTTTGTTATTTGCATGCTTAATAAATGTATGTTGTATCTTTGAAGTGATTTAGTTGTTTTAAGTGAGCCAGGTTTTGGCCACGACACCTCCAAGATCCTTTCCATTTCTATGATGAACAATTCAGCCTGGTGTTCAATGCCTTTATCACATGATCAGGGGCATGGATGCTTCTTATAAGAAGATGATTTAGGAGAAGTCCTAGTTCTATCATGGACATTATTCTTTTTCTTTTTGGAGGGGTCTAGCTTTCTGTCTGCAAATGGGAACTGGATTAAAGCATTGTTTCTTCAAAAACAAAAGGTCAATACAACAGCCACAGCAGTCAGATCAAAACCCAAGGGCTTCTATCATGTGGTTGTGGCTGCCATTTTGATTTTTTTTGACTACCTGCTGTGCAAGCCTCTGGTAGGATTAACAAAGGCCTTATTTGCTAGTTGTCAGGGCAACTGATATACTGTAGATCTTATCAAGCCCACAGATAAACTCATGTGCTTTTAAAATCTTCAGCTTGTCAGCAGCAGTGTTAGAAACACATCACTGATTCATTTCATGCCATCCTATTTTTAATCTCTCTCTTTTTTTCCTTTTGGGTCCACTGAGATCATTGCTGTTCCTTTTCTATCTAGGTTAAGTTTGATCTTTGGCAGTCCCTGAGAACCACTGAGTGACACAACTTTCTGCAAACCTTTGCCAAGAAGCTACTTGGTAGATATTAAAAAAAAAAAAGCATCTGAAAAAAAAAAGTATCAGCCATGCTGCAAATTAATATTCTCTTTGCCCACTGAAAGATCAGAATGAAAATGAGTATGCGTTTAAGACAGGGATATGCAATGTTTGTAGGATCAGGGTCACAACCCAACTTCACAATCTTCTGAAGAGCCACATGAAGGAGAGGAGCCAAAATGGTTTGGAATGGGAGAGGTTAGTGTAGGAATACTCCTCTGGAAGATATATTCCTCTGATCCCCATCCTTAAACTACTTTTAAAGCTTCCCTAACTCAAAAAAAGCCCCAAATCATGTTGCCACAATATGGCCATTTTGCCCCTGTATTTTGGTGATGCAGTTTTAGGGTGCCAAGGTTGCTCATCTCTGCTTTAAGATGTAAGGCTTAGTTCACACCTGTTTTCACAGAGACTAGAATGGTATTATAGGATGGGGTCTGCTCTGAAAACAATTTAAAGTGTTTTGAACCTTGCTTGAGCCCAGCACCTCTCGGCTGTTCATTAGAGCAGCCATGTCTTTTTCAGACTTCAAAAGCAGATGCTGCTGCTTTAATACGTTTGACTGCTAATGCAGCTGCAACTCACACCTAAGGCTAAAAAAAAAGAGGAATGGCTTTAATGATTATCAAAGAGGTCTTTTGCTCATGTAAGGACTAAAGGACTTTGTCTGAACCATTTGCAAAATATTCAAAAAGTTAAAAGGTAAGACCTTCTCCAAATACTGAGCTGTTAGCATTTAGTAGTTAGGTTTATAACAATGCTTTTAAATAACACCCTAAATACTTGACCAGTCACTGGAGGAGTGTAAGAAATAAAAAAAAGATTTGGATAACTGAAGCACTGTGTTGGTAACTTGGTGTTTCATAATATTAATATGAGGACTAATATAGCAACATTTAACAAAAAAGAGACACTATGCAGCTTCAGAACATTGATTGTATGTCCTTTGTTTGTATGTATTCCACAAAGTTTTACAATTTCCGTGCCTTCCCCTAATTTGGGCAGCTGTTCATTGGTATGAGGAGCTGAAGATTTAGCACCATTTAGGATAAATAAAAATGTGTCCTGCTGTTATTAAGTTCCAAATTTCATCTTAGTGTTCTGCAGCTTCTGTTGCTTTTAAAATCCATCCAAAAGAATGTGAAGGTCTACTACAGTTCTTCTCAAGAAAATAGAGTTCATCCCACCTTTCATATCATTATTTGCTAACATTCCTTCCATTGTTACATCCCACACATTTGTTGCAATAAATGTGCTATTTGGGGCAAGCACCACATTTTCTCCAAGTGCAAAATGTTCAAAATACTAAGGCTTTGATTGCTCAAGAAAATAGGATTTCCCCCAAATGAAGCATAGATTGGGATAAACTATGTGACCTGTTTACAAAACCTAAAAAGATAAATATTTATTGTGGAAGTGCTGTATTAGCTAAAATAAGATAGAAAAGACAGATGGGAGTGGCAAACTGAGGGACTGAATTTATGTCTAGATCTTGATTTGGAATTGATCCTTGATAGCTTGCAGCTGCAATTTTGTTACAAATAATTTTTAAAAAAATCATAGCCTATGTTTGCAGCCTATGTTTTACAGCTAACAAAGAAAAGACACAGTTTGATATGATGTACATTTAGCTGAAGCCTTGATGATGGCAGTATGCCAATACTTCAGCTGGATCCTGTATTTTTGCAGTACAAATGATCTCTGCACATCTGTGTCTTGAGCATTGCTCACAAGGGTGCCAACCTGCAGGCAAGCAGACAGCAAGGGGTGGGATGTGGTTTTTGTTCAGTAGCAAGATCTCAGACACTATTCATTGCGGAGAGGAAAGATTCTATCACATCTCCCATTGCTTATAATGCAGCTCATCAGATTTTGAGTTAAGTGCTAGTGATGTCCTGGAGCACTTCCCAAGGCCACGTTGAGAGGAGCCCCCTCATCTCAGATATACTTTTGTCATAATTCCTTTTTCCTCTTCATCTGATTTAGATGCTGACATGGCATTGTGAGAGTCTGCCAAATGTCACTGTAGAACAATTTCGCTGCACAAAGATCGGTTTCTCAATATTCTATAAGTATATTCACCAACAGATGCTGTGCATGTTTGTCTGTTTAGTATGGCTGGCAATGTTTCAGATGGCCCTTTGTAGCTGTGCCTTAACAACTTGATCGTTTTTGATTAGTGGTTAAAGTATGTGTTTACCTCCAAAATGTAGGAAATTCTATGCTAATGGCACAGGAACATCCCAGGCCAGTTGACAAGTCTAGAAAAGAAATATGCTTTATTTATTTACATCCTTTTAGTTTTTTTTTAAAAAGCCATACCATGGGATTAGGCAGATGAAGAAGAGGAGCTATGCAGAAAGCAACAGGATTAATTTGTATTGGTAAGAGTCACTGATATGGAAAAACAGTGTTTTAACTCTTATTCTGCTTGCATAACAGTGTAACTCATGGCTAACTGAACCATGGTTTGCTAAGTTAATATGACATCCTGAATGAATATGAGGCAGTAGACCATAAACTAACCACACTGGCTGGAGTTGCACAACATGCTAAGCTAAACTGTGTTTGGCTAGATTGTAATTTAGTGTGTTGTATTATCACAGCCCTTGGTGCCAAGCTACCTCCATTACTTTCTTCTGTACAAGGGAATGGATATCCATCTCTTATTGGAAAACTGAATAAATGTATTCAAGAACATGGTTTATAAATCCAGTTGAATTGAGTTTTAAATAAAGGACGTTCTGGATTAGCCAATAAGTGATACAGTTTCTATGAAATGCTAAACCATTACAGTTTGGCTTAGCAACAGAACTGAGGATCAGACTGTGTTTAAGATACTTTATGTTAATCACTATCACTAATCATGTTGTTTCTTGGTTTACCTTGTCCAACCATGACTTATCATCTGCACTTGGTTGACAAGTAAAGTGCCTTTCAAATGAGCTGGTGACATCATATAGACACCCGTGTAGTGTTCCTGACAGCAATACAGAAGTGGTTCGCCATAGCTTTCCTGTGGAAAATGTTTCAAATCTGTAGCCCCATCTATTGGTCTGGAATTGTGTGATGGTCTCTGTTCAAGGAGTAATCAGGCATGACCCTGCAGCTTCTCAGACAACATCAACCAAGTTCATCCATTAATCCTCCTGGAAAATGAGGAAAGGTACAAGAAGGAGTATAAAGTGGAACAACTCATGGAATAGCATCTGGGCTGCTCCTCTTTAGTTTTTAGTTTTTCACTCCAGGACAAAACTTGATCCTGGCCGGGCAGAAGAGAGATTAGCACAGCACAGTCGTAGAAGTATCATCTTCCATGCTACCAGTGAGCAAGGAAACTCCTCAGCAAAACTCAGTCTGAGAGGAGTGTTGAGATCCAGCCTTTTTTATTTTGTCCCCTCAGGTATGTAAAAGGGAAGAACTCTCCCCTCACCTAATGCATATGGCACGATTGTGGATACACTCCAAATTTTCTTTGAAAAGCCTTATTTCTCGACTCTTCCATTTTACTTTTCAAAAGCAAATGTGTCTGGAATTCAAGAAGCAAAATTCTGCAGTCTTCTGAAATGCCAAGCCGTATTGTTCAGCCTTTATTTTAGTTCTCCTTGCAGCTTAGAACTCTGTAATTCTTTAAAAGGCTTTTAAATCCTTCATGACTAAACAAGGAATGTTTGTGTTTTTGTGATTTTTGTTGCCCATCCATCTTAATATTGATTTGCTGTATCATAATATTAAATTGAATCCAGACTGAGTCATAGTAGGGCTGCATTCATTCCTCAGTTAAGAATTTTTTATTTAAATCACAATTTGTTAAGCAAGCAACAGTGGTGGCACTCACACTACATGGTAAGGTACACCATGGTTTACAAACCTAGATAGCTGAGTTCACACATTGCATTATATCAGAACCAAACAAACCACATTGTGGGTTTTGCATGCTGTAATCCACCCTAAATGGACCTTAAATCATCACTAATAAGTCCCACTGATTTTAGCAGTTGTACTCTGAATAAGATTTATAAGATTTATCCTAATATTAACCTAGCTGCCCTAAATTTTCTTTTTCTTCCTATAAGCTGCCAACGAACAGAAGTGGCCAGTGTTCATAAATATTAACATCCCTTCTCTTTTTGTAACTGTAGCATCTACATGTTTGTTTGTTTGCTTATTTTATTTAACAAAATTTGTCAGGCACCCCAATTTGAACTGTTTACAACTCTGTTTTCTACTTAAAATGATTACGATTAAATAGTATTAGGTTTTGTTTTGTTTTGTAAGCAGCTCCATTAAGAGGAAAGCGTTGTAGCCTTAAAGCTCAGATGATAACCCAATGTCAAACCATGGTACATCTGCAGAAGTCCTAGCTCAATCTAGCACCGTGCCAGGGAACAAACTTTCAGGACATGTTTTCTTATGCAAACCCAAGAGGAAGCTTTGCAGACAGAGGAACAATAGTGCTAGTGGCTGAGGTTTGCTAAAAAACAAAACAAAACTAATCCTCTGATATGACAGGAGCCATATTGTATAGGAAGGTGATAAAGCCAAGGAGTAAAGACCATTTCCCATGCATAAAGTTACTGTTTCAAGCCTGTTAAGAGGAATCTGTAGACAGTAGTAAGAATGACCCCATATATTCCATTTTTTTTCTCTCCTAGTAGGATACTCCTGACTTAACAGCTCTCATTAAAAGAAACAAGTACATCTGAAAGAGGATATAATGAAGGTTGAAGGTTGGTTAGATCAATGTTTCTCAACCTTAGCAACTTTAAGAGAGACGGACTTCAACTCCCAGAATTCCCTAGCCAGCATACTGGCAGGGGAATTCTGGGAGTTGAAGTCCACCCCTCTTAAATTTGCTAAGGTTGAGAAACACTGAGTTAGATTAACAAGCTGTGTTAAGGAAAATCTCTGGCTCACCAGCTAAAGGTATCTTCATCTACCTATGGTTTTTGGCACAGAATTCAGTCACAGCCAGTGGAAGCACTGCACCTAAATTGGGGACGCTTGGACTCCCTCCTTTGCGCAGCCATGCAGCCCCTCTGCCCCAATTCAAGATTGTTGTGAGGATGAAATAGAAACCCTTAAATAGTAGCTTTAATCAAATCTGCTGTGAGCTATGGACGTGAATTCTATTATAATAGTATGAGATAGATTTTCATTACAGAAAACGTAGGTGAATTAACACAGTCACATTATGTTCCTCGTTCAGAAAGAGGGAAAGATATTGTGGGCGGAATTTTCTAGGTGAATCAAGGAACAATCCTGTTTTAAGCATCAATTTTTGCTGCCTCGGTTACAGGGGAAGCATGGAGAATTTTCAGTGGAGGAGAGAAGAACATTGCTAATGAGGAGGGAAACTGTCTAAATTTCAACCCTCTGGGAAATGTGGTTGCCAGGTTCTACATTTTATACAACGTGCAGTTTTTATGACAACCGAATGTGCTAGATGGGTTAAATCAGAAGGATCAGCACAGCATGATGTGTTCGTTATGTGGCTATAGGGGCATTGATAGTATGAGCTGTACTTTAACAACCACACAGCTGTCTGATACTTTCATAACCTCTCTCTCTTCTTTCATTTTTCGTTCATGTTTTCAGCATACATATGTTTCCTGGTGTGTGCCCTGGGTGTGACAGCAGGTGCCCATCGCTTGTGGAGTCACAGATCTTACAAAGCCAGACTGCCTCTGCGAATATTTTTGGCTGCAGCCAATTCAATGGCATTTCAGGTGGGTATGCGAGGTTGATTCACACACCTACTGAACTCTTACTAAGTGGCAGTGTAAGGAATAAAATGGCTTTCTGTGAAAAGCTCGGAGTCTGACACGTCAGCAGAGTTCTGGTGGATTAATTGAGGGCCATCATGGGTATTCCTCCATGTAATGTCATCACTTCACCCTCATTCACAGAACAGGTTAAAGCATGGCTGGCTGGGGAATTCTGGGAGTTGAAGTCTACCCATCTTAAAGTTGCCAAGGTTGGAAAACACTGGGTTAAAGTTAAGGGCTGTGTATAGTGTGAATCTACAGTACTAATCCAGATAGCGCTGGTGTAGGACTGGGGACAGTCAACTCAGAATTGTTCCGGGGCCACTCTAATGATCTATCCTCTCCCAAGCTGCCATATCACAAAGACCTGCCCATTCAACTGTGGGAATATCCATGTTCCACCCAATCAGTCCTCCAAGTAAAAAAGATGGAATTTTAGAACAGCTGAAAACAGGAGATTGTCCGTAATATAACTCAGTGCTAATCCATGGCAGCCCCAAGACACCTTTCCAGCCTCTACCAAACCCTGATTGACTGCAGTGCTCAAGTGATACCCACTGGTGCCT
Source organism: Candoia aspera (assembly GCF_035149785.1). NCBI lineage: Eukaryota > Metazoa > Chordata > Lepidosauria > Squamata > Candoiidae > Candoia > Candoia aspera. The sequence goes on from NC_086160.1 coordinate 66,750,078, forward strand.
GCCTAGCCAGTGACCATATCCCTGCAGGTCTCATGAAAAACTCTGGAGGATTGTAGACAAGAAAGCAGGACTGCCCGAAACAAGGACACTTGATGCAGTTAATGTGATAATATGCTGCCAGTCAGCTCAACCGGGAAGAGTTATGGTTGGCTGGCTTAAGCAATTTGTGTAAATTGGGCTTTTAAGTTGCCAACATTAAATCAAAACCATACATGTGTTTCAGCTCATAGTCAATAGATCTTGTGTGTGTGTGAGAGAGAGAGAATGACAGAGAGACTCTTTGAGATATGCTTGACATTAAATACTTCCAAGAATCATACATTTGTCATTTTCATCAAGCTGAAGGGCAGGAGCATCTACAAAGTGGGTCAAAAAATTCAAGATGGTGGACACCACTGTGTGATCAAAAGCCACTCCCTTTTTTACATGTGTTGCGATGCACAGAAAAAGGGGTGGCGCTTTGATTGTGCAGTTGTAAAATGCTATCTTGACTTTCTCTACCCTCCTCATGGATGCCCCTACATCATCTTTCTACTACACCAAATTATATTTGTAGTCTGAAATAGCAATCAATATTGCGGTTGTCTCCATTCCACATTTACAGCTGAACGGCAACTTCTGCTGCAGACTTCTGTGGGAGGCAATGTTATTGGACCCTGCAGGGCAGGCATTAAGACATCAGGACTCATGAATCCAATGGAGATGGCAGATTTGGGCCATAAACTGTATAGGGAGACATAACCACCTCCCCATATCCAGACCCCTTTTTCCCAGGCCCTGATTGTCTTCCGCAAGGAATAGGGAAAGCTCTTCTCCTCAGCAGCTGATCCAAGAACCCACATTGGTTGAACACTGACTCCATTGTTGCTAATGGAGGTTGCATTAATGCTTCCATCCTGTAAGGGGCAAAGGGCACGTTGGGTGGGCTGCTTAAGGGCAGAGAAGAACTAATACTGCCCTTCCACACTTGAAACATCTCCTATGCTGCAATCAGGCTTACAAGTAGCTTCTGTTGTTGTCATGGAGACTGTTGTAAAAAGTAATTACAGTGTGTGTGTGAGAAAGGTGAGGGAGGGAGAGAAAGAAAAGAAAGAGAAAGAAAACAGCATATGCAAATAAAGGGATTGTGTATTCAGCTTAACTCTGAGCAGGCCTGCTTAGGACTGTATATGGACCTAGTCAACCAGCTCTGTGGCCCAACGTCTTTTGCAAAATGATTTATTGTCTGGTTCCCAAGATCCAGTAAATCTTAGAAGCCATTGACTTTAAGAAAAGCCCAAAAGCTGGTTTCTTTGCTCCACAACAGGAAAATATTTGAAATGACATAGGCTAAAGCAGAGTTTCTCAACTTTGGCTCCTTGAAGATGTGTGGACTTCAACTCCCAAAATTCCCCAGCCAGCATGTTGAAGTCCACACATCTTCAGGTTGCCAAGGGTGAGAAACACTGGGCTGAAGGGTGAGAGATGTACCTACCCCTGCCTGCACCTGCTATTTATATGTTGAAAATCAGCCCACCTGCTCTTTTCCTACAAGCACAGGTGGGTGAGGTAAACACACTCCTGAAGTCTCACAGGAGGTGAGAGCAGCAAAATAGCCAGAGGGCAATTTTCTCTGGAAAATAAGCCAGCTACTCCCTTTGATAGTATATGACATAAACAGTTGTTTTTCTGATAGGGCAAACAGTGCTTGTGCCTGAAAGAACAATGTGGGCAAGGAAGGATTCAGAGGTCCACAGGGCTGTGAAACTTAATTTTCTTCTTGTGTTTTGTGCAGAATGATATTTTTGAGTGGAGTCGAGATCACCGAGTGCATCACAAATACTCCGAGACAGATGCTGATCCCCACAATGCCCAGCGTGGGTTCTTTTTCTCCCATATTGGCTGGCTCTTTGTTCGGAAGCATCACGATGTCATTGAGAAAGGAAGAAAGCTGGACTTCAGTGATTTGTTGGAGGATCCTGTTGTTAGCTTTCAGAGAAAGTGAGTGATACTTGTAAACATGAGTAAGGCTGGAGATACACTGATGTTCCACCATGGGAGGTTTTCAAGTTAAGGTTGGACAGCCATTGGGATTGTATGAGGATTCCTACACTGGGCAGGGGATTGGATTAGCTGATCTCCAAGGTCCCTTCCAACTGAATGATTCTGTGATGATTAGCATTTTCCAGCCTCAACCAAATGTAAAAGTGATTATTCAGGGGTGCAGATCTGCGAAGGGAAGGACTTAAAAATTTAACAAGCAGAATGTTATTTATAGGATTTTCATGACTGTGGTACATTAATTACTGCACTGAATTTAGTATAGAGCTATTGGAAAGCTGAAAGCACAAGCCCACATTCATGAGAACTGGTATATACAAAGCTCGTAAACAGTTACATAATTTGTGAGACCAATTCCTGCATAAATAAATTGCTTAGCCCATGATTATTCTCAGCCAATCTAAACAACTACAGTGAAAGTTGGCTTGCTGGATTTTATAAGGGAGGTCTCCAGGTCTAAAAGGACCTTCCTCAGAGGGGCATTGATCTCTGACTGAAATAGGCAGTCACAAATATTGCCGAGAACAACTTAATTCAGCTGCATTTCTTGCATCTGTTTCTCACCTGAGACTTATTTCAAAAGAATCACTCAGAAAGAAAATAGCTATGAATAAATAGTGAAAACATAAGAAAGCACCAGTGAGGCTAAAAAGCAGTTTTTGAGAACACCCCAGAGCCAGTCTGGTGTAGTGGTTAAGGCAGCAGGCTAGAAACTGGTTCTAGTCCCACCTTAGGCACAAAGCCAGCTGGGTGACCTTGGGCCAGTCCCTCTTTCTCAGCCCTAGGAAGGAGGCAATGGCAAACCACTTCTGAAAAACCTTGCCAAGAAAACTGCAGGGACTTGTCCAGGCAGTCTCCAAAAATCAGACATGATTGAAAGGATCAAAAAAAAAAAGAAGAAGAAGAAGAAGACCCCAGCATGGAACAAAGAACAAAGAACATAAACATATATAGAATTAAAGCATTTAAGAGATGAGTTTAAAAAGGCTGTAAACTTGGGCTCAATCAGACCTCTCTTCAAACACAGTGAGTTGCACAAAGCTTCTATTTTTCTCTCAACCCCATTAAGACTTAACCCAAAACCGACCTTTTATTCGTTTCATTGATAGATTTATATCCCACAGTTTCACCAGGGGCTTTTATCCCCAGAACCACAACCCTATGTGGTTGTGGCTAGGTGGGCTGAAAGTTGGAGCAACACCCAATGACTTTACATGACTGAGAGTGGACCTGAACCAGGACCCAAGGGATTCATGGAAAGCAAGATGGTCGAGCAGAAAGGAAAAAGTGTTGGACAAGGAGGGGACACTGATTGTCCAACGGGTTTCCAAACTGAATGAGGAGTTTCCAGCAAGAGAGCCTCGTTGGTCACTCCAGTGAACAATGAAGAATCTTATGACACCTTAAAGATCAATACATTTTAGTGAACAAGCCACGAATGCTTATGCCACAATCAGCTAATTTTGAAGTGCCATGGGAATTTGTCATTTCTGAGCCAGAAGGAAAGCTCCTTTGTTCCCTTAAAAAAGAAAGAAAGCATGATCACAGCAGAAGGAATGAGAACATGATCAGGCATGAGAAAGTCACAGAATTTTATCTCTTGGGGGAGTGGGGGATAATGCTTTCAAGGCATCTGCATTAATGAGAAAGAAATATATGCTCAGTGACACAAATTCTGGCAAATTACAATTTCTTCAAGAAGAATTGTTCCAAACAAAGGAGCAGACACTCTGGTGTGCGCAACGCACACAGTGCCCTGAGCAACTGAGTGCAGCTCATGGAGGCTTGCAGAGAGATAAAGGTTTTGTAGTTGTAGAGGAGGTGAAGGATGGAAGTTTACAGGCTCCTTAGCTGAAACATTACATCTAGTAATGTTAACTGCAGGAGTTCACTTTTCCCACCTGGAGGTAGACTACTTTTTTTACATCCTGGTGAACAGAGATAAAGCAAATCAACTAAAGAGAGAATGTCATAATCAAAGGCTCACAGGTGTCAAGGAAATGCTCATGCTACTTGCGAGGATGCAGCAGGGTTGCGTGGAGATCTGAAGATTCCAGGTTTAATACCTGGCACAGTTGTAGACCCTTACCTAGTATTATGCTGTTGACACAAGGCATATATTCTTCTCTAGCATACCCCTGGAACAGCACCACTATTTATGCATACTTTGTCTAGCCCACTTTGTTTTTAAAAGCAATCCCAGCTTAAAAACATATGGGTGACGGTCCAGCTGGACCAATGGGGAAGGCTGAGGATGCCTACAGTATTCTGCTTTCACCATAACAGGTAAAATAGCACAGGTTAAGCCACTCCAGTACAACTAGAGATCAGTAGATAATATTATTGGTGGAATTTACTGAAGAAGTAGATGGATTAAGGTTTAGAAAGCAGGAAAGGACTGAACTTGGGGTCCAGGAGTCTGAAATGGCCAGCAAGATCTCAGGACCATACACAGATCAAGGGCTTAGCCTCATGAACCTCCTAAACCATTAGATTTTCCATGTTGCAGGGAGAAGACCCTTTCTCCTAGGTCCTTCTTGCATTCGCTTAGTTAAGGATTCATGTGCATGTCCTGTCTATCCTTGTACAGTGATCTCCAGTCTCCCAGGCTTTCAATGCTTCAATTCCGTCCCAAGGGAAAACCCTGTGATGAAACTCCTCCCATGCTACTCTCCTCCTGGACTGGGCAATGTGGGCAGCATCAAAGCTTCAGAATGATGGGAAAAGAACATACTCACATGCTCCACCCCCTCCAACAATATAGCTCAAAAACATCGCCGAGAGAAGTTCAGGAATAATTCTCAAACACCCTGAGAACAAAGTAGAACACCAGAACCCAATTTCACAGAGGAAGAAACCTGGAGAAATGGCAAGGCTGACTTTAGCTGTTATACCTATGGTAGCAGAAAGTCAGAAGAAGTCTGGTAGCACCTTTTCCAAATAGTATCTTTTATTAAAAGGCATAGTATTTTCTGAGCAGCAGCTCGCTTCATTAGAGGCAGAGAGTAAGATTTGCCACCAGCCTCCTTCTGACTTTTTACTACCATAGTGTAGACTAACGTGACCGTCCTCCTGCAAATTACAGCTTTGGGGAATTGTGTGGTTCAAGCCTTGTTTTCTTGGAAATGTTAATTCAAGGCTGTTCTCTTCTAAATTTTACAGTTTTCCAAAATCATAAGCAAGACTACAGTATGGATGTGACTGGAAGCAATGGATTATACTGGTTTGTAAGGATGCTGAAAGTGAAATACTCTCTCTATGATAACGAAATTCCATCTGTGATCTTCCTCTTCAGTAGAGGAATCCACAGAAATATTTATCTATTTATCAAGCTTATCACTGCCCATCTCCCCCACACGGGGGGAGTCTGGGCGATTTACAATAAAACAGGATTAAAATTCAAAACAATTACAAATATAATTAGGTAAAGGTTTCCCTTGACATTAAGTCCAGTCGTGTCTGACTCTAGGGGGTGGTGCTCATCTCCATTTCAAAGCCAAAGAGCCGGCGTTTGTCCGTAGACACTTCCGTGGTCATGTGGCCGGCATGACTAAACGGAACGCCGTTACCTGCCCACTGAAGCGGTGCCTATTGATCTACTCACATTTGCATGTTTTCGAACTGCTAGGTTGGCAGGAGCTGGGACTGGCAACAGGAGCTCACCCCGTCACGCGGATTCGAACCGCCGACCTTCCGATCGGCAAGCTCAGCAGCTCAGCAGTTTATAATACAATAAAAATAAAGATATAATAGAATCTAAATGGCTAAAAGATTTTAATCAGTCCGTGAGTGTAATAGGTCCATCAAAGATCACTTTAGGGCGCTAGCCATCCCCAGGCATGACTGTTCTCCCTCCCATTCCAAGCCTGCTGACAAAACCAGGTCTTTAATCTTTTTCGGAAGTCCAGGAGTGAGGGGTCCTTTCTCACCTCTGGGGGGAGGATGTTCCACAGGGCGGGAGCTACTGCAGAGAAGGCAAATATGTTTTTCTCTGACTACTGCCAAATGTAGTCCAAAATTGAGGCTCCTGGTACCATACTTGCAAAATTCTCCAGTCAGTCTACTGCAAAGAATATTGGAAATGTTCATTTCTTCATTTCATTTGTAACAGCCCAGAGTCATTGCAATATGAGATGGGTGGTAAAGAAATATGATTGATTGATAAATAAATAAATAAATAAATAAATAAATAATGCCAAATCAGCTACAGACTCAGAGTAAATTACTAGAAGTCATTTGGCTGTACAATCTCTTGCAAGTCATATCAGCCATTGTTTCCCAACAACATGCTTTCTTTGTTTATCTTAAGCACACTCCTTAAACAAACGATCGTGCTTTTGATCAAACATGCTCCTTGTTAAAATGGGGACACCTGCTTCCGCTCAGTGACCAGACCCAACCAAAACATGAAGTCAATGAACCATGTGGTTGGATTGAATTTCAAACCAAGCTCACTAGCTGAATGAATGAAAATGGGAGAATGTTTTCATTTTTTCAGAACTCTATTTTTATACTTAAGCTACACTAATAGCTGAATAAGGGCTTGTATCAAGTACATTATCACTTATTCTTTGGTTTTGCACTACACACACAAACACACACACACACACACATACACGTAAAGGTAAAGGTTTAGTCGTGTCTGACACTAGGGGGCGGTGCTCATCTCCATTTCATGGCCGAAGAGCCAGCGTTGTCTGAAGACACTTCCGCGGTCATGTGGCCAGCATGACAGTCACAGAACGCTGTTACCTTCCCGCCGAAGCGGTACCTATTTATCTACTTGCATTTGCATGCTTTCGAATTGCTAGTTTGGCAAGAGTGGGGATGAGCGGGGGAGCTCACTCCATCACACAGCACTCGGGTCTCAAACTGCCAAATTTGCAACCTTCCAGTCAACAAACCTAGCATCTTAACCGCTGAGCCAGGGCTCCTCAACCTTGGCAACTCTAAGCTGTGCGGACTTCAACTCCCAGAATTCCCCAGCCAGCTTTGCTGGGAGTTGAAGTCCGCACAGCTTAGAGTTGCCAAGATTGAGGAACCCTGCACTGAGCCCCCCTGCATACACACATACATACAGTATATATATATTGATAATGTGACTCCCATTGTCTTTTCTTCTCACTTGACTTATTTGGATTCGTTGGTATGGGAAATGTTGTCTTGTATGACCGAGCCAGCCCTGTTTTTCCTTTTTTTCCCCACAGGTACTACAAAATCTCAGTTGTGTTGATGTGCTTTGTCATTCCTACTCTCGTGCCTTGGTTTTTCTGGGGTGAGAGCTTGTGGAATTCATACTTTCTGGCTTCAATCCTCCGCTACACCATCTCCCTCAACGTTGCTTGGCTGGTCAATAGTGTTGCTCACATGTATGGCAACAGGCCGTATGACAAAAACATCAACCCTCGGCAGAATACCTTTGTCACTTTTGGAGCTATTGGTGAGTTACCAAGAATCGGCTCACCGACTCTTGGGCGGTGTGGCTTTGAGGTTACTTTCTCCAGACTGCTTTAAGGCTGCTTTAGGGTCAGAGGTGTCCACGGCTTGTGGTTAAAAAAAAAAAAAAAGATGCTGGCTGTGACAGCGCGATCAAGGCTGTTCCTCTTTTTGATAAGTGTCTTATGAAATCTCCGAATGCAGATAAGATTAGGAATTTCTGGTGCAGATGCTGGGAAACCTTATTTGTTTGCTTAGACCTTTCCTTCTTCTCTAAAAAAAAACAACTGTACTGTTAGAACAACTAAAATATACAACATTGTTTTCTAGGACTCTTCCTCCAGCTACATAGTAGACTAAGCAAGAGTGGGAGGAAGAAATAATGGCTGATGTTAAATTTCCAGAACCTGCATTTAATTACTATTTTAACATGGAACGTGGCAGGCATTCTAAGCACTATCAGAGCTGAGATTCAGATTGTTATGTAGGAGCTTCCCAAAAGCTCTTGGGAAACATAATAGTCCCCCATTTTGAGAATATAAAATCCAATTATCTAACCTAGGTGGAAAACAGAAGTAAAGGAAACAAGACTGTTTTTACAGTAAGAAATCAGGGGATGGTTTGTCTCAGCACTTCAGTGTCACCTTTGGGCGCCCTGTCTGCTGCTCACATATTCTTACAGGATGTAGTTCTTAAAATCCTTTTGTTGTTCAAAATAATGAAAATAATAAATGTCTCTCCATTAGAATATGTACTACCTCTTTTGCTGCTTCTGCTTGTTGATGATACATTCTACTTTTTTCCTTCCCTACCTTTGACCCTACTTTTTGTTTCTTCTGGGTTCTGTTTTCCAGGAGAAGGTTTTCATAATTACCACCACACCTTTCCATTTGATTATTCAGCTAGTGAGCTTGGTTTGAAATTCAATCCAACCACATGGTTCATTGACTTCATGTTTTGGTTGGGTCTGGTCACTGAGCGGAAGCAGGTTCCCAAGGAGATGATCCAAGCTCGCAAAGAGAGGACTGGAGATGGCACTTCTTGAGAAACAAGTTGAGTCTTGAACTTTGATGCTGCTGTATGTGTTGTTTGTATGTTTCTTCACTGGGGGCCTCTGCCTCAAACTTTCCCTTAGAATGGAAGTAGTATTTTTCATTGAACAAAGGCCAAATTCATTTCTGGATAAATGTAATTTTACTTTAGTGCTGTGGTTTTTCTATTGCCGAAAACACTTTAAATATTAATTCATCTTCCAAGAAAGCTGTGAATGTTCCAGCCTGCAACTTTCCATAATATAATGCCCTCCAGATGAGTTGAACTCTAGTTCCCATAATCCCCAGCAATTGTGGCCTTTGAACATTGAAGTTCAACACATCTGGAAAACTCCAGGTTGGGAAAGGTTGGATGGGCAGTCTTTAGGCTTGTGGGTGCTTGTTCTACTGAAACCATGATATCTACAAACCAGCTGTAAAGTACAAATGGGGCAGAGCCAGATGCAAAACGGTGATGCAGGAGCAAAGAGGTTTGCCTCTAGTAGTACAGATGTACACCTGAAACGTTGCATGTCAGGAACTCTGATATAGAATGTAAAACTGGCCAGGAAAACTGTGCAGCTTACCTGCTCTAAAGCATACCTTCAGCTCAAAACAGCTGCTGAACACTGTACATTGAAGCTCATTGATGCTCTGTATGATTTGAGGCAATGCTCTAGGAAGCACCCAACAGTCTCCTGCAATTGTACACGACAGAAGAAGCTCAATGGTAGTAGGCAACATTCTTTAAGGATAGCTAAAGAGCTCCTGATACATCCCCAAGGCATGTAAATTTCCCCAGTATGTTTTAGCGGAATTGATTGTGGAATTAAATCAAAGCTGTCTTAAATGCAACATTTTTGGAAGATTACATATTATTCAGTATCATCATGACTATACACCTTCCTTCTCCAAGTTGGTATCCTTGCTCTCAGCATCGGCAGTAAACATACCCACTGGCCATGTTGGTTGGCAATGAACAGAACTGTAGTCCAATTTGAACAGATGTTATCAGAATGAAGAAGCTTGGAATGCACTACTTGGATATGCATGTAACTCTTAACAGAATGAAGGAACTTACAGTTCTTTAATGTGTAGTTCAAGGAAGTCAATTGTTTAATTTAAAATAGCTCTATCATGTTTTTTTCCCCTATGCTTTGGCCTGGTGGTTTCTTGTATACACAGGACCTTTAAAAATACACCTGGAGCTCACTCTTTGAGAAGAACTCTCCCACTTGTTTTAGTGAAAGGCTAGCTTTGTATACACAAGAAATGTGGGTGTGAAGCTAGATCCTCCACTGAAGCAGACAGGAGAGTACTGTAACTATCACATATCTCCATGTTCTGAGGAGATATTCTGAACCGTGTTCCGATGTGACAAATGAAGACAGGCAAAAGGACCTAATATATAATCAATTCCAGGAAATGTTATAAAGTATAGCTATCCCACCACCAGCATTATTTGGACCATGATTCAGTATTATTGTTTTCAGTAAGATTTTTTTTTCCTGATAATTGCCTGCTTCTAGCTGTCACTATTTAATAGATCCACAATGATGCCTGTGATCTATCCTGCTGTTTTTATAGAGGAGGGCTGAATAAAATAATAAAAACAATGAGTTCTTGTGGCACCTTTAAAAACTGGCACCTTTATTTCTGCATAAACTTTGGGGGATCATAGTCCACTTCATCAGATGCATGCAGTATGTAGGCATCCAATACAGTGAACTAGGATCCAAGAAAGTCTATGCAATTTTGTCTTTGTTTGTCTGCTTAGGGGCCACAAATTCTTGGCTGCAAGAGAGGGCTACTGAAAGAAGTAAAGAATGTATTTTAAAGGCAGTATGGAAAAGGGGCACTCAAAATCTGTTCGTAAGGGAGAACCGTACCTTGCATTTCTGTCATTTTGATGAAACCAAGCTCTTTAGATAATTCCAGACATTTGCTAGCAGTAAACGCTCTCTTGATCAATCATGAAACATACCCCAATCTTTTGATTTATTCCAAGTTCTCACTTGGGATATATTTGATGTGAGCCTGCTGAAGATACGTTTGCCGATGTTCTGTAAGGACAGGGGATTTCCTGAAGGCTTTTCTCTTGTGATAAAAGGGTCAGGAATTCTGATTAGGAGAAGCATCTTGTAATTCCCTCTTGGGCATCTTTGAAGCACCACTCTTCCTTCCTGATCCCTATCTTCATTGCTCATATGGGTTTTTTTTCCAAATCCGTGGTCTGTGTCCACATTCAAACAAAAAGACATTTCTAAACGACTTGGAATCACTAATGATTAAAGCAAGACACAAAGAGATTCCCCTTGTTGCAAGACCAGTGCTCCTCTGCTTTGATTTTCCTTATTCCTCGTTTGCTTTGTTTCCTTGTTGAATATGCAGTTAATTTATTGAAGAGCAGGTATTTATATTAACATCTATATGCTTTATGGGCCAAAAATTAAATGAATATGTTTAGATTATTGATTTTATTGTCATTTTGTGATATAGACATTGTCATTTCTAATGTATACAGCTAAATGATGTCTTAAATCAAATAAAGCTTCATGTTAAATGTTTGGATACCTACTTTATTTTTTTAATAAGAATTTTATTATGTTTCAAGCAAAGATAAAAGCTACAGAAAAACAAAATTACAGAGAAAAAAAACTAAAAAAGAGTGAAAACACAAGAGACAATTTTTCAAAGTTACAAAAAGAAGTGACTTCTGACTTTTAACAGCAAGGATATACAACAATTTCCGTAATCAATCCCTTACCCCATATTAAACCAAAATCACATTATTTCTATAAATCATTCCACTTTGGCATATTATAAAAATCACCAAGTACAGTTACTCCCTCCTCTTATATTAAAAGAAAAAAAGAAAAAATTATATAAACCTCCTAAACAACTTCCCCCCCCCCCAAAGATAACATTTATTTAATGGTGAAGCTGTTTAAAAAAATACACCCACAGCAACAGAGGACAGGGACAGGGAACAGTGACAGGAGGGGAAGGGGGGGGAAACTCTCAATGAAAGCCTAATAACCAATTAGAGTGGGGATCACTTAGCAAGAATTGAAGTGCAACATGCAAACTAGACAACGTAGCCTGAGCAGGAGTAAGATGAAAAAAAATACTTTTGACATGGAGCCAGTATGCACAGGCAGAGCTTGTGTTAGCTGTTGGCTGGGGGCAAATTGAGGATCATGTCCTGCATTCTTGCCCTCCAGAAACTATGGTGGCTCATGCTTGTGCTGGGCCAAGCTGGAAGTATGGATCTGCCCTAGACACAATTGGTTCAGAGCCATGGGCCAAGAACCATGGACATCCCTGGGGAAGACAGGGTGGGGGTCAAGTGATGACACCTGCATTGTGATGCAAATGATGTGGCTTTCATACCTGCTCAGACATTGCAACACCAGAACTAAACTGTGTTCTTTTGCATGTTGGTGTCATGACTCACATTACTTGGACATCGCTGAAACTTGTCACGGACACTGCCATCCAAACTACATACAGCACTGGAGATGACACCTGAGAATCAATGGGGAAGGCTAGAAATTGGTGGGGAAATGGTTTTGCTGAGATTCTGAAGGTATTGAGATAATGTGAAATGGATTAGGTCTTGATTTTGATACATATTCAGCTGAAAGACATGGCCTCACCCTTGATTCTAATATTTTTGTGAAAAGAGGGCTAGTGGACCTTTCATTTGTCCTACATACTACATATTTTATCACCAGGAAGAGTTAAATGTACTGTATGTGTGTACCAGCCTTTGCAATCTGGCCCCTCCTAGATGTATTGGACTACAACTCACTTCATCATAGACAAGCATTGGCACAGCTTGGGGAATTCAGGAGGATACCAGCTAGTACTACAGCCCATTCCTTATTCATGGATTAATCAATAACTGTTCTCGCAATGCGCTGAAAATTTAACCACAATGCATTGAATTAAAACTCCATACTCACTTCCATGAGTGGGTATAAAGATTTATTTATACTTTTTAAAAAACCTAATTTGTTGGTATATTTAATTAGTTTGCTAAATGATAATTGCATCATATAAATTATGCACCATTGATATATGAGGTTTATCATTGCTTACATTAGGACACATCTAAAATGCCGCAGTGATTTTTTTCCCCCTTAAATCATTACTAATGAGTTTCTCTTCCCTGACTCTTATTTGACCCATGATGTCTCATTAAACAAATGCATTCTGGGCATGGGACTAGATGGTGGCCTTATATTCAACATTTGCCAAATATTCAGGAGTCTAGTTCTGCTGTTTTAATTCTTTGGGAAAAGTGCTTGATGGAAATGTGATTGGTGATTCTAAAAAACACTGAAGGCCAAATCTTGGGGTTATATTTTATTTATTTTAATTTTGCCCTTTTTCAAATGAGTTTTGGGGCACATTATTGCTGCTTCTTTTTTTGCCTCACAATAATCCTCAGCCTAACTCAACAGGTTTAATTGCAAACATATTGGCCCTATTCGCACAGCACACTTAACGGGGTTAGGGAGGGTGTTAGTGTGTTGTGCAAAGACCCTGACACCCTAATCCAGTTATCTAACACTCACTCGGAGCCTTGCGATGACTCTGGTGCTAAACCTGGTCAACAAATTAATTCTCACTTCCTGACACTGAGACGCGAGACCCCATGAAACATGGAACTGTGGACTAAGAGTTTGATATTTGTCTCCTTTTCACTTTTCTGCCTCTTCTGCCATCTCATGCGACAGAATAGAGTACAGGTGCTTAAAGCTGCCCTAACTTTATCCCTGTGGCACTAAACTGATCGTGCAACTGTTGATTTTTCCTTAGCAGAGCTAAATTAAGCTTGTCTGGATGTGGCTTCTTTGACTGTGTGGGACTCAACCGATTGCCATTTATAAACTGTGGTTAAACAAACCAGGATTAGCCGAATGTGTTAATCAATTCAAGAGAATGTCAAGAGGCAAAATCTACAACTTTTTGCGTTTACAAAAGGTATTTCTCTAGGTGTACCAGAACTGCTATGGCTGTAAGAACAGTGCCCACATACCTGAGATGGTATTGGTAAAGTATTTTATACACTGAGGTAGAAGTGAGCTTAAACTGTTGGAGGGGAATAAAGGGGGCAAGTGACATCACATATGTCACAATGTCATGCAATTGCCACACATGATGGATTTGGACTTGCAGGAATTCTGCGTTTTGCACCCAACACAGCTGGAGAATCCTAAGTTGGGGAATACTGATTTAAAAGTTAGACATGTAAATATGAGACCAGAGCAATACAATAATCCTTAGTGAAATCAAGTGGACTATACTGTATATCATTTGTCATCATTCCACTGATAGCAAAAATTGACTCTTAATTGTTCAGGTTCTCTGAATACAGGACAGGACCCAACTTGTGCGTGTTTAAAAATATTTGGCTATGGTGATGATCTCCTTTTCAGCCCTGGAACAGATATAGGCATCTGCCAAACTATGCCAGAGAGGGCAAGCGTCTTTTTAAAAGCCTTGTCACTTGGAAAGAAAATATCAGAGTTAAGAGTTTTAGTTCTTCATCATCTCTCAGAGCAAAAACATGCAGTGGATTCTCCAGCTTTGATTTCTCTGTTATTTGTACCTTACGTCCAATAACAAACAACTTGCAGCTGACTTGCCAAGCCCAGTTTTTATTTAACATCTGTTAGGGAATACCTGGTTTTGTTCTGGAGGAGTTAATATTAAAGATAAGAGGTAAAGATAAAGAAGTGCTTCAGTCCTGCTGGCTCCTGCTGACTTCATGGACACTTCCATGCAACTTCCTTGACAACAAGCTGCCCTCTTGGGGGATTTATTTTTTTTTAATTACCAGTCTAGCCTGCAGCTGATGTTTGTTGGTGGTCTCCCATCCAAGCATTAACCAGTTCCATCCCTACTTACTCTCAAGATCAATCAAGATCAGCTTGGTGCTACTATCTGCTGAGGCCTCGTGCAAGGAAAAAACATTTCACTTTGAGACATTCTTTTTTTATATAAGAATTTTATTAAGTTTTAAGCAAAGATAAAAGCTACAAAAAAAAAAAGAAAAAACTACAAAGAAAAAAAGAAAAAACTAAAAAAGTGTAGAAACACAGGAGAAAATTTTTCAAAATTACAAAAAGAGGTGACTTCCGACTTCTAACAGCAAGGATATACAACAATTTTCCATAATCAATCCCTTACTCTATATTAAACCAAAATCACATTATTTCTATAGATCATTCCATTGGCACATTATAAAAATCACTAAATATAGTTGCTCCCTCCCCTTATATTAAAAGGAAGGAAGGAAGGAAGGAAGGAATATATACACGTGCACATACACACACACATATACACACACACATACACACATACACCTCCTAATCAACCTCCCCCCAAAGATAACATTTATTTAATTATTTCCTTCCTACTACTATACATTCCTGTCTACCATAATAAAACATATAAATTGTCTGCCACTGTACTTGATAATACAACAACTTTAATAATCTTAATCATATTAAACCCAAAATCAGACACTTTTTTTTGTTATACCTTAATAATCTTAATCCAAATCCTTAAAGATAAATGAAATCAGCCAAACCCTTAAACTAATCCAGATAAACATTCTTTAACCCTTATCCTACTTCAAAATAAACCAGAGCATTTACATATCCCCACAATGTGCACAGAGCCTTTTTCTTAAAAAAATTGAACAGCCCAACTGTCCCCCTCAAAAACTCCAACTTCTCTTCAGGAGACTTCCCGTACATAATAGCCCCTTCTTTTCATGGTGTTCCATCAGAAGAGCAATTTCACTTATGGCTTGCAACTCGATCTCTCCCTTTAATTTCTTCAACTCAACGATCTGATCTTCATCCAGCATTTCAACAGAAGCCCTGATCTCACTCTTAGAAGAGACATTTCTGTTGCTGTTAAATTCTTCAGTTTCATCCATGACATCCCATTAATATTTGGATGGAAAAGAGATATTGTTCTTTTTTCTTTTTCCTACCAAGTTCCTTATTTATTCCAGTTTTCTTTTCCATTAAGGCCTCTACCTCCATGAGAAGTTTCTGGGCTTAATTACTTCAGAATATAGATGGAAGGAAGATTTAATGTAATTGGATACTCCTTTTTCCATATACAAATGTCCCTCTTCATAATAAACCGACATAAACTAGAATTCTTGTCCCTAATCCCTAACTTTCTACAGGGAGGACATTTTCCTAGAGGAAGACCCATTCAATCCTTGAACATATCCAATCCTTCTACAATAGTTAGGATGCTCAGCATTCTGACTCTCCATCATAAAGAAAACCACCCCTGGGTCTATCACATAATTGACTGCAGACATTACGTGGCTGTTCTGCTATTTGATTCTTCCTATTGACACCCTATTTACTATCCTTCCAGATTTCATTTCTTTCTCGCTTGGCTCTGCTCCTGCCATTATTGCTTCCTGTTTTCAAAGCTGGTTAGGTAGAGATCTACAGAACAATTAAACATGTTTGGACATGCAGCAACAGTGGCGGCTTCAAACCTCACAAATTTGTTGTGGCCAATCCATCTCCTCAAATGGACAGCATTTCCTGAAGGTCAAAAGAGAAGTCTGTGGATACAAGCCAGGAAAATTAAAAATAGCCATTTTGATCTTCCTTAATTGGGTACCAAAAGCAGATCCCGGTTGAAGATAGCTTGCCTTCTCTTCAGTTCTTTGGTGGGAAGATTAAGTTATTCTATTAGAAAGGCTAGATGACAAGGCTTGAATGCACAGAACCTCCTACAGCCTTAATTAATTTGTATAAATAGAGATGCTTATCTCTTCTGAAATTATTTCAACAAATGTTTTGAAATGCATAAGGGGGGAAGGAACAGCAATCTACTTGCCTATCACCATAAAATACAATTTTCTACCTTGAACAAAAGAGAGGAGTTGGTGTTAGTTGGCCTCCATCGCTGAATAAAAAGTGCATTGATGTTATTAAGGAGAAAGCAGTGGAATTCATTCCAGGTGGGTTGTATTCAGCATCTTAGATTGACAGCGAACATTCAGATTCATCCCCTTTACATAAGGTAACACATAACAATTTGATGCCACAGAATGCAGAGGACAGCTTTAAAAAGTATTCACTACGTGTCATTCTTCATTCTGGGTCCACGTTAGGGCACCACGGCAATACGATGCTGCAAAGGGAATGCCTTGGTTGCCTGTAAAATAAGGTTGGATCCAAGAACTTGCTATGCTGAATGATGCACAGAATATTCCAGAGTGCTTATGATACCAGGCCTAAAAAGTAGATCAGCATTATTATCCCTGTATTGCAAAAGGGAACACTGTGGTGAAACAGAGAATCGTTTTGCTTCAGTGTGTCTAAAAAGAGGAAAATAGGAAGCTTGATCACATTCTTAACAACAACATCAGACCTTTGGAAGATTTTGTTGTCCATCTAATGTTCTTTTCTCACACTGACCTAAAGCCTAGCAAATGGTTTTTAGATGTTTTGCTTCGGAAATTCCTTTGATTATACTGGAGTGCTTTTGAATGGCCAAAATAAATGTCACAATATAATACAGTTCCATGAGAAATCTCCAGGGCCAGATTAACTGCATTCTAGGAGGCTGAAGAAAGTAGCTGATGGTTTCGCTGAAACTTGATTATTTTCTTTGAGATATCCTGTAGAATGGCTAAAATGTCAAATGACTGAAGGAGATTTTTTAAAAATTATTATTTATTTATTTATTTTCTATTCCACCTTTATTATTTTTATAAATAACTCAAGGTGGCAAACATACCTAATACTCCTTCCTCCTCCTCTTTAGCTGTCTCTATCTGCATCAAGGGGAAAAATCAGGGAATTATGGAATCTGGAAAGATTCTTAAGCAGATCATTAAGACATGAACTTACAGAGTTAAAAAATGTATACGGGACAACACGCAAAAAAGAGAAGATAATTTTTTCAGAAGTGTATATGTTATTTTAAGAAGAAATACATACATTTTAATGCTTCTCCCCAAAATGATACTTATACAGAACAAAGATAACTTATTAGGAAAAATATTGTTAATACTGCTCACGTGATGACAATACTTGAATAAATTTGTCACTGCGGAGTTTTTTAATCTCTTTTTTGTTGTGTTAATGCCACTGAGCCAATGAAAGATGGAGTTTAATTTTCAAATGTGTTGCAATTACAAATCTGAAAATTAATAATAGGAACTAAATGTATTTCTTGTGCTGCATTTATTTTTTACACTTCAGGAAGTACAGACAATTAAACAACAGGCAACAGACTTTGCCTCTGAAGATGCCAGCCAGAATTAACTAACAGCTGAATTTTCCATCCAGAAGATGAAAAAAGGGACTTGGAGCTGTACATGACCCCAGGGCTGCAGGTTAACTCCCCACCATAAACTTTGGTTTAATAACCACAGGGGTGGATATGAACAATACATTAAGCCACAACCACATTGTGTGAATTCATCCAGCCATCAATTCAGAGAGAGATGTCCCATTCTTTGCAGCAGGAGCATCTCTGTGTGTGTGTGTCCATGTGTGGGGGTATAAAAACATCAAGATGGTAGCCATGACTATGTGACTGACAACTCATCATTTTTTATATGTTTGAAGAGTTACATGTTGGGGGCGAGATGGAGAAATTAGATATTATTTATAGAAAAAGTAGATATTGAAAAAAATTTGGTGGGCTTTGGCCAAAGACACCAGTTTCTTTGTGGCCTCCGAAAGATCACTCTGAAAGAACTTTGGTGCACCCCTGAATGAACAAAAATTCTGGCTTAGTGTGGCTATTTTTTAAATGCACAATAGAATTTAAATTTTAAAAAGCTACTTCAAAAATTGCTCCTCTTAGGGCCATGATGCAAGATGAAAAGACCAACTTCTCTCCTCAGTTGTCACAGGCCAACACTGAATTAATTCTCTTCACTATCTTTTTTTGTAAAAAAAAAGCAGATTATACCTATGGTGACCATATTTTCTTGGAAAAAATAAAGGACAAACATGAAAAAGGGGGAAAACTGAAAGAGGTTAATAAGGATTAAAAAAAAATTGTTTATGTTTACAACTTTGCTTTACAAAGGAAAATTCAAGAGTAAAACTAAGACAAACTTCATGAAAATACATTTAAAAAAATCTAAAATCAAACAGTATATGTAAATTTATTTTGAAAAGACAATTGAATTTCCATATTTTTCACATGAATGCAAAAGACTGTGCATTAAGTGGTACCATTTGTACGTTAAAACTTAAAACAACCAAAATAAAGGACAAAACTGAGGTTTTGAAAAATAAACCTAAAGGGCAGCTTTCTGAAATAAAGGACTGTCCTTTATAATAAAGGATGTATGGTCACTGTAATTATATCTGACACAATGACCAGGGTTCGGCAATATGTGCTTTGTGCTGAAAATTTTTAAAATAAAAATAGAGATAGGCGTGCAAGTCCTCTGTAAGGATAGAGATTTCCCTTTCAAACTTTTAAAACTCCCAAACATACCCATTCATTAAAAAAGGCTGAACTGTTTTAGCCCCACCCCCTATGACATCATTGCTGTTAATGTAATGGTGGGAGGAAATACATTGTAGATATATTTTAATGGGCCATTTGGCCCCCTCTTCTTTGCTTATGGACTGATCTGGGTTTTGTGCAATAAGTTGTCGACACCAGTGGAAAAGCAGGTGAAGCCAGGACTTAAAATGGCCCCAGTTGGGGGAGGTAAGAAGCTAAATGCATGCCTTAAACTTTTGCAAAATTTAAGACCCTTAAGACATTTTAAAACCCCAAACTCCCCAAATGCAAAAAAAAAAAAAAAAAGCAGAATTTTTTGGTCTGAATCTAGGTAACATAAAATTGGGGCTGTGCTAAACTGAGCCATCTGCTATTCGAAGGATTTAATCCAAAAAGTGTATGATTAATGAGGGGGTCATATATGCACTGCAAAAATATGAGTGACCACTAAAAAGAGTTACACTTTTTCTGGCTTTCTATTCTTTCTATGTCCCTCTGCTGGTTGCCCAGATTTTTGCGACCCAGATCTGCCAATCCAGTCCCTAGGACATAAGTATCGTTTGTTTTGATCTTGTTACAGAAAGATGCATATTTAACTTGGTCAGTCATGCCTTAATATAATTACGTGTACATACAGTCTATAAATCTAGAGCGCAGACATGGATACAGGAGATGTCCATCTAAATATATAACCAAAAGGCCATCTATGTGACACTGAGAGCTGGTCTATGTGGGTATCTTCCACCCATCTGCCTTCTATAGTCACAAATGTTCCAGAATTGCAGTATAAGGAAGGGGCTGGGAATATCTTGTTGGAAACATGCAGCCTCTTTCCCAGAACTGATACTCCTAAGTCACTTGGACGCAGGCTGCAAAAAATGACTAATAAACTCACTGCCAAAGTTTAACCACTTCCCTTGAACTTCATGGGTTGTTGAATTTAATTCAGGCAAGCTTGTCCAATTTTAGGGAAAACAAGCATTCACTTGTGGAGTGGCGGGGAAGGCATTCCTGGGGCTGCAGGATATTTTAGATTTTGCCTCCCCGAGGGGAATGAGTAAGGGCTCCAACCTTGGAAGAGTCAAAGGGGGGAAGATTGGAGGTCAGGGATATTCTCAGCACCGCACCAGCCTCCAGGGCTGCTCTTTCTAATGTTTGGGAAGTCGGGTGACTGAGAGTGTCCAAAGAGATGCATTGGGGCCAGGAATGCAAATCAAATGGTCCTGTGGATCCAAAGGCAGCTTGGCTCCTTAACATGGACCTGAGATGGCATTATTCCCAGCCCTGGCAAGGGCAGGAACAAATTCTCCATCTTTGCTGGCAATGGGTGGGAAATGTGTTTATTTAGTAATTAAAACAGCCAGCAGGAGTATTTGCAGAGAGGAAGTTAAAAAAATAAAGTCAAGATCAAAGCCCTGCCCTTTTTGAACATGCATTAGGATGCACATCTTGACTTTTTTGACACCCTCTTCCCTGCAGACCCCTCTGACCGCCAGAAGAGAATGAAAAATACAAAATCTGTCCTTCCTGTTTGGTATCTTGTAGGATAGAGCTTTAACGTCAGAGCGCTCCCGAAAAACAACAGAACTACTGGGTGTAGTAGCTGGCCCCTTAGTTTCCAACTACTGAATGCTGTTCCTGCAAAATGTTAGATCTCTCAAATGAAGGCAGCAAGCTTAAACAAGCTTACCTGGGAAAGGCTGATTTGGTGCCTTTGAGTCAGTGTTGACTCCTGGCAAGTGCGTGGCGTAGTCCCTGCAGTTTACTTGGCAAGATTTTGGAAGTGGTTTGCCATTGGCTGCTTCCTAGGGCTGAGAGGGAGTGACTGGCCCAGGGTCACCCAGCTGGCTTCGTGCCTAAGGGGGGACTAGAACTCACAGTCTCCCAGTTTCTAGCCTGGTGTCTTAACCACTACACCAAACTGGCACTTCTCCCTTCGTCAGGGCTGCAACTAGGGTCTGTGTCACCCAGGGCAAACATGGATTCCATGCCCATTTTGGTGCCCCCCAGTGCACATTTTGGTGCCCCCCCAGCCTGGTGACAGGGGCACATGCCCCGCTTGCCCCCCCCCCCAGTTGCGGCCCTGCCCCCCTGATTCATACATATGATCTAAAGACATCCTTCCTGACTTCACATCCCATCTGTACATTGCCTTCCGATAGTTTGGCCTTTGAGTATTAAGTGCATCAGAAAAAGAAATGTATGGAGTTGTTGGAAGAGGGCCAAGACTGAGAGGGGCTGCTTTGCCAAAAAAGAAGGAAAAACCCTCCTTTGATCCTTTTCTTTTAAACAGAACTATATACCTGCATCACTTTGGAAAATAATATCTTCCTTTTTGCAAAAGAGTCACTACCCTTTTCGTTTATGAAAATGGGGAGTGGAGAAACCTATCAAATCTACCATACTGGGGAATCCGGCAAAATGAAATATTCATTACCAAATCATGCCTTGCAAGTTTCCTTGACAACTACTGTTGAAGTACTTGACCTTGGGAGAAAAAATAGCATAAAATAAATAGGCGAGATTGATTATAAACATTCCAAACATTATCACTGCATGAGATTAGTGTCCTGATTCTCTGTTTCACTAGGGCATAAATGCCTCCCCAAAGGATTTACTAATGAGTACGTGTGTTTGTTGTTGTTTGCTGTTTATTCATTTAGTCGCTTCCGACTCTTCGTGACTTCATGGACCAGCCCACGCCAGAGCTTCCTGTCGGTCGTCAACACCCCCAGCTCCCCCAGGGACAAGTCCGTCACCTCTAGAATATCATCCATCCACCTTGCCCTTGGTCGGCCCCTCTTCCTTTTGCCCTCCCCTCTCCCTAGCATCAGCATCTTCTCCAGGGTGTCCTGTCTTCTCATTATGTGGCCAAAGTATTTCAGTTTGGCCTTTAATATCATTCCCTCAAGTGAGCAGTCTGGCTTGATTTCCTGGAGTACGGACTGGTTTGATCTTCTTGCAATCTAAGGCACTCTCAGAATTTTCCTCCAACACCACAGTTCCAAAGCATCTATCTTCCTTCTCTCAGCCTTCCTTATGGTCCAGCTCTCGCAGCCATATGTTACTACGGGGAACACCATTGCTTTAACTATGCAGGCCTTTGTTGTCAGTGTGATGTCTCTGCTCTTGACTATTTTATTGAGATTTGTCATTGCTCTTCTCCCAAGGATTATGCGTCTTCTGATTTCCTGACTGCAGTCAGCATCTGCAGTAATCTTTGCACCTAGAAATACAAAGTCTTTCACTGCCTCTACGTTTTCTCCCTCTATTTGCCAGTTATCAATCAAGTTGGTTGCCATAATCTTGGTTTTTTTGAGGTTTAGCTGCAAGCCAGCTTTGGCACTTCCTTCTTTCATCTTCATCATAAGGCTCCTCAGTTCCTCTTCACTTTCAGCCATCCAAGTGGTATCATCTGCATATCTGAGACTGTTAATGTTTCTTCCAGCGATTTTAACTCCAGCCTTGGATTCCTCAAGCCCAGCTTGTCGTATGATGTGTTCTGCATACAAGTTGAATAGGTAGGGTGAGAGTATACAGCCCTGCCGTACTCCTTTCCCAATCTTAAACCAGTCCGTTTTTCCGTGGTCTGTTCTTACTGTTGCCACTTGGTTGTTATACAGATTCTTCAGGAGGCATACAAGATGACTTGGTATCCCCATACCACTAAGAACTTGCCACAATTTGTTATGGTCCACACAGTCAAAGGCTTTAGAATAGTCAATAAAACAGAAATAGATGTTTTTCTGAAACTCCCTGGCTTTTTCCATTATCCAGTGGATAATGGCAATTTGGTCTCTAGTTCCTCTGCCTTTTCTAAACCCAGCTTGTACATCTGGCAATTCTCGCTCCATGAATTGCTGAAGTCTACCTTGCAGGATCTTGAGCATTACCTTACTGGCATGTGAAATGAGTGCCACTGTTCGATAGTTTGAACATTCTTTACTGTTCCCGTTTTTTGGTATGGGGATATAAGTTGATTTTTTCCAATCTGATGGCCATTCTTGTGTTTTCCAAATTTGCTGGCATATAGCATGCATTACCTTGACAGCATCATCTTGCAAGATTTTGAACAGTTCAGCTGGGATGCTGTCGTCTCCTGCTGCCTTGTTATTAGCAATGCTTCTTAAGGCCCATTCAACCTCACTCTTCAGGATGTCCGGCTCTAGCTCACTGACCACACCGTCAAAGCTATCCCCAATATTGTTATCCTTCCTATACAGGTCTTCTGTATATTCTTGCCACCTTTTCTTGATCACTTCTTCTTCTGTTAGGTCCTTGCCATCTTTGTTTTTGATCATACCCATTTTGGCCTGGAATTTACCTCCAATGTTTCTAATTTTCTGGAAGAGGTCTCTTGTCCTTCCTATTCTATTGTCTTCTTCCACTTCCGCACATTGCTTGTTTAAAAATAATTCCTTCTCTCTTCAGGCTAACCTCTGGAATTTTGCATTTAATTGGGCATATCTCTCCCTATCACTGTTGGCTTTTGCTTTCCTTCTTTCTTGGGCTACTTCTAGTGTCTCAGCAGACAGCCATTTTGCCTTCTTGGTTTTCTCTTTCTTTGGGATGTATTTTGTTGCCACCTCCTGAACAATGTTGCGAACTTCTGTCCATAGTTCTTCCGGGACCCTATCTACTAAGTCCAGTCCCTTAAATCTATTCTTCACCTCCACGGCATATTCCTTAGGAATATTAGTGAGCTCATATCTAGCTGATCTGTGGGTCTTCCCTAATCTCTTTAGTCTGATCCTAAATTGTGCAAGAAGAAGTTCGTGATCTGAACTACAGTCAGCTCCAGGTCTTGTTTTTACCGACTGTATAGATGTCCGCCACCTTTGGCTGCAAAGGATGTAGTCAATCTGATTTCGGTGTTGTCCATCTGGTGAAGTCCATATATAAAGCCGTCTCTTAGGTTGTTGGAAGAGAGTGTTTGTTATGCAGAGTGTCTTGGCAAAATTGTATCAGCCTATGTCCTGCTTCGTTTTGTTCTACCAGGCCATGCTTACCTGTAATTCCAGGTGTCATTTGACTGCCCACCTTAGCATTCCAGTCTCCTGTGATGAAAATAACATCTCTTTTAGCCGTGCTGTCCAGTAGGTGCTGCAGATCCTCATAGAACTGATCTACTTCAGCTTTTTCAGCATCTGTGGTTGGGGCGTATATTTGGATCACTGTGATGTTAGATGGCTTGCCCTGAATTCGAATTGAGATCATTCTATCGTTTTTTGGATTGTATCCAAGCACTGCTTTAGCCACTTTACTATTAATTATGAAGGCTACTCCATTTCTTCTGTGGCCCTCTTGTCCACAGTAGTAGATCTGGTGGTCATTTGATGTGAAGTGGCCCATTCCAGTCCATTTCAGTTCACTGACGCCCAAAATGTCTATCTTTAATCTTGACAGCTCACCAATAACCACATCCAATTTGCCCTGGCTCATAGATCTTACATTCCAGGTTCCAATGGTGTGTTGATCCTTAGAGCATCGGATTCGCCGTTCACCACCAGCACCGTCGGCCGCTAGCCATCCTTTCGGCTTTGAGCTAGCTGCGTCATCACGTCTGGGGCTAGTTGAACTCATCCTCTGTTCCTCCCCAGTAGCATTTTGACCATCTTCCGACCTGGGGGTCTCATCTTCCAATGGTATACCGACATATCTCTGGTTGTACTGATCATTTAGTTTTCATGGCAAGAATACTGGGGTGGGTTGCCATTACCTTCCCCAGGGATCGCATTTGGTCTGACCTCTCTGTCATGACCTTCCCGTCTTGGGTGGCCCTTCACGGTTTAGCTCATGGCATCATTGAGGTGCTCAAGCTCCAGCACCACGACAAGGTAACGATCCTTTGCTGAAGACGTGTGTTTAGGAATAGGATTTAAGGTCCCTCCATTAGTATTTGGAGCAACAGAGTTTTATCCACAGTAATGTTTTTACTTCAAACTTTTTACTCTTCATTTTATCATGAAAACTGATCCAGAATGTTTTAAAGTCATTACTGAATTCCTAAACTGTATCCTAATACATCTTATGCAATATTCATGACTATAGTGGTGGGGATTAAGTTTTATGAGATGAATCAACTCTGCACCAAGCAGGATATATAGTTTTCTCATGGCTCATCACATTTCACTTTTGATAATGCACAGATTTTTTTGCTGAAGGTCAGAGGAAGCTTGAACATTGTCTCCTCAAGACATGATTGCCCCTCTTTAGCTGAACATGGTTTACTGAATAATGCCCAGATGGTTATTTTCAGACAACATGCTAAAGCCAAATTGAAACAAAATACTACATGGGCATGTCCATGAAAGCACCAAGAGTTTTTATCTTTTTAACTGCTGAAATGTGGTGCATCTTCAATGAACTCAGTGTCTGGGTGCCTCCATAATAATCTTCTTAAGTAAATCCATTGACTGTCTGGACACAATCAGGAAATGCAGCAGGATTCCTATGGAAACTTATGCACACCCAGTCCTGTACATAGTCAAACTATGGCTTAGCACAATGTTTAAGGAGTCT
This sequence comes from Candoia aspera, assembly GCF_035149785.1. Taxonomy (NCBI): domain Eukaryota; kingdom Metazoa; phylum Chordata; class Lepidosauria; order Squamata; family Candoiidae; genus Candoia; species Candoia aspera. The sequence continues at coordinate 66,775,637 of NC_086160.1, forward strand.
ATATAGAGAGAGGAGACTATCTTAAAGGGCTGTGAATGCTCTACAGTACTCTGAAAATTATTAAGACTGCTTTAACAAAACAATTTAAAAGTATTCAGGAAAGTCAGCAAAAACAGCTTCAAATATTTTGGATTCCCATCATTGACTATTTATAAATAAACTGTAATTGGGTAAGTTTATACAGCATCCTAAGCCAAAACTCATGGTTTATGAACAAAAGGGTTGGATTCCCACAAAGTACTAAACCAAGACCAAGCAAAGCATGTGATGTGTGAACCAAGCTGTTCAAAATCTATTTGGGCTCAGATCTGTTGCTTCTCAAAATATTACCTTTATTTCTTGACAAGCAGTTCCTTCATCTTTTGGGAACCACAAACTGAATAGATTGGATTTCACTCTCATCGATAAATTAGGGCTACCTGATCTCTGTAGCAAAATCCAGACAATTGTTAGATGGCAGCAGAGTTTCTTCAACAAACAAAAAATTTTAATTGTTTGCTGCTATCCAGTGGTGATTCAAAGTTTTGCACAATGTGGTGTTTCTCAACCTTGGCTACTTGAAGATGTGTGGACTTCAGCTCCCAGAATTCCCCAGCCACAGTGGCCAAGGTTGTGAAACACTGCCTTAATGCATAGTGTTTCATATACCATGAAAATTGGGTTCATTTGCTGTACTGCTGGGAGAGACTAATAGGTGCCATTTTTCATTTTCAGTCAAACTTGTGAACTCCAGACAGAGAGTAAATGGCATGATACATTTCTGCTGGTGGAACTAAGCATGTTTGGCCTTAATGGGGGACCACTTGGGTGACAATAACTATAAGATGATCAGGGTAACTGCATTATAATAATTATAAGTGTAATAATAATGCTAATAATAAACCCAGTGGTTATCGGCGCACTGAGTGCCATTCCAAAAAACCTTGGATGGCAATTAGAAAATCTGCACATTGGCAAAATTTCCATCTGTCAATTACAAAAGGCCACACTGCTTGGATCCGCACATATACTACGCTGATACATTACGACATCCCAGGTTCTTAGGAAGAACTTGATGCAAATGAAGGCCAACACCAGCTAAAGAACTGGCAGCTGTGATTTCATGTTGTTGTGTATATCAACAACAACCACCCATGTTGCAGTGAAGATCATAGAGGTAATTATTCTGCAGCCTGGCCCAACTGCAATTCCTATGAAGAGGCAGAGGTCTGCAAAGACAGATCTCTAGGGCTTCTTCCCTTCCAATAAATCGGAAGAAATCTGGTAGCATCGTTTTCCACTAACAATTCTTATGAAAAAGCATGAGCTTTTTGTTAGTTGGAAAGGATGTCACCAGACTCCTGATTTTTCCACGGTAGTCTACCACTACCTTCTCCTCCTACGATGTCTCCTTCCAGTAAAAACTGAAGCCCACCCTCCAGTTTCTCACACTTATTGAGAAGAAGTTGAAAAACTAACAGACATGAGTGAGACCCTGGTTGGGTAGGAATGTGTATCGATTCCCTTATTTCAAAAGCCAGAAGCCCCCTGACTCCGTTTCCTTTGGCAGTATGGGGTGTGGGTTGTGTGCCTCCCCCTGAATCCTGTGAATTGGGCTCTTACAAATACAGATAAAAAATTCCCATTGTTCTCCTCCTTTGCTCCCTATGTGTTTTCTTTTGTTTTTTTCCTCTTTCCTGGATTTCAGAAGAAAGGAAAACCCAGATCCCTGGGGTGAAAAGAGGATACAGCAGAAGGAACACTATGTTAAAACAGGAACAGCTTAAGGAAAATCACCACTGCATCATGATTGCTTTAAGGGCCATTAAGGGGAAAAGATGGCCTTTACCCTAATCTGGCTTGTTGTTTAGCTAAGAGCTCAATGGCTTTTGCTGGTTCTCTACAGAAAATAGCTAACAGCAGGACCAGGAAATCTCTAGCTTTTCAAACAGACCCAGAGAATGTGAGACAGAAGTCTTGAGTTTTTGCAGCAATTGTGGAGGCTCTCCAACAGTCTCTTTTGCTGTCAGGAGTGAACTAAAATCAGTTCCTGCATCAGTTGGCTGGTGTTAATATTCAACAGATACCAAGCACAGGTCCTGTCCCCCTCTGGAGTTTACTGCAGCATCCTTGTGCCCTGACACAGCCCCCATCTCCTCCCTCCTTTGCCTGGCCATGTCCCCAGCCCAGGAGTGAAACAATACCCACGAAGGGTATTGGAATATAAACGGCTTTCCCCCACTTTAAGCCAACACTTAATGGCAGGGTCTGGCCAGCTATCTTCCCATGTAGTCTTAATTTCACATTATTTTAATTTGGGAGATGCCCCCATGGGGTGCGTGAGCCTTGAGAACCCAAGGCAGTCCTGAAATGAGCCCCTCCCCCTTGCCACTGCAGTGCCCTGATTGGTGGCTGTTTTCCCATTGGCTGGAAGGGGAAAGTAGGGAAGCCAGAAGGGAACGCCCATCACCTTGCGGAGAAGTGGCACACTCACCAGGCAGGGCAACAACATTGGGCCATGACTCAGAAGGGAGGCAAAAGAGGCAGGAGAGGGATTTACTAAAGGGGCAGGAAGTGTAAGGGCAGACTCAATGTGAGTGTTAGGGCCAAGCCACCCAAAAGCAAAGAAAAGAGGACAAAAGGCTGCATAACAGCTGCATACAGGTAGTCCTCAATGACCATAATAGGGAACTGAAAATTGGTTGTTAAGTGGTGTGGTCATTAAGTGAATCACCATGTGACTGGAACCAATTTTACGACCATTTTACTATGGTCATGGCTGGCTGGGGGAATTCTGGGAGTTGAACTCCACCATCTTAAAGTTGCTGAAGTTGAGAAACACTGGACTAAAGGATCAGTTAGGAAAGCACGGGCAGAATTCTGAAGGTCAATTTGCAGCATGTTGCTTCAAGATACAAAATTGTACACCTGAAATAACCCACTTAGAGTTCAGGGCAAGAGATCTTTACCCCTCCCTCTTCTTGAATACAGTCCAAATGTAGTCCAGTATTTAAAATGATCATATGGCGCAACGGAACTTCTTTTTATGGAACTTTTCCATCGAGGATAGTACAGCTAGTAAGTTAAAATATAAATTGAAGAGTCATGTGAATATTTTGTGTTTCCAACATATTCCTGTTTATTAGACCACTGACTTCAGAGAACAAAAAAGACTGGGGTTTACTGTACCTTGGTATAGGATGTAGCAAGAAGAAAATTGGGTGGGGGGGAAAAACACAATTTTTCTGCCTCTGGATCTCCTAGAAGGCATGTTCAAGCAAGATAGTTCAGCCATGCTTTACTTGATTATAGTTTACACATATGTTATAAACCATGATTTATAAACCAAAATGACAACACAGGAGGCCCCAAAATGAAATCCAGAGGGCATCAGGTTAGAGAACTCTGGAAAATACTAGTGAAGTTTCCAAATAGCTTTCTCAGCTATCAAATCTTCTTTCAAACTGGAGATGCCAAGGACTGGAGATGCCAAGGACTGAAGATCATTTGTTTGCAAAATATATACTTTATTTTTGAGCTAAACTATGACATATAATATCAGCTAGATGTACCAAAGATATCATTCTGAACATCACCTACTTGCCAATTGAGTCTCAGATGTTCACAGATACTCAGATATCTTCAATAAACATTTACAAAAGAGGCTATAATATTCTTCCGTCAGAATATTTTTGTTAATCCTCCTCCCCTCTGGTCTCTTTGTGAAGACTACAAGTAGCTTCTTATAGTTTGACTGGAATGTTGCATTTGATTTTAGACTTTTCTTTTTAACTCATTAGGAAGCACAGTTTTATTAAGGTAGCTTGAACTTCTTCCCTTTAATGGGGAATGTCTGCAATTCATTTTTTTCAAGTTTAAAAAAGTACTATGTTTTTTTTTCTTTTTTTAAAATAAAGTTTGATTTGGTTCATTTTTGGTGAGATTTGTCTATCTCCCAAAGGGGAGGGGAGAAGGAAGGGCTACATTCTCTAGTCCAGTGTTTCTCAACCTTGGCAACTTTAGGATGGGTGGACTTCAACAGAATCCCCCAGCCAGCATGATCTAGTCCAGGGTTTCTCGACCAGGGTTCCATGGCACCCTCGGATTCCGCAAGAGGTCACTAGGGGTTCTCTGGGAGATCACGATTTATTTAAAAAATTATTTCAAATTTGGGCAACTTCACATTAAAGAGGTAAGTTTCATTCTTTACTTTTAGTTTAAGAACACTGTGAACGCATATATACAGGCCCACCCATGAAACGAATATAATAATTTTGTAGCTTCCGGTCTACATTTGAGCCTGAATGTGCAGGGGTTCCCTCAGGGCCTGAAAAACATTTCAAGGGTTCCTCCAGGGTCAAAACGTTGAGAAAGGCTGATCTAGTCACACACCTGCATATTATAAAGCCAGGAGGGGGCACTATGGAAATGATTTCACTTTTTGCATGTTTAACTGTTTAATCACCAAAAAAGAGAGGATAGGCTGTGAGAGCCCTATCATTCTCAGTCAGGCACATTAGAGGAAGACACCAAATGAAGTACCCCTTGAAAGAGAAGTGGTAGAAACAGAACTACGCTGAGACAGGAGGCGGGGCCAGAGCTTCTGGGAGAACAGGCTTGAGACTTCTGGCCTTCTATCCCACAGGTTCTCAGCTGTTCTGCTCCAGAGACATTGGGTAGGAACAACATGGCACAGAACAAAAATGATGCAAACTGGGGCTAAATGAAACATATGGTGTCGTAGGACATCTATCTTTAAAACACTCAATGTATCAAAATATTTTTAAACCTGAAACAGATGGCTGGAGATGAGAGATTTGGCTGATCAACTGTGGGCCAGTTTAGAATACAAATAAATGGCTTTATTTTTCTTACTGTACTTAGCTTTTTGGGGGGGGGAGGGGATTAGCTAGCAGCATGGTGCTATTGTTATTGACAAAGTCAGAAAACTTCTGGAAGGCCTTCGCTTGGCAGATGCTTCTGTTTTTCGACAGGTTTATTTTAAGATTTGCCGCAAGCCGTTGGACGAATTTTCCTGCTTTTGTTTATGCCTCGATTGTGGATGTTTGGGGAAAAGATGTAGGCTACATATTCAAGCCAGTTGATTTTTTTCCAAGCTGATTGGCGGCAGGGAAAAACGTGCAACACAATTTTAATAAATGAAATTATTACAAGGGTGGGGCTTCTTGGCTTTCTTCTCCAGAAAAGACTGTTACCAAACTTTTTTTCCCCAAGGATCCTTAAAAGGGGTTTCTCTCCGCAACATTAGCTCCTAACAGCTCCTCCCTGGATAGGTAGATTATGTGGATTCCCATGGCAAGCTGTCCCTATCAGTGGATCTGTATGTCCCACCATTTACCACTTTCAGAGTTCTCAGGTCTGGGTCACCAGGTTGCAAGTTCCTGGATTTTGACCTCCATGTCAGACCCTAGCTGAATCATTGTCATGATGAGAATGTCTATAGAAGTGTCTGTTTTTGAATGAAGCTGTCAAAACACGACTGCACAGCATTTCTCTGTTGTCATTTTGGAAACACAGTAAGGGGAAATGGCCCTAGTGTGAAGATGAGCAAATTCCCCTGCTCGGTGATGTCACTAACACCACAGTAGGCACAATTTAAGGAGCTACAGACATTACCATCAAGCCACATTGTTTGGGCTTGTTCTGTACTATGATAATTTAATCTAAGGTCGGTGCAATTGTCAACATAATTTTAAGGTGACAGCTGCTGATTAAGAATGAATATTTTCTCCCTGGCTATATCCCCAACATTTGGAATTTAGCAAAATATCAAGAATGATGGACCTTCCACATAGGATGTAAATAATTACTATACCAGATAAAGCAACATTTTATTTGTAGCAGGGGCTTGTTAAAAGGTGCTGATTTGTATGAGTCTTTTCCTCCCCCCCTTTTTTTTTTTTAGCAAATGGGCAGGAGAAAAGATTTTGAGCAATTTGGTCAATTTTTCTGGAGTTGTTCTGGTTATGAAACAAATTTCCAGGAAATTTTCCCTTTTCTCGCTTAACATTTGAATACGGTACATTGAATCATTACACTGTTAATTGCCAATTCATACCATGCATATTTGGGGGAAGTTAAAAGATGGCTTTGTCACACAGATTCTTTTCATCATTCTTTGCATCATTTGTTGACTTAGTAAACAAAACAAAAACAAAATCAAAGGGCTTCCTTATTCATCTGCAAACATATCTCTTTAAGAAAAAAATGGCAAAGGTTTAGTTTCTTCCTTGCTGTAGAAGTTCTCTGGAGAAAAAAATGACAAGCAGGATCAAAGTTTTTTAAGAGAGAGAGAGAGAGAGAGAGAGAAAATAAATGTGTCAGCGTTAATGCTTGGATGGGGAATGCAGAGAGAAAGAAGTAGATACTGAGAGACAGGATGAAGGAAGAGGAAGAAAAAAATAAGAGTACAGAAAATATTTACAGGAACAAGAATTGGGGGAGGAGAGAGATGTAATGCCATTCCACTCTCCAGCTACTGTATTTATTATAAACTTACTGCCTGCGAACAGAAATCTTTTGGGGCTATTGTGGAAACAACTGGCAGACTAAATATGTTCTTATACCACCCCTTGAGACACCCCCTTTTCTCCTACATTCTTTGCAGCTAGGTTAAGGAAACATGTGGTTATTAGCCACAACTTAAAGCTCTTACAGCGTGTCATACGAATCACACCAGAAGGCTATTGCACAACTAACTGCTGGGTGCAGTTGAAAGAGCCTGAATCTTGTGGTTTGAATTCTATGAATGGCTCCTGGAGCATGGAAGCCCTTGAGAAAGATCTAGAAGATCTAGGAGGACGACAGACTTGTGTGTCCATTGTGGGCACATATTCTGTTTTAGCCCGTCAGAAGGAGCTCATTATCCATGAATGAACTAATTATCAGTCCAAGTGGTGTATCAGGATAGTGCCAGATGCAAGGATGGCCTGGGGAATTTGGAGTGTCCAGCCAAGGGAATCCAGTATGCATGGTGGTACAGGGCAAGATGCAGAAGAGAAGAGAGTATACAACAGAATCAGCATCCATGAAAACAAAGCCCAGTCCAGAACTGAAGGTTTTCATTTCAGGGGGGAGCTAGGATAGAAGCAAGCCCAGCAGATATAAGAATATGTGGAGTTTGTGGGCTGTTGCTGTGCTGTGGTTGAGATGTGTGGTGTTGTGGGGTTTGTTGGTTTTATTTACAGGTAGTCCTTGTTTAGCAGCTGCCTTGTTTAGTGACCGTTTGAAGTTACAACAATGATGAAAAGTAACTTTGTGACCAATCCTCTCACTGACAAACTTCACAGGTCTGTAAAGCAAAGGAAAGCTGAAGTCAGATCATAAGCACAGTTGTGGTTTTACTTAGTGACCGCTTCGCTTAACTACCCAGTTACCAGTCCCAATTGTGTTCACGAAATGAGGGCTACCTGTATTCTGCTTTTACTGATTATTATTGTGAGCTGCCTAGGATTATCTAAGATAGATGGCCATATAAGGTTCTAAATAAATAAATATCACCCTCAAAGCTTAGAACACAGTACAACAAGGCTTGGAAGACAGGAGCAACTGCCTGGAGTTAAAAAAAATATCTTCCAAATTAGAATGTTTAAAAACATTCCGGGACTAAAACAAATTAATCCTGAAGAGAAAATAAATTGTTCTCCCAATGTTTCAAAATATTTAAGCTTAATACATTAACACAGGGAGAATATTACTGCATATATATTCGTATGCATCCCTGTTTCTAAGCTCCGTGCAGCACTGAACATGGGGATTTCCATTTTCTTCTATCCTGGAAGGCAAATTAGCATGCATGTATGTATGATCTGCATTTAGATTGCACTAATTTATTTATTGCATTCATACCTTCGGTGGGAGCTCATGATGACATTAATGAGGTTCGCCTCTCCTTTTCTCTCCTTCAGCCCTGGGAAGTAGGTTGGGTGGAGTTACTGGCCAACTTAGAGTGAGCTCTGAGACTATGGGGGGATGAAGCTTGGTTTCCCAATCCCAGTTTAACATCTTAACTAAGCCCCATGGTCTCCAAATTAAACCACTGCAGAGCACGCTCAGCTAAAATGGGAGAACTGAAACCTCAGATTCACCTTTAGGAAACAAACCATTTAGGAACAAGTCAAGATGTGCTACTGGCCTGTTTACATGCTGAAGTCAGGTTGGTACAGGGTTTAGAGTGTTGAACTGGGATGTGGGAAACCAAGGTTCAAATTCCCACTCAGCCATGAAACTCAGTAAAAAACCTGGGGCAGCTCATTATCCTTCAGCCTAACTTATCACACCCCCTGGGCTAACGAAAGATGCTTTATTTCTGGTGTAAAAAAGTAGCTTGTGTTTTGGTTCAGTTTGTTATACAAATCCAGTCATTGTAGTTTGGGGCCAGGGTGGGCAATTTGCAGCATCAGGGTTATCTAAAGCCACTGAATCTAGGTGAGCAGGCCCTAGAGCATTATCTAATCATGCCTCTGAATGGGGTTGATGAAAATCACTACTGGCTTTTTTGGATGGAGGATTCAACAGAGTCAAGATGGTGGGGGTACCCAATCAAATCTCCGCCATTTTTTATGTTAAAAAAGAGTCGAGTCTTTAATTGCTCGTGTGAACCCGCCATAAACTTCCATAAGGATTACAGGAATTCATGACAGCCAAGGAGAATCAATACCAGTAGCTACAAAGTGAAAGTTGGATTCAGAAATATTTTATGATGATGAATCAGTTCCATCAAGGCAGCTCTGCTCCTCGACCCAGAAGAAAAAGAAAAGAAAAAGTAACTTGTGGAATTTCCACTGGTTATTACCAAGTACATAAAGCAACTGAAACTGAAGACAATGTAAGGCTGCTAGAAGGAAGAAGTCTGGGAATAAAAATAGGAACTGGTTAAAAGAAAGGCTATTCGTTTTTTAAAGAAATGCTTCCTCTTGTTTTTTTTGCTGACTGTCAAAATAAGGTTGAAGCACCCCATTTTCCCAGGAAGTTCAATGAAGGCACTGCCAACTTTTTTATTAAAAGCAGTCAGGGTTGTCTTAGTCCATTTTTAAAAATCCAACATCTGTTGCTGATAACACCTATACTGGGCGCAACTAAAACGACACAAACTCAGTAGGCAAGCATTAAGAGTTCTTTTCTTCAGGTATGATTTTACAAAAACAAGGGTGGTTTAAAAAGGACAAAAATACCCTTTCTGCTTAAAAGGCTAATCTTTCCACCGTGTGCTCTGCCATTTGGAATTTATAGACCAAATTCCTTTCTCAGCCAGGCAGACAGCAGGACTTTTAAAACAGTCTTTTGGTCTGAAAAGTGTGAAAGGAATTGGGTTGTTTCCCTAAGGAAAGAATTAATCAAACCAGGTAGTATTATTTAGAGCAGAGGTCCTCAACCTTGGCCACTTTCAGATGTGTGGACTTCAACTCCCAGAATTCTGGGAGTTGAAGTCCACACATCTGAAAGTGGCCAAGGTTGAGAAACACTGATTTAGAGATTTGACAGTTGTGTGGTCACTCTTTAGAGGATGGAGAATCTTCTTCCTTGGAAGGCAGACTCCAACTTTGGTGTCAACTCTACTTCCAAATTCTGAAGAATGTGTATCAAGCACTCACAGCAATAAAAGGAGGAAGATTACATATTCAGCTCTTGACAACCAATATGGAAGTGATTTGCATTCTTCTAGGGTTTTTTTTTTACTCCCCCCTCTAGCTTACAGCCAGGGAGTTTCCTAATAGTTCTCCTATCCAAGCATTAACTAGTTCTAACTCTTTGCTGAAAAATCCTTATTCAGACATGGGTTCTTAACCATTTGGTTGGTCCTAGTAATGCTAAATGTGAATGATTGGAAATGCTACATTCAACTTTTCCCAAAATAGCATTTCACCCCCACAGTCCAAGATGGCACCTAATTTTACTACCTCCCCATGAAAATTGTTCTCTCTGTTGCATCTCAGTATTAAGCTGTAAAACTGGTCTAGTCTGTTTCTCTGGTTCTTCCTTGAGCAAGAATGTACCTCCCAACCTTTGATGGATGTAACAAGGTAAAGCTTTGAAATAACTTTAATATTCCCTTCTGGGGAAGAAATGGCAAACTGAAAATGGCTCTGCTAAAAAAAAGCTTATTTTTTCTTTTTTTTTGGAATAAACTGCAAAAGAGTGACTAGAATGTTGATTTTGGAAGTTACAAACAGATTAAAGGTCCAGATGGATTTGAAATAAGATTTTGGAATTAATTGTAAGAATCCTTCCCATGGGAAAAGGCTGTTGTTTTGAATTCTTAAAAAAAAAAGATAGGATGGGACTTTGAAGGCTGGACACTAGAGGGAACCATAAGGAACTAAAGATTACAATTAAAGGAGAAGAACACTTAAATTTGATTTTGTTGTTGTGTATTCATTCAGTCGCTTCCGACTCTTCGTGACTTCATGGACCAGCCCACGCCAGAGCTTCCTGTCGGTTGTCAACACCCCCAGCTCCCCTAGGGATGAATCCATCACCTCTAGAATATCATCTATCCATCTTGCCCTTGGTCGGCCCCTCTTCCTTTTGCCTTCCACTCTCCCTAGCATCAGCATCTTCTCCACAGTGTCCTGTCTTCTCATTATGTGGCCAAAGTATTTCAGTTTTGCCTTTAATATCATTCCCTGAAGTGAGCAGTCTAGCTTTATTTCCTGGAGTATGGACTGGTTTGATCTTCTTGCAGTCCAAGGCACTCTCAGAATTTTCCTCCAACACCACAGTTCCAAAGCATCTATCTTCCTTCTCTCAGCCTTCCTTATGGTCCAGCTCTCGCAGCCATATGTTACTACAGGGAACACCATTGCTTTAACTATGCAGACCTTTGTTGTCAGTGTGATGTCTCTGCTCTTAACTATTTTATCGAGATTTGTCGTTGCTCTTCTCCCAAGGATTAAGCGTCTTCTGATTTCCTGACTGCAGTCAGAATCTGCAGTAATCTGGTTGGGGGATATATTTGGATCACTGTGACATTAGATGGCTTGCCCTGAATTCGAATTGAGATCATTCTATCGTTTTTTGGATTGTATCCAAGCACTGCTTTAGCCACTTGACTATTAATTATGAAGGCTACTCCATTTCTTCTGTGGTCCTCTTGTCCACAGTAGTAGATCTGGTGGTCATTTGATGTGAAGTGGCCCATTCCAGTCCATTTCAGTTCACTGACGCCCAAAATGTCTATCTTTAATCTTGACAGCTCACCAATAACCACATCCAATTTGCCCTGGCTCATAGATCTTACATTCCAGGTTCCAATGGTGTGTTGATCCTTAGAACATCGGATTCGCCGTTCACCACCAGCACCGTCGGCCGCTAACTGTCCTTTCGGCTTTAAGCTAGCTGCGTCATCACGTCTGGGGCTAGTTGAACTCATCCTCTGTTCCTCCCCAGTAGCATTTTGACCATCTTCCGACCTGGGGGTCTCATCTTCCGATGACATACCGACATATCTCTGGTTGTACTGATCATTTAGTTTTCATGGCAAGAATACTGGGGTGGGTTGCCATTACCTTCCCCAGGGATCGCATTTAGTCTGACCTCTCTGTCATGACCTTCCCGTCTTGGGTGGCCCTTCACGGTTTAGCTCATGGCATCATTGAGGTGCTCAAGCTCCAGCACCACGACAAGGTAACGATCCTTTGCTGAATTTTGAAATTTTGAATTTTGAAATTTGACTTACTAATATAGAATGGAGCAAAATACTTTCACATCAGATGTATTGAAGATATTTGCGACCAATGAACATAGAAGTTAATTTTTAAAATGTCTCCCTTTATAGATAGACTATGTTTAAAAGATGTTATGAAAGAGGAACAAGCTTTTCTGGAGAAGACTGAAACTGACCTGAAAGTGGATTTAAAAATAACAAGCTACAAGAATGATATGGAAAAACATGCTACACTGGATATACAAATGAAACTGGCTGATGTCTTAATAATTAAAAGGTATATACAAATAACAAACCAAGAGAGCGACCTGGACAAATTTCCTATATTGGATTTACAAAAGAGGCTTGTTAAAGCTTTGAAGTATTTTGTGAGAAGGGAAAAAGAAAAAATGAAAAGATACCAAGTTCTAGGACATTATTTGAAGGGATTAAAGATCAAGATTATTAAAACTAAAAGGAAAGACTATAATTTTTTTAATTTGATCACGGTTAAAATAGATGTTTTGTTATATCTGGTAACCCTTAATGGACTTTTGCTCCATTTGTTGTATTTCAAGAGGAGGTGATAAATTACTAAAATTGTTTATACTTGTGATGAAGGGGGAAGTCATTTCTTTATATATTTCTTTTCTTTTTCTTTACTATATTCTTATTTTTTCTTTCTTTTCTATTTGTCTTTTTCTTTTCTTCTACTTTTTCCTTATTTTATTTTAGTTTGTAGTTATTTAGTTTAGTTATTTAGTTTGTATTTGTTTTTACTGTTTATTAAAAGCTTTAATAAAATTATTTAAAAAAACAAATAAATAACAACAATAAGGGAACATCACAAATTCTTGTTTTACTCCCTGTTAAATGTTGAACCGTTTGCTAAGCATTCCAATTATTCTCATACATGGTTTACTTACATCAACTACCGCTTTTACCACATTCAGCAACCAACTTTCAATTCCATATTTGTGCAAAATGTTGCATAATTCAAACCTTATCATATGCTTTTTCTAAATAAGCACATTCATACACTTCTCCATTACCTGATAAAAAGAAAAAAGTCTTCTCAGCACACCCCCTGCCCAACAATAAGTCACACTGTACTTTCCAAATATTGTTCATTGTCACCAGTTACACATTTGCAGCAAGAATTCTGCCAAACACCTTTCCATGCACACTTATCAAACTAATCCCCTTGTTCGCATTTGTTCAGACACCAGTCACAGTTATAATCGTTGCACACATTAAACAAGCCATGCAGACACTCCGTTTCTCTGGTTACATGATACATACCTGCAGCCTTACCATTTTCCAATAGCATTTGTAACTTCCTTATCATGTATCATATATTGCATTTTGTCCATGAAAAATGCAATAGATGATACATCATATTTGTTTGTCATTTTTGCTATGATAACTAACCCAATTCCCTCTCTGAAATGATTAAACTTTGAATAATCATATTGGACTGGATGGACAGGAAATTAACATAAAGTATCTAAAGCTAAGTTAATTGGAAACATATACATCTTACAACAGAAATGCACATTTCCTTTGGCTCAGGGGCTGACTTGGCCTTTGCAGAATGTGGGGAACCACACTCCCAAAGTTACAGGGCCCAAGTGGTAAAGGGGGAATGGATTTTGGGAGGCTGTGTTTAAAATGAAGTCTGTGTCTGAAGTGTTTGGATTTTGCCCCTTCTAATCACCCCAATCCCCCCCCCCCCACATCCCATCCATAAAAAGAGGCAGTTTTTGGCTCTGTGCATGCCAAGAAACCCTGTCTTAAGGTTCATTTATTATACTGGTAATCATGGGCATTGCAGAAGGGAGGCAAAGGAGGGATGGGTGACAAACTCCATGTCTTGGTTACTTTTGTAGAACCTTGTGATGCAAGGACTGAATAGTACAGAATAGTGGGGTTTATGATGTCACAATGCAGATTTAATCATTTTGGCGAATTGTAACCCAACATAATTGGAAAGGAACAGATTGGGTTGGGTTCCACCAACCTGCCTCATTTTACATCCTTTGATCCATGTAGTGTATCAACAGCATGCAGCCTGATTCCTCAGGGCTGGTTTCAAGTTTCTTTTGGCAGCCTCCAAAAGTCGCCCCCAAACTGCGATTTATTTATTTATTTATTTATTTATTTATTTTTAACATAGGGAAAATCAAATGCCCAATTAGATAAGCTCAAATATACTTTTTTATCCCAGGGTGATTCTCTACTTCTTGGACCATATTGGCTGCTCTAAGCCTTGAAAAGTCGTGGATCCTTACCCTAGGCCATTGCATTTACTGATTTCTGCTGGATGATGGGTTGTATTTATATTTCACGGGACCTTAGGGTGTCCAAAGCATTCTCTCCTCCTTCATAGACTTACTTATTCTCATAACAACAGTGTAGAAACAGTGACTAATCCCCTAAAAGATTGGAATTAAGGCTCCCTGGTTGTTGTTCAGCAGGCTAAACTTTATCCCAGTTGAGGTCTCATTTGTCTCTTTTGCTATTAGGACCTTGAAAAATTCTGTAGCTCTTTTCCTGCTCTGTCCTCTCCCCCAATTGTGAACCTTTATTTTGCAAAAAACCCAAAAACCAACAACCTTGTTTTGATAACCTTTGAGATTCAGAATTCCATTCTTCCTTACTTAATCTCTGTCATTTTAATACATGTTTCGGACTTTGCAGATGCATTTTCAGTTTGCTGCTTAAAAAGTGGTTCTAACTGGTAGTGTTTGGCACAAAATAAATCCAGAAGATTACAAAACTAAAGCAGCAACAGTTCTGCCTTGTCAGGTCAAAGTGTGTGTTCCTCATTGTTTTAGCCTATGGTGTAATTGTTTAAAATCTGTCTTAAATTACTTCTTCTAAGAATTGGTTAAGTTTTTGCAGAAAAAGAGAGAAGCCATCCACATGTGACAGCTGCTGTTCTTTTGAAAATAGTGGTTAAACAAAACCTGTTTCTTCATCTCTACATTCAAGGCAGTTCTTGATATCATAACTCCAAGTGATAAATCAGGGAACCACACCTAATTCTTTCACCCTCTACTGACATGAGACACATGGATGAAAGATATTCCAAAATGTGCACATGACATGTATCAGCATGTATGTCATTAATGGAAGTAGAAAAGGGGATTTCTAAATCACGTATCGTACTTTGGACTTTCATGGTCTTGACATAGGGCGCTAACTGCTAACCAGTTCTCAGTGTTCAACAGGCTTACAGTAATTAAAATATGTTCACAACAGTAACCTTAAGAACAGTGTTTCTCTATCTTGGCTTAAGAAGCTCAAATAAAACCCTTCCTAGCCTGAAATCACACACTGCAGAATTAAACTGAAAGGTGGTTTTTCTTGTTCTAGGCTGGGTCAGGTGAACTCAGCCTCTGTGGTTGGCAGATTTATGGTATAGTGTGTTGTTGAACCCAGCCAGTTAGGGCTTATTGAACAATAAATGATTACATAAAACACACCCAGAGCAATATGTCAGTTGGTTTCCTGTCTTAAGGGGAGTCACTCAGCTTGCCTTACTTGATTGTGAGCATGTTTTTATCAATTGCAAGCACATCCTTCCTGCAGTATGGAATGTATTTATTATTATTATTATTATTATTATTAATTTATCAGATGTTTAAGCCACCACAATCTTGTGACCAAAATAGAAACATGCCCAGTAGTGAGTGGGAGTAGTGAAACCAGTAACACACTGATCGGTAATTTAAATGAAAACGTCCCAGGAACAGATAATTGAAAGGAAGAGAAACACTGCAGGGGCAGACCGGCCAGCGGGAGGGCGGGCTTCGCACGGTGGGAAAACGAGGGGAGCCGAGCTCCCCGCGAACCGGAGGGCGCTGGGCTGAGCACCCAGCAAGGCGGCCCCCGCGAGCGCCGGAGCCCCCGGCGGGCGGCCCTAGTCCCGGCATCTCGCCGGCGTGTCTCCCGTTCACACGCGCCTCTCGGTCAGCCCCGCAGCCGCAGCCCCCAGCGCCTCCCGGCCCTCCCTCTGGCCAAGCGGGGTGGCGGGAAGCGCTGCAGCGGGGCTTGGCCCGGAGCCGCGGGCAAAGGGGAGGTTGGTCCGGCCCCCGGTGGCGCCTCCCCGGTTCCCTGCCTACCTCCGGCTCGTGCCAGCGCCCCGGAGGCTTACTCCTGCGTCGCCAGGATGTCCCCAGCCCCGCCCTCACCCCTTCCTATCAGGATCCGTCCGTCCCACGCCCCTTTTGGGGTGTGTTCCCCCACACCCTTATTTTTCCCTTGCGAGCATCGGAGGGAGAAGCAGGCGGGCGCTCTTTGTCTCTGACCCCGGCGAGGCTGACCAGACCGGTCAGGTCCCCGCCGCACCGCCTCCTCTCGGCGCGGCCAGGTGGTCCTTCGGCTGCTGCTATCGCCGCCGCTTCTCCTCCTCCTCCTCGCAGGCACGCCGGCGGGCCGGTCCCCAGTCCTCGGCAGGTGGGTAGATCCGATGCTCGCTTTCCACAGGGCGCCCCGTCCTTCCCCTCCTTCATCTCGGCGTCCTCCGCGGCCCCGCGTTCCCACCCTCCCCATCCAGGGCGCTGCTCTGGTGCTCTTTCTTCCCGCCCGGACCACCCGCAGCAGCCCAGCTACCCTGACACTTGCGGTCCGGTCACAGTCACGTTGTAGCCCCAGCAACTCTGAATAGTGGGAATATAGTGTGCTTAACAACCCCCCCCCCCCACACACACACACTCACTTTCCCCTTCTTCCAGGCATTTCCAAGATCTGGATGCAGTCCCAAAGGATTGGCAGCTGGTATTTATAATTAGGACCCTTTTACTTGATTTTACTACTCCTATTCTCCTCGTTTCCTTGTCTTAGAAAGCCCTTGTCCTTCCCTTGGCTTCCGGCTGCTTTTATGTGCTCGTAAGCCCTCTCCACCAGCCTGGGGGAGAAAGAACCAACAAACCACCCACTTTGGGATGCATGCAGCAGTATTCTAACCTGAAATCCATCTTGCCATGACTGCAATCCGCAGGCTGCAGCCCTCTGCGCTCTTCCCTGGGGGTAACTCCTGCTGAAGTCAGTATAAGATGGTGCTATTAATATTTTTCTCCTCCCCAAGCCTCTCCCTCTGCTCGTTGTTTTTTCCTGCTGTAGAATGGATGCCCCTTTCCTGCATCATTCAGCCATAGCCACTTCTTGTAAGGCTGCACCTGCCTGGAGCGAGGCCAGCCTCAAGAAGCCCATCCATCCGCTTGTGTTTTTCAGCGTGCTCCTCCCTGCAGCCCTTAGAGTTGCCTCTTTCATCCCAGTCCCTAAAAGCAAACAGTTGGGGGATGCCCCTTACAGTATTTCAGATATTTTCATCCTGCAGCCATTAGTGGAAGTCGTTTTTGGAAAGCTGTGGTGGTGTAGGTGGTGAGGATGATGATTTTTTCCCCTTTTTCTGGCATAGCAAGCAGCCTAATGGCAAAGCCCAAGCCGTGTGCTTGCTGTTGTTTCCTTAGTGAAATGTCCTTGAGTATGAGACATGGGTGTGTGTGTGCGAGTGAGGGTGCAAAAGGTGGGGAGTGGTATTGTGAAGGAAGTCGCTTGTACCCCCTTGCAGGACTTTCTTTCTAAGGATGGGCTCCCAAGTGTCAGAAAAAGAGGAAAACAGCTTCCTTTAATTTGAGTTATTTTTGTTCTTAGGAACAACTGGCAGAGAATAAGTGGCTTTAGATGCCACCCCTGGAGTGGCTGCTAAGTATTCTCCTTCTGACCCCACCCACTGAGGATCAGAAGAGAATTCCCAATGTCCAACCGTCAATCAAGTTCCAAAGCTACCATCAAGCATTTTCCAGAGATCCACAGTGGGCCAGAGCTTTGCCCCAGCTCCACTAAGACAGGATGAAACTATTTTCAGGTTTCTTCCAGCGGCTTTCCAAATGCTGGCAACATCCAGATGTGTTGGGACTGCAGCTCCCAGAATTCCTAGCTGGTGTGGCCATTGCTGAGAATTTTGAGAGATCAAATCCACACACCTGGAGGTGGCCGGGGCTGGGACAGGCTGCCATGGAACATGGCTCTTGAGAACTCTAGGTTTGCAGCAACAATCAAATCCTGGTGCCAAGGGGCTTGGAGTCTATGAAAACGGACCCCAGGAAGCAAGAGGGAAATGGGTAGAAATGGAGGGTGGAAATGGAGGTAGGGATAAATGGGAAAAAACTTGTTGCTGCAATTGCTGTGTAAGCTATGGGAATATCTTTTCATTAAAATAGAGAGAATATTTTTGTGCTTATAATTTTGCCTGTCCATTTGTCCACTTTGTTATGTTGCCAGCCTGCAGCACTGAACACAGGGAAGAATTTCCCTTGCCCACACCCTTTCTTTGTTCTCTGATTGTGGGAGTGTAATTTTTTTTAAAAATAGGGATATATGGAATAAACTCAGCACAGTATGCTGATTTTCTCATTGGGGAAAAAAGGGATGTTTCTGTACACACATGGCTGCATGTATTTTTTTAAAAATTTCATAGTTCATGGTTAGAAGATGGGTTGGAGTTCCAAACCTCTTATCTTCTCCAAGGTTGCCTTTGGATTCCATAATCTTCCAAGATTATGAAGGTTGCTCGACCATATTTTTTTATGAAAATCAAGACACCCAGGGTGATGGCCGTTTCATTCTAGCTGATGTCCAAACTCTTCAATAAGTTTAAAAAGAGAGAAAGAAAAGGAAAAGTTGCCACAGGCTTGTGCCCACTTTCTGAACAGAGGGAAGATGAGAAAGAGAGAGGAACAAAAGGGAAGATAAAATTGAAAAGGAAAGAGAGAAAGAGAGAAAGGGTGATCTTCAAGGATTGGGGAGGCAGAACATTGAGAGGTATGTTGGGAAGTCTGGGGCAAAAGGTTTCGGCTTCATCCATGTCCATCTGTGTGTGACTGCAGTATTTAGTCGTTTCTCAACCTTGGCAACTTTAAGATGTGTGGACTTCAACTCCCAGAATTCCCCAGCCAGCATGGCTGGCTGAGGAATTCTGGAAGTTGAAGTCCACACATCTTAAAGTTGCCGAGGTTGAGAAACAGTGATCTAGTCTTTACTGAGCAGCTGAGATCATCACAAATGCCAGACCACCAACTTTTCATTTTTCAGCCCAATCTTTTTCAGTTGCGTGTCTTTATACCTGCAGATACCGGTCATCAGAGACTGGTCCTGGTAGGCATGTACATCACTTTGGCTTTGCACTCAGTTCCTGGCAGACCAATGTTTGAATCCCATTGAAAAGCCTTATGAAGGTCCTGTGTCTGTGGTGCTGATTTACATGAGCCCATCACTGTGTGCTCCAGGCAGTGATGTGGAGGGGAAAATGTTCTGTTTCTAAAAATGCAGTCTTTCATCAAATTAACTAATAAGCTAATGAACTGATGAGGTACCAGTCAAAGTAGCAATTTCAAATTTGTGATTCAAGTTTAAAAAACAAACAAACCAAGCTGCTGGCTGGGTTCATCAAGGATTCAGTGAAACAGCATTAATGAAGCAGGGCTGAGCAGCCTAAAGCCAACCAAGCATTTTGTACTGTAATGCCCACAGTACGTTGCTGTGGACAGTGCTGAGTGCGACTGATGGGAATTGAAGCTCAAACATCTGGACAGCCCCAGGTTGCTTAATCTTTGTGTGCGGTACAGCAGTCATAAGTGCAGAAAACACATCTGTGCCCATGGGAAATGGTCATTTAAACCTGCCATAGTAGATCTGCCAAGATGTCCGCCTCTTGTTTTTTATGGTCATATCTTGGATATTGTAACTGACGTATGGTTTTCTGTCTGGCAGGCTGAGAGCGAAGTGTGACTCTCCATAAAGCACCATATATGCGGAAGTTCTTGGACGCTGCAAGGTATGTTTTGTCCTTAACACTGAAGAAACCACCAGATGCTGGAGCTTTCCAAAAAGAAAAAAGAGATGTACTGAATTTATGGACAAAGCTTCTCTTTTAATAGGCGTAGGATCTCTGTTTATTGTCCTCCATGTTTCCTGTACCTATAAGCCCTGTCGTTGAAAGCCAGTCATGAGCAAGACCCATATAAAGTAATGAAACAAATTAATCACAACGCTTTTAAGTTTCATTGCTTTGCCTGGCACTTAATTATGATCAGCCTCAGCTGAATTAGTATTATCTAGAAGCCTCAACTATTGCGACTGCATGACATACTAAACCAGGATTAGAGTTAACCATGGTTAAGGCACTTGCTTAATGAACTTGCCCCAAATTACACATCAAACTGTGCCAGAATGTGATTTGACCATGTCCTTTTAATCAATATTGTTTCTGTTATGTTGATTTCTCAAAAACACTTTTAAAACCTACCATGGGGTGATTATAGCCAGAGCCTTTGCACGTGGGATGGGAAAGCTGGTTGTTCCCCTGCCCTTTTATTTTCAAAACAAAGTCAATGTGTGATTGTAAAGCAATTCCAAAGAATAATAAGAGGGAGCAGCAGAAACACAGCTCTGCAGCAAGTCTTGTTCCTTGTTTGGTATCCTTGGAGGAATAATGGCTGCTTAATCATAAATTAGCCAATAATGTTGGTTTGGATAACATGCCTGTCTGTGGTTCACATAAGATAATCATAAAACGATCTGTTATTACAGATAGGAGTTAAGGTGCTCCTTAACCATACTCTAAATTTAGGCAATGAGCTGAGCTAATGTGCAGGCTAGTTTACTTTGTCATGTGAACTGGGTCAATGCCTCTGTCTAATTTTGCTTTTTACAACCCTGCAGATAATTTCAAAAGTATATTGTGCAATCAAAATAAATTACCAAGGGAAAAACCAGGGCCCACAAATGACTGGGATTATTTGAGATTGGCAGAGTTCAGAGCTTTAAACATTGCATATGTTTGCTTTTCGGCATAGCGTCTAGGGACTTTTAAAGCTGAGGTAATGCGTTCCTGGAAATTGCTTTTTTTCACTTAAAAAAAACCCAACAACTAAATCTGAGTGCAGTTTTGTAGATTGGAAGTGGGTTTAGTATCTCCAGTCTCTCCAATGAAGTGGATTAGTCATTTTTCTCAGAGACTTGGCTGGGCTTTATTATGATAGCTCAGAGGGATGTTCTTGTATGGGAAATAGGAAGTAGTATAATATATTCTGCCATGACCTGTACAAAAGGCGGCATTTCAATCAATCCATGTGACAAGCCCTGAACCACTTCTTTTCTGGAATTAATATATAAAATAATAAGTGATCTGTTGTTAAGTATCTACACAATCACTTGCAGAGAAATCTGACTCAGAGACTGTTCATTCTGTAATGATCTCTTCTCTGCCTTCTACTTCTCTTGAAATTTCCTTAATTTGGAATTCCAAGCTGTGGTTGTACAAATCCCAGGTCTTCTAGGGCAGTGTTTCTCAACCTTGGCAACTTGAAGATGTGTGGACCAACTCCTATGCTGGCCTTAGTGCAAATTTAGGAGCATTAGGAGCATTCTGGAGGAAGCACATTTTGAAGCTATCATCATCATCATCATCATCATCATCATCATCTTCATCTTCATCTTCATCTTCATCTTCATCTTCATCTTCATCTTCATCATCATCTCTGAGTCAGTGTTGATTCCTGGTGACTCCCTGGACTAGTCCCTGCAGTTTTCTTGGCAAGGATTTTTGGAAGTGGTTTGCCATTGCCTCCTTCCTAGGGCTGAGAGAGAGTGACTGGCCCAAGGTCACCCAGCTGGCTTTGTGCCTAAGGGGGGACTAGAACTCACGGTCTCCCAGTTTCTAGCATGGTGCCTTAACCACTACACCAAACTGGCTGTATTATAACCCTATCATCATTCAACTAGTAATAGTTTAAAAAATAAATACTGTACAATATTTAAAAATTATCTCCAGCTTTGTTAAGATGAAAACTAGTTAGCTTCTTGGTTTTCCCACCTACTGTGGATTTTGTGTATTTCTGCTATGATTGGAGATAGAATTGATTTCAACAGGTGGATTTTAATATTTTTTAAGCTGGATCAACTCTCGTATTTATTTATTTATTTATTGTATTTTTATACTGCCCATCTCAAAATAACTCTGGGCGGTTTACAAAAGATTTTGAACAATAGCAATGGAATATAAATTTAAAAGATTATTTATTTGTTTGTTTGTTTGTTTTTCAAATTTCTATCACTGCCCATCTGCCCCAAAAAGGGGGACTCTGGGTGGTTTACAATAAAATTAACACTTAAAACCATAAAACCCATAAAATACAATACAAACAGCCAATGATAAATAGAAAATAAAATAGATGTGAAATCCAAGCAGCGATAAGATCTCATTCAGTGAAGAGGGCTCTACGGTGCCAGCCACCCCCAGGAAGAACTATTGCCCTTCCATCCCAGGCGAGGCGGCAGAACCAGGTCTTCAAATTCTTCCGGAAGGCCGGGAGCAAAGGGGCCTGTCTCACCTCCGGGGATAGAATGTTCCAGAGGGCGGGTGCCACTGCAGAGAAGGCCTGCCTCTTGTTATGCTTATTATGCTTGTTTCTTCCTTAAGTGAATCCTTAGGCAAGACCAAGGGTAACATGACCCAATATTAGTGCCTTAGAATACCTAATTTACACATCCATAACATTCTTCCGTGTTCAGTTTCAGAAAGTGTCATAGTTTGGACATTTGCATTCTTCCTTTGCTTTCTTTATCATCTTGCTGGATGAAGTGTTCTTAAGAAATTGAAAGCTTTGGCATTATTTATGAATTGGAGTCAACCTAATATGGCTAATGCCTTAATGTGGATTTTTCTTTTACAATAATGGAGAAAAATTTCAGAAGGGAAAGGCTAAAGAGGAAAAGACTAAATCCTATCCTTGTTGGAACCCATGCAAGTTGTCAAATAAAAAAAAGAAAAAGAAAATCTCATCATGTTTAAAATGCAAATGGTAGGGATCGCATGCTGTCATGGTTATCTGCCCTTTCTTCAACAGTTTTATTAATGACTTGGAGGAAGAGGTGGAAGCTATGCTTATCATATCCGCAGTTGACACAAAATCCAGTTGGATAGCTAACATTTTAGAAAGCAGAAATAAAATCCGAGCAAAGTCTTGATAAACGAGCTGGAAATAGCAGAATGCAATTTAAGACTTCATTTCCTTCATAAAACAAAAGAAAGCAAATGTGTAGGTATAAAAGGGAGAAAGGAGAATACTTGGCTTGGTGGTTCTTGTAAAGAAGTTATTCCCATAATAGTTAATTATAAGCTGAATATGAGTCAACAGTGTGAAGTGGCTGCAAAAATGCAGAGCCGATTTTTAGCCGCATGAATGGAAGTAGAGTATAGTTTACAAATCATAGGAATTAATTGTTCCACTTTATTCTGGATTGGTGTGCCCTCAGCTACTGTATCTTGTCCGGTTCTGGACATCACACTTTTAAGAAGGATTCAGAGATTTTGGAACAGGTTCAGAAAGGACAACAGGTATAATCAGGGGACTAGAAGCTACTGTAAGTGCTGTGAAGAGAGCTTGTAGGACCTGGGGATGATTAGCCTCAAAAAGAGAGGATGGAGTGGGGAGAAGATGGCACTCTTCAATTATCTGAAAAGATGTCACCCAGAAGAAGATCAAGACCTATTCTTTTAGTTCCAGAAGAATAGATTTCAGAAGACAGATTCCAATTGAGTGTTAGAAGAAAGTATTCCTACAATAAGAATGGTTCAACTATGGAACCAGTTTCTACAGGCATGATGGGCTTCCCTTCATTAGATGCGTTCAAGCACTGCAGGGGTTGCTTCAATTTGGATTCCTGCACTGAGCTGTGGGGTGAACTCAATGGCCTAAATGCCCCTCACTAAGATTCTGTGTTCAAATGACTACGCATGATCTAGTCTAGTCATTGTTGGAGAACATAAATGCTGCTAATCTTCCCAATCAAAAATGTATTTGACCTGACATGATGACATGACTTTCAAACAAGTGTCATTCTGCAGTGAGATGGTCATGTCAGAGACTATGAGCTCATGTCACCAGCTACATATTTGAATCTGATAGTTTATGGCATCTTCCTTGTGTTCCATGTTGCCAGAGCACACAAGAAATGGTCTCAGCATCTCTGCGTAGACTTGCCTGAACTCCAAAACTAAGCAGGGTCTGGCCTGACCTCTGCAGTGCTTTCTATTGCAGGGCTCCTCAACCTTGGCAACTCTAAGCTGTGCGGACTTCAACTCCCAGAATTCCCCAGCCAGCAAAGCTTTGCTGGCTGGGGAATTCTGGGAGTTGAAGCCTGCACAGCTTAGAGTTGCCAGGGTTGAGGAGCCCTGTTCTATTGGATTCCAAAAAGTTGCAGAGAGCAACCTTGCAATCCTGGAAACCAGATGTCTACTTTAAAGAAGTGCAGGTAGATGCTATGTGTTCTTGAAATACATTTTCCAAAGCACTGCTGACCCTCCTTGTTAGTACTCACATGGGAACCAGGAACTCCCTAGAGTTAGAAGTTCAGAAACATCCCAGAAGGCGGTTATGGAAAAACATTTCTGTACTGTGGCTAAAAAAACAATGTGGACATGTTCACAAAGTCACCAGGAGTCAAGCTTTATTCAAAGGAGACTATTTTTTTTATAAGGAATGGGGGTGACATGCAACCCCATTGAAACTCAGAATGGAAAGCATGGCATTAATTGGATAGAACTATGTTTTAAAAATGGATTATTGCATTTCTCTGCTCCATTTAATCAATGTGTATGGAGCTCTCCTCTGATTTTTATCCTCACAACTGCTTAAATGAGGTGGGTTGGGCTGAGAGGGAGTGATTGACTCTCGTACAGACTTGAACCAAATCCAACACTTTTTCTATTCTGACCTGTGCTGATATGTCCTGTAAAGATTATTTTTCAGGCATTGCCTCCTTTTCAAAGGGACAAGCCTGTCTGACCTAATGATATTCCTGCATTAAACAACTCTCCTGTGTCAGAGAGAATTCCAGAACCCTCTTCTGAAATCTGCCATTTATTGCAGAATGTCACTACAGCAGACTGATTGATTCTGGGATTTTCAAACAATTCTGTTCCTCCAAGGAAAAGTTTCTGGAGCCTGGGACTGATACAAAATGGCTCATTGCTTCTTCTATCATCAGCCTGGTGCATTGCAGCTCTTGCTTCAGACATTTTCATGGCTACTGCTTTTGCATGTGTCAAATGGAGAGTATTTTGGAAATTCGACAGAGCAGAATTAAGCTGAAACCTTGATCTCTGGCGTGGAGTTGCAAAGTGGGCTCAGCCATCCATCCTAATTCCTATAATCCTGGTGTAATAGCTGGTTGCTATGTTTCCATGATTTTCTGACATGAGACATTTGCTAAGGCAAGCAAGAAGGTCCTGAGGCTAAGAATGGAGTTGAAAATGCATGCCTTAGAATAATAATATTATTGATTTGTGGCACTGGATGGGTCTGAAAACGTAGAAATTTTTTATTGTCTTGTAGCTGCTACTAATTAGTATCAAGATTGCAGCATTGCAGTGGTGAATGTTAAAATATACCCCTATTTCTAAGGCAGGTGCTACTGGAAAGATGCTTGCAACTCTTCCTGACATACTTAAAGCAACCTCTATATGTGCAAATGAATTATGAAGGTGACTCTAGGCTTGCAGTAGGAGAAATTAATCCCTAGAGATGACAAAGTGCTGGGATGCGCCCCATATTAAATAGCTTTCTGTAGAGGGAAGTATATGAGGCACTGGCATTGCTAGGTTTCCCAGCATAATTGCTTTTAATATATAAACTAAATCGAAAAATAGTCAAAGTACAGAAATGAAAAGATAATAGGGAAAAAACTGAAAAGAGAGAGAGAAGTTGAAATAAATGTATGTAAAATAGAAAGCTGAGATCTTAAACAACCAGTTAAACTCTGATCACCCAGAGCAATGCTAAGCAGGCTTCCCACACTATCCGTAGAAGGCCAGTTCATATGTAGATAATGAAGACATGTCTTCGAGATTCTAAAACATAGGAGCCAATGTCCCAGCGTTAGAATATTATACTTCTGATATACTGTATAGAAATTGAAACCCAATTCTTATTACACATTCTCTGGGTGTCCAGTGAACTCATACACACAATCTTTTGTTACATTAATTGCATCTTAATGTGGGCCCATTGGTTTAGGCTCCTAATTTAACATTCTTTAAAACGTGAACCCTTACGTTTGCTAAAACAGGATCTTTACCGTGCGTGCATTGACGGCTGTGATCTGGGCTGTAATTTTGGGGGTGAAGAAGCTTGTAACATATGCCAATGAGTAATCCTGATTTTATTTTAGAAAATCATTAGTCATCTTAAGGCTGTTGCCTTAAGAATAGAGATGCGCATTGAAGAATGCCTTCTGAGAAGTCTGTATCCCATGTATCAGTGCATTAAACAACAAATGAGATGGGCAACATCTATCTGTACCATGCCAGGTCATACTTGGAGTTGTTTCTCACTGCCCAGAGTCATTTGTTGAGATGGGCGGTGAAGAAATGTGATAAATAAATAACTGAGCTTTTTTTTTAAAGCTGCATGTTGAAAATGCAGTACCAGGGGCTGACCTGGATTTCCTAATTTGCTAGTTTTCATAGAGCAGGGAAGCAGTTATATTGAGGATCACTCAATGCTGTGTCCAAGCTGTGGCCTGAAATAGCTTAGTCTGGTCAAAGGTCCACCATCTAATTAGATCTACTCTGTTTAAACTCTAGGCCTGTGTGTGAGGACAGTCCTCTTCAGATCCTATCATATTATCAAGGCAATATTGAACTAGGCCACAAGAGGAATATTTTTTCAGCAGCTGCCACACTGCCTTGGTTATTTATTTATTTTATGTATTGGTCCTATTTAGAAGGTTGCCCCACTCCCAAAAAACTCCATGAAGAGTTACACCCCAACCCACACTTGTCTGTACATTGTTTTCCTAGTCTCTATAGAATTAACTTATGCTGCTTGATTGAAATCCCTCCTTGCCTCTCCCAGTCATGAGGCCTAATGATTAGGGAGCTAAATACTACTCCTTTTGCTTATATCTTTGTTTATTAATTGACATTAATTGATATCATACTGCAATCTTAAATAGACTCTTGGCAGCTTTCAAAAGAAGACAATAACGTCATAATACAAGATAAAAGTACAATACTTGTAATTCCCTAAACACTATCTCAAAAAGCTCTGTTTTCAGGTCTTTCTGGAAGGTGGACGCTGGGGCTAAGGTCATTCCAGAGAGCCAACCCCTTATGGAAAAACAACGCCTCCAGGCTTCAGCATCCCATCTCCTAAAAATGGGTGAACAAAGTGGTTGGGCCAATTCCAGTAGAGAAATATAGTCTGGCAGGTCACCCAATGGTGAACAATAAAGTTCTTTATAGGTTAAAAGCAGCCCTGTAAATTGCATTTCATTGTATCTATTTTCCACATTGCAGCATCCACCTCTCTTGTGGCTACCCACCCCATTTTGGATGGAGGAAGGTTACAGGTGCAAAAAGCTGTGGACCCACTTTCTCCTCAGGTTTAATTTCATCCTTGCACACTCAGACAAGAAGCAGTGCAATTGGTGTGCCAGCTTTCCAGACTGCCTCGTGATGGCCCACCTTGAACCCAAGCAGAGGGCAGAGAGGCCTAAAAATGCCACTGAAGCCACAAGGGATAAGTTGGTGCCATCACGGCCTCAGCCAAACAGAAGGTCCGGCCGATGCTTTCCATGTGAGTCAGCCTACAATGAAGGCTGAGGTCCAGATGTGACCTCCCCGTATTCTTAGATTGCTTCCCTTTGTAACTCTGCTGATTTTGTGACTCCAGGTGATGTATAAAAGACCATCATTAAGGTGCCCTTTATTTATCATAATGGGAGGGTGTAGGTTCCATAAAAAGTCAAGTACCATACAGTTTTTTAAAAAATAAAATTCCACAAGGCCATTATAAGTGGGAACTGTAGAATGGTTTTTCCCTGGCTTCATCCCATAATTCTGCTGTAGAGTTTCCAGGCCAAGGACCACATTTGGTCACAATGGAAACATGAAAAAGTGATAGATAATCCCACAATAGGAAATTCAAAGCTGCAAAATTGAAGTTTGGCATTTCAGCATTACTCAGTGATGCTGAAGTTAAGCTCAGATAGTGATTTCTTAACCAGGAAGTTA
Organism: Candoia aspera; assembly: GCF_035149785.1. Classification (NCBI taxonomy): domain Eukaryota; kingdom Metazoa; phylum Chordata; class Lepidosauria; order Squamata; family Candoiidae; genus Candoia; species Candoia aspera. The sequence goes on from NC_086160.1 coordinate 66,803,368, forward strand.
GGGTGGGACAGAAATTGCTGTCTTATCTGTGGTGGCATCTTTCCTAGAGTTGAGTAACAGCTTCAATTAATTATCTTAGATAATATGAAAGTACTGAGGATTGGGGTGGAAGGAACTGGGGAAAATAGGATTATGAGGTTGACCTGTGCCTTGTTTGGACATCAGGCTTGGAAATTACTCAGAGAAAACAAAAACAGTGCTCATTTTTCCAGGTAACAAATTTATGTTGGCATACAGCCTGCATGATACAGGTGAAGGAAGGTGAGTCTTAGATTTCCTTGAGGTCTGTTCAGTCTGATGTTGACTGTTGGGTTCGTAAGAAACCAATGAAGGTGTTGGTGAATCAAACTGGTTGTGAATCTTTCCCAATATCCTGCTATTTCTTATTTTCATCAATTCCTATATTGGTTCGGTCTTTAAGAGAGTCATCACTTTACATTACTGGGGCTGTCTTCTGGCTGTACCTATAGAAACACTCCATTATTTGAAAAACATAATTACTGTTCATGCTTCTGCGTACTTGCATTGATAATGCAATCACGTTCAATTAGTTTTTTTCTCATTTTAGAATTGCTACTTCATGTTTTAGGGCTTTTTCCATTTAGTTTCTACTCTCTGAAATCAATTACCTCTTGACTGCTTTCTGGAGTCTTATCTACAGATATTTTAAAAGATCCTTTAAAACACTTCTTTTCACAGCACCCTTTAAAATCTTATCTCTCTTTCTATTTGCTATAGATTTATACTAAAGTTGTGGTAATACTAGAAATTGTATACACTGATTGTTATACTGTATTGGGAAATGTCTTAACCTGGTTGTTTTATTATTTTATTTGTATATTAGTTTATACTGTATATAATTTTGATTTACTGCACTTAGTTATAAGCACATACTAAATAAAACTTCTGCTACTACTACTTGAAAGGGGTTGCCAGTAAGAAAAACAACATGAATATAAGCTGCATGGAAAAAAAAAAACCCTCTCTATAGTAGTTTTGCAAAGAAAGGAGTGTTACCTGAGTCCATGAAACAAAACAAAGGCCAGTCTATGGATTTTACATATGTGTAATCATTACAGTTTATGTAAAATATGCTTTGAATGTTGGAATCTACATTTCATTATAACATTTTTCAACCATGACCTAATATCACATTTGTCATGGCCAACTTGTCCATAGTTTGTTTGGAAGGAGAAGAATGTAGAGGTGATCTAGGAATTCATCTGGACTTCTATTAATGGGTTCACTCTAAACTTGCTATAAGGAGATCTTAGAATCTCATAGTTTTGGAGACTATAAAAACTAGAAGCATTATCTTTATATAAAGAGTTATCCTTGTTTGAAGGGCGGGTAACATGGGGAAGCAATTTTAAACCATTCACTTGCTTGCCTAGTAGCAAATAACTTAGTTGGATATATAGCTATGTTCACCCAGCACACTTAACCTGCTTACTGAATTAAATCATTTTCTAGATTTGCATAATATATTAAACTGACAACTAAACAAATGAGTTGGATTTGCACAAGTGTACCTAAGCAACAAAAAACTCTAACCAAGGTTTAAACAAAACAAGATTATCGTATTAGGTAATGTAGTCTCTAGGTTTTTAACCGGTGAACAAATTAGATGCATGGTATGAGTAGCTGCACTCTCACCTTCTGGATGCTGCAGAATTACCATGGCACCAAGTCAACATGCATCAATGAGTTGATAATCTTTCCCTGTGTTGGGAAGTGTCCCTTTCATATCTTTTCCCAATATTTATATCATTTATATTTTAAATGGTTCTGGGATGCCAGTTAAAAATTCCTAGGTGATGGTGCTTCTCTGTCCCAGTTCTTGGGAGTGGAAGAGGTCCTGATAACGGATAGAATATGGGGTCCAAATCAGGTTTGAGCAACCAGATCATGATGCTTTGTTCCACTCATTTTTTATTTAACCTACTTGCATTTCCTTATCTGAACAGAATCAGATAGGATCATGTTGCTCCAGAGAAGAAAAGGAGATCCAAATGGAAGAAGTTGGGTGAAGAGTTCCACCTCCAGATTCTATATGGGCAACACCATATTTGTGCTTAGTAAAAAAAAAAAGATGTCTTCAGCAAATAAATCTGTTAACTTCCATTCTACCCACAGCTTAGTTCACTTCCTGTTTTCTTCTTCTTTTTTTCAGGCATGGATGGGAAGAAATGCAGTGTATGGATGTTCTTACCTCTTGTCTTGACATTGTTTACCTCAGCAGGACTGTGGATTGTGTACGTAAGCTCTACTGAATTATTGTTGTTATACAAGTCAAGTCTAAGAGTCACAACATGTTTCAAGAAGAAACAGCATTTTATCCAAGGAAGATTATAATAATCCAACATCTCTCTTGGAATGCTCTGTTTCTTTCAGCACAACTTTCCTTGTATGAGGCAAGACAGTTGCACAATACATTTGTCTGGAAGTGTTTTCAGTCAAGATTCCGTGATCATTATAGACACTTATTTTTCATGAGGCTGCTGTGTCTCTTTCCCCAGTTTGTTTGTTTATATTTTTGCAGTACTTATGCAAAATTAGGGTTTTGTAAGCTTGCCAGTGTTTCTCTGTTGTGTACTATCCTTGAACAGTGTTGCCTTGCCAAACATAAACAATGCCACTGATAAAAACCATGCACACACATGCAAGAAATTAAGCACCTATGTCTGCAATTCAAATGTGATGGTAATCTGCATAGTTATGCAACATAAGCAAATCTGCAAAACTTGTCCTGTTCTGCATTGTTTAATTTGCAATTTTTATCTTGTGTAATATTTTATTTGGGTATGGTTTGCAGAACCATAGGCAGAAGATCTAAATCTCATTTCCTATCACAAAATGTCAGCAGATGTTATTACCGACCTGTTTTCCCGAGATGGCTAGATATTTTAAGTGGAAACAAATGAACAAAGAAATTAAAAGGAAGCAGTGGGTCTGTTCCTATGAAGTGCTACGCCACAAGGACACCCTACCATGAGAGACATCCAACCCCCCCCCCCCCACAAACAACTGCATCAGCCATCAGAACAGTAATTGTGTTGGGTTTTTCTGTAATGTCCTGTGAGTTCACTTACGCCACACACTGTTGTTAGAAGCATTGCCAGGCACCATTTCATCACTGGGCACAGGATAGGAAAGCTAATCCTGCCTCAGTTTTTTAAATTATTCACTCCTTCCTCCCCATACCAACATACTCTCACCTGTGGGGAATTTTGGCTCTAGTACTCCTGGGTTCTGGGTGAGCTAAAAATGGAAGAGGCCCTCATGTTGAGGGTGCTACTTGGCCACTGCATATGCTAGACCAGTGTTTCTCAGCCTCAGCAACGTTAAGATGTGAGGACTTCAACTCCCACAATTATGGGAATTGAAGTCCACACATCTTAACGTTGCTGAGGTTGAGAAACACTGGTCTAGACTGATTTCCTGACTCCTCTCCAGGAACTCAACGTTTTGTGCTTTAGGGCTGTTGCTTTGATTTCTACAACCCCTTCCTTGAATATCTAACCAGGCCTGATGCTGCTTAACTTCCAGCCTCAGACAAGGTTAGCCAGGCACCACTATCTGCTAAGAGTAAAGGCTCCTTAACAGTAAATTATAACTTATTCTGTGTTTGATTGTCACAGGAAGTGATGGCTTGTCCAGTCAAGCCAACACGATGGCTGTCCCTGACATGTGAACATGCCATAAGATTTCAAGGAGAACATCCTATTCAAATAGGCTTGAATACGATTTATATCCTGCATCTATTGTTGAACTCAAGGTGGCATACCTAATGCTCCCTCCTTCCTATTTTCTCCACAACAAGCATCCTGTGAAGTGGGTTGGGCTGAGAGAGAGTGACTGGCCCAAAATCATCCAGCCAACTTCTATGCCTGAGAGATGATTAGAACTCACGATCTCCTGGTTTCTAATAGTGGCTCTCTGTATGTATACCTTTGACTGGAATCATAATTATAGCAATTATAGCAACTTTTCCCTGCTTAATAGGCTTTGAAAAATTGCTTGCTATGCCACTTTAACATTTTTCCTTGCAGGACTGGATTTATAGTGATCCCACCTGATCCCTTTTCAGTGGCAAGCACATGCTATGAATGGAGAAGGTTTTAGGCTGACTCCTTGGAAGTTCTCTGATTATAGGAAATCTCTCTGTCTTAGAATCTGAAGAGATCTGCCAATATTGCAGACGGTCTTGGGCTAATTGGGCCAATGGTCTGAGTATAAATTTCTGATTATATAAGGAAGAAGAGTGTCCAAAAATGGCCTTCATTAATATAGACTCATCTTAGAAAGGTGCCTCTACTATTATAACCACATTGCAGTTGACATCCTAACCTTAGCATGCTAATCCTCAGGAATTTACATACATTTAAATCCAGTGGATTCAAATGGAATCAAAGGAGGATGCTTAACAGATTCTTGGATTGTACTCAAGGTATAATGTTTGTTACTTTGAAAGGACCATGCCATACCCTTAAGCTCCATCTCTCATCATAAATCAGAGGAAATCATCTGGTGTTCTCCCCATGGTTTGGAGTTCCGCTCCCTTCAGTGCCAATTAGCATGGCCAATGGCAAGGGTTTATGGGATGTGTAGTCCAAAACATCTGGAGGGCAGCAGGTTTAAGCTCCTGCCAAAAGATACCAGTGACTCTGGCAGAAGAAAGAAATCTTGATGGCAATGCAGGACCAATTCTACTGTTGGCCAGAAGGTGTACCATCATCCTGCAAGGATTTGATGTCACAACGATACGGTAGAGCCCTACAGATCTGGCTCTGATCTGTCTGCTTTGCAGAAAGTAACCCTTCTCAACCCAGTGTTTTGGAAGATTCTGGCCCAGGATTATCTAAGGATCTTGTAGGCTGATGTCTTACTGGATTCTCTGTTAAGCTGCTTTTTCACCCAGTATATACATAGATACATATCCACCCTTTTGGGGACAGCAACATTATGCAAGGGTGGAATGAAAGTAAAAAAAAAAAGCAAGCCAAAGAAATCAGAAGCACAATATATGAAAAAAGAAAACCTATCTATAACTTCTTTACTGTACATCAACACCATTCCCTATACTATCTCCATACCTTTCCATTCCTTCCAATCATTCTTGTTTTCATGATATCCATATGCCACTTCATAAATTACCCTTGGTTCTTTAAACCTGTCATCTCTCTCTTTTTAGAGGACCTTATCAACTCCATCCAAGCACAACTTTCTTGATCTCCCCCTTCCTCTTGACCCCATCTTTCTTTCCTCACACCTGCTCCTTTCTGACCCTCTGCTGAACAATTTCTTTCCAGCTCCCAGCTCTAGTATCCCTACATACACATCCATTTTCCTTGTGAGATATAGTTTTATTAACTTTTTCTATGCTTCTGCTTTCCTATTTTGGCAGATATTTTATAGCAGTAGAGGACCACAAAATTCGTCCACTAAATGTGCCAGACAGGTAATACACTAATTTTTCTAATATTTATTATTTGGCATTTGAAGGCTCCACCAGACTTGTTTCCAAAACAGTGTTGGGTGTTTTACTCTGTGGCCATCTATAATGAAATAGAATTAGCTTCCTTTAAGCCTGGAGTGCAGTATGTAAGCCTTTTTTATCAACTCGATATTCCGGTATACACACTAATGCTTTTTATTAAGGCTGTGCAGTGCTTTGGATTCAGTTCCCAAAAGGTGTTTGAAATACACAAGTCTGTGAGGATAACCACTATCTGTATAAAGTAGCCGTGTCTTTATTTATTTTATTTTATTTTTTTATTTGATTTCTATAGCCGCCCATCTCAACAAGTGACTCTGGGCAGCTTAGAACAATAAAACCACAAAACAGTTAAAACAATTACAATTAAAACAATTAAAATACAAGATAAATACAAGATAAATATACATGGCTGCCAAGTAAGCAATGTATGGATGTTAATATAACCAAGAGGCGGGATGGGAATGGCAGTTGCATGATCCCAGGAAAAGACATGGCTGCTTTAAAAAGTTGTAGATGAGTGCTATAATTTTGCTCCCATCCGCTTTGAACAACCTTTGGGGAGCTGACTCTGAGGTATTGCACGGCCGTAGTAGAGCGCATTCATGGGCATTAGCCTATTTTCTACTAATAAGCCAATATGATGTAAACAATAGCCCAAGTGTGGTGCACCGAAAGTAGGAAAAAACAAAGCAGAGATACTCAGCTTGTTTGATTGTGCATTTGGTCACAAGCATCTCACCGTTCTGAGCCATATAGCGCAAGGGTCTTGGCTGTGAATGGTCTACTTTTTCTTCTTTGTTTTGTTTTTGAGCAGCATTCTGAGATTTACCAGTTGAGTCCAGTCACCAAATGGCAGCACAGAGAACGGTGCTGGTCTTGATTATCACTATGCCTTGTAAACCTTATACTCTCCAGTATGTAACCACTATATTAATGTAAAAATTAAAAAAAACACCCAGAAGAATGAGGTCAAGGAGAGATGGAAACCTGCTGAGGGTAGGGAGCAAGTCAGCCATTTCAGGGATGTCACCAAATAATAAAATAATCATATTGAGCCAGCAAAGATAATTACTAATAAAATTGTGCCACTAGAAGAATTGCTGTGTATGCAAAATAGCTTGAGAAAGCAAATACCATTAGCACAACTGGTAGAGGAAATAGGTATAGAGAGGCTATCGAGGTGAGTTTTAAGGGCAATCTATGAAGCCACAGCGAATAGCTTGGGTCACAAACACCTGCTGGGTTTCCTTCTTTTCCTTCTGATTCAGAACCAAAGGCCTTCTGGTCTCATTTAAACAGACATGCACATACCTGCCAAGTAGAGTAAGGAGGAGAGGCGCACATATCATTGCCCCATGCTTGGAAGGAGATGGAATTCACCCATCCTTCCTGTGTAACTCAGGGAGAGGAACAGAATTGCATGCCCCATCCCTAGTGCTGGGGTGAAGGGAAGATCATGAGAAGAACTATTTGATATATGCACTTGCACACACATCACGATGGCTCTCCATGTTGGGCAGTTGATACATATCCACACAGCTTCATTCAGGAATGGAGACCAGCTCTCGTGAGGATAGGAACGGTTGGGAGAACGTAATGGGGAAGGAGATTGGGGCATAATTTGAAGAGTAATGCACAAAAAGAATTCCATGTGGCTCCAGAGCCAGGGACTTCCAGCAATTGTTATTTAAGATAAAAAGCTTTCCCCAATCATGCATCTCCAAATATGTGGATCCTGAACTCTAGGGTCCCCCAGCACTCTAAATTGCTGAGAATTTTGAAGTAGAAGTTCACATGCCCAGGTGCCCAGATTGGAGAAGGCTGCTGTAGATTTTTTTGGTGGAGTGCAATCAGAGTTCTGTTTCATCTTGTTGGGAAGCAGATCGATTCTTTAAAACTAGGTATTTCTATGCAAAACAAGTTCAATAGCACCAAATGACTAATGCTGTCATTCTGACTTAGGTGTGATTAGTTTCCTTTTGTGTCCCACAGCAAACCAAGTTCTTTAAAGCCGCCATATATCAGGTAATAATACCATTGTCCATTCTCTTCTCTTGTCCCCTCTTCTTCTTCTTTTCCCCAATAAAGCCTGTTCTACCCTATGCATTTTTAATTGATTTGTTTACTTTTGTTGCAGGCTTAGTAGATTTACAATGAAACACATTATATTTTTGAAGTATTGCAGGTGATGTCGCTCCTGCTAGCTGTGTATTTAGCCAAGTCATGAACATGGCAGCATTTCTAGGTAGGCGTTGCATGAAGAATGTGTGGCTTCTTTTTTCACCTCTTCTAATTCACTTTAGAGAATCCCGTTTCAGCCAAATCCGTGTCATAGAGATCTAGTGAGCAGCAGCTACAAGGGCTAAATTCTCTCTGAGGTGGTAAAGTTGGGTTTGGGCTAGAAACAACTTCTCCATATCCCCCAATTATTATTGTAGAAAGGAAGTTACCATGTCTAGGAAAAAGCTAAGCTATATCTTTTTTTCCCCGGACACACCAACTTTCTTTATGCAGGGATTCTAGTCAATAACCGGCAATAGACACTACATTCCATCCCTATTTGTAGACTCACGTTATATAGGATAGGTACAGATTCCAGGCATTGCACAAAGACCTGGAATCTTTAAACTCAGAAACTAGGCACTTTTCTTGAAATTGGGCCTGCCTTACCTGTGCAAGCTAGTCAAATTTTTAATATCTCTTTGCAAATTGTTGTGAACTGGCTGCCATTTAAAATTTTCCACAAAGCTTTGGAATCACATCATATCCAAGCATTATGGATAATTAAAATAGAAGATGGAAGTGCTGCTGTCTGTCCTTAATGATAGCTTGTTGGTGGGCAATAATGTTGAGAAGAAGCCACCAAATGTTGCTTTTTCAGGGGTCCCAATCAAACCTGAAGCTTACTACCTCAGCAGGAACTAGGCCTATAAAAGATGTGTTAACTATTCCAGTAATGACCCATGAGTGCCTTCATATTCTTTTTTCATATGTTAAATTAAAAAAAACCCACCATCAGTCATTATTATTGGTTTGCATGAGACTTTTACAGATTCTATTGTTTGAGAACTCTGCATGTGTGTGAACATCACACAGTTGTGAGTGTGCATATAATAATAGCAATAATGTACCATTTATATGTAACTCTTCAAATCCTTGTCTGGGCTGCTGGTCACTCTTCCCATGTTATAGATAGGCACAAAAGATTATAGGTAATTATTTTTTACAATCCTGAGAATTGACTTTACTAAACAGTGTAAGGCAATGAACAGTATCTATAACAAGAGCCTTGTTGATGCCTTCTTACTCAAGTGTCCCCTATCGTATGTGAGGAGAAAGCAGGAACAGGCTTGATGGCCTTAACTCCATAGTCATGTCTCCTGCCGGCCTAAGTTCTCTCCGTCAAGAGTGGGACAAAAGTTCTGATGCAAGAAATTCATTTAGTGCCTCCCTGTATGGTTGAACCTGCAAGGTACTAAATCTATAGGGACCCTATAGTTCTATGGCTCCTCTGATCATCTTTTAGTAACAGGAGAAGGACCAAGGAGGAAGAGCCAGAGAACAAGGTTCCATCTAATCTTAGGACATTGAGACTAACCCTTTGCTCACGGCAGAACCTCCCCACTGCAGCTTCTGCTTGGCCACATCCTAGAGAAAGAGGCTCACTGTCTCTGAAATTAGGTCCATCGTTGAACTGCTTTTACAGTTAGGAGGTTTTCATGGATGAACGTTGAGATGTGGTAAGATTAATGGAAAATTGGTCTTTCAGTTGCTAGTGGCCAGGATTGTTCAGTGCAAGCTCTAATTTCACAGGCATCATACCTGTAGCATACAGTGTTAAGTGCAGAAACCAAGCAAAAGGAGAGTATTGTTTATTTATTTTTCTTGTAGGCTTCTCAGAAATCTTTGGCTAGCCACTGTCGAAAACAGGTTGTTGCACTAGATGGGTCCTTGGGTTGGTTGCCTTCAACTCCTGCATTAATCACCAGTTTGATAAATATAAGCATTCAGTGGTTGCATTGCCAGCATGGAAGGGTCAATGTGTACTTGGTGTTTTGCTTCAAGGGTTGCTTAGAAATCCATGATTTGGGGACTCGAATGCTTAGTCTGAAGGTGAAGCAGCTTCACTTTTAAGTATGCTTTGTGTAAACATATGGCTATCTTCGTAGAAAATGAGATGACTCTTGATATTATATTCCAGAAAAAAATAGTGCTATATTGTACATGCATTCAAAAAGAAGGAGTTCCAGCATACAAGCACTTTCAGTAAATCCCAACATGTTGGCATTCCTCAAATGACATCTCCCTCTTCTGGACAGCCATGTATACAGCGTGGATGTCTGCAGTAGGAAGCGTGTGTGTGTGTGTGTGAGAGAGAGAGAGAGAGTGTATACACCTTAGAATCTTGTGCAAGCAAAGACCTTACAGTATAATTGCTAAGATAAACAATTCTATCTATGCAAATGTCTTGTAGCAACTGAATTGGAATGATATCTTAGTTCACAGACAGGCACGCATGACCTAGTCTCGTGCAAGAAAAGACACAAGCCCCTTGCCTTTCCCCTTCTCTACTGAACTGTTGTTGCCCAACCCTACCACTTCTGAGCTGGGAGCCAGATGTCTGTATCAGGGAGTCTTTTTTTATACGTGTGAGCTTCCTGCAAAATTTAGAATCTTGGCGTTTTTACTCTGCGTACAGTGTTCCCTTCTGCAAGTGTTCAGCGACCTGTGTGTGGCCAGGAGCAGGGACAGGCCACAAAAAAATGTAAGAGAAGCGATTTGTTCTTGCTCTCTGTGGTATGGGCTACACTGCTCATATAGCAGGTTAGTTAAAGACTTGGTTAGGTCATTCTTTAGTGTATGTGAACCCAGCCCATTTGCTTAGTAAACGTGTGGTTTAGTACACTCTGTGAATGCAGAAATAGGCTGATTCAGTAACCAAGTTAAGCTTTGTGGGCAAACTCAGTCATACATTTCTAATCCCGTGGGGATGGGAGTGGGGGAACTGGTGCACGTGGCTTTACTAGTTTAGCAGTTCACAAAGTTAAAGGGAGAATCCATCTTGGGGCTGCCCAACCTCTGCCAACAGTTGTTTTGTACTAGGTGACTGTAGCTGTCCTTGTAAATGCGTCTTCACTTGGATGTTGAATGGCTTTTATTGTGGGAGTTGAAGTTGCAGGGCTGGGTCACCAATTCATTCTTTTTTTTCCAGCACTGGTTGTGGCTGTCCTCCGCTTCATTCAGCTAAAGCCAAAGGTTTTAACCCCATGGCTCAATGTCAGTGGCTTGGTGGCCTTATGCTTGGCTTCTTTTGGAATGACCCTGCTGGGCAACTTCCAGGTATTTTGTTTTCTCTTCCTTACTGGCTGGAGTCACACCCTCCACTCTGCCATAATGTCCTGTGGTTGCTTTTGGCTCAGCGTGTTGCATAAACCTAGCCACTATTTATGAATCATGGCTTGGGGCTTTGGTTGTGTGATGAACCGCATCTTCAGTTATTAATTCAGAGTCTCTCAGTTACAAGCCATCAGGGGATATGAAAAAGTTCTTTATTAATGCAGTGATCAGTTCAAGTACAAAGATCAGTCTGAAGAAAGCCTGCGTAAATGCTACTACAGGAATCTCCTCAGTACCCGCCCCTCCTTAAAATGCTGATTTCTCTCTAACATAAACATTCCTTTCTAACATCAAACAGCTCAGTCCTAGCCCCGCTTCAAATGTTGATTTCTCTCTAACAGAGAAATTCCTTTCTCACACCTAACAGCTCTCTACTTCCAGCTACAACCCCTTCTGCTAGCAAGCACTGATAACAAGCTGACTTTGAACTTATTTAGGCCGTCTAAACAATTCTACTTCTAACATACCAAATTACCACTACAACCTACTAATAAAATACTACAATACCCATCACTACAATTCAATATACTGGAAGGATGCTAAATCCTGACAGGTTGCTGCATGAAGTCAAACTATTGTGGTTTATTCAGTAAAACATAGTGAAGGGAACTATCACTTACGGCTTACAGCATGCAGAACTCTGTTTCCTGTCCCATTTAATGAATGTCCCAGCTACCTGTGAATGGCTTTCTTCTGAATCACCTGAGCCAGATTTGGTCCACTGTGCTTGGCCATGGAGGTATTTGTGTGCTTAGCAAGATCTTTTGGCTGCCACTTGTTTTGCTTCAGCAATACAAACTTCTTTTGAACTTCCTTCAGGCTTTCTGGAAAAAAAAATTGGTGGAACAATGGCAAGATCCATGCCCAGCTCTCTGGATATACCTAAGCTGCATTTGCATGGGCCAAAGTCTCGATTGGGGTCAGGCCATAAAAGTTTCTGTGCTACCTCTTTGGCTCCAGGCAGCTGTGATCATAATTCAGCAAATTTGTGACAGTGATACCTTCATAAAAAAACAAGAAATGAGCACAAGAAACAAGACTGATGGATTTACACAAGAATAGGATTCTGGTATATTAAGGGATGAAGGGCTTGGATAAAAACTTGCCAGGCCCACAAATCTGAAATCCAGCTTTTGCGGCAAGATCATAACATTTACCTAGTTTTAATAGAACAGGGTGAGCAGTTAAAATCCATAGGCAGCCTCAATCTTATTGGTGCCTACATCTTTTTCTTGGGATAAATACAAGAGATGATAAGAGGATGGAACTGCCTTAGTGGTCTCTTTTGGTCTCCTTTAGAAATGCCAGAAGAATGTCAACTTCCTTCTTTAACTCATAACTCCAAACATGTAAGAGCTATCCCACTGGAAGTTCAAGAGACAAGCAAAACACTTTTTGGGAATGGGGAGCAAAGACCTCCAGCTCTCCCAGTACTCATAGCAGAGATATTAGGGCATTCTGAGTTGAGCAATAGAAAGTGAAATCCTTAGGAAAATTTGGCTCAGTGTTTTTCACTGGATGTATCAACCAAGGTCCCCTGTTCTGTGCTCTTTTTAGCTTTCCAGTGATGAAGAAATACACAATGTTGGCACATCTTTGGCCTTTGGTTTCGGCACCCTGGCCTGTTGGATTCAGTCTGCGCTAACCCTCAAAATCGACTTGAAGAATGAAGGTAGAAAAGTTGGAATCCCACGGGTTGTCTTGTCAGCAGCGATAACCCTCTGCCTAGTCCTTTGTATCCTTTAAGTTTTTGCTTTTTTTTTTCCTAAGTGCAGACTAGTCTTTTCAAAAAACAGCTTGAATCCTGATAGGCTGTTTCTGAATTGTTTGTTGTACTGGCATAGTAATTACTGTTTGGTCCAAGCTGCATAAGCATGTATTTGACAGAACATGTCTGGCCTCTTTGACCACAAAGTCGGTGGTTACAAATCAGACTTGCCTTCTGATCAGTATCCAGTGGGGCACACGGAAAAAGAGGGCACATGCCCCCATTTCTCTTGTCATCGGCTGATTTCCCCCAACTGGCTTTCAGTGCCAGAAGGGAACCGTGCCAGGGAAAAAACAATGAAAGATCAGTATTCAAAAGGCTGACGTACAGCAGAGAGGTAAGTTCAGTTCTGTTCCTCTTTTCATGTGCTTCATTTGATGTTTGGAGAAGACCCCATTTTAAAGTCAAATGGCCTAGATTAGGGGTTTTCAAACTTTTCCAGGTTGCAACACAAAGAAGCAAAGCTCTAGTGCAAAAAAATTAGCTGCATTTGAGTTGTTGTTATTAATAATAATAATAATATTTTGCCCTTAGTCACGGTTTGAAAAACTTTGGTCTAGATATACTTTAAACATCCAGTTTACTTCTTAAAAAGACTCTTGAAATACAGGGGCTGAGATTGCACAATATGCTACGCAAAAGTCCACTCAATGAGTTTGCAGATGCTGCTATCTTATTTCACCCTGTTCATCACACATAGCTGCTTAATTAAAATCTTAGATGTACCAGGTTGTCTAAACCTGGAGTGTCCACCATTCCAGGTTTACAGAAACCAGTATTTGTGATCTACGTATTTTGATTTTGAATTCTGTTTTTCATAAACCTTAAATGACTGTCTTTAGTTTGGACAGCAGAGTAAGCTGAAGTCTTGGTCAAAGGTTATGCACTATGGGGGTGGCAGTAACATGGCAATGCTTTTGCATTCATTGACAGGACCTTGGGGTTGTACGTGTTGTGTGAATGTAGGTGTGTCCACATGGTGAAGTGCAGAGTGCAGACAGAACTCTTGTACTTTTAACAGTTTAATCATTCAATAGAAGAAATAATTTCCTAGGTATTTTTCTTAGCTTATTCCAAAGTAGGAATAAGCTGAATTCCAAGTGGAGAAGAAAAGGTTCTCCTCTAGGATAGGTATGTTTATGTGTATCTAAATTTTCATATTTTCTTTGGATTACTCTGTGAAATGTTCTCTGCCTAGAAAAGGGAGGATGGAGAATTTGCAGCCCTGAAATTGAATTCCCATTAATTCTAGCAGCAAGACTGAGTGCTGTGGAATGATGAGAATTTCAGTCAAAGAACATCTGGAGGCCAACACATTGACCACTGGAAAGTTCCTATAGCTTGAGCAAATACCCTGCAGGAAATACTGTATCATTCTGTTTATTTCTTGATGAAGTCCCTTTTTTAGGAGACCCGGAATATAGGCTTGAGCTATCGAAAGTTCCAGATCTAATGCTGTCTGCCAAAGGTTTTCAAACCTTTTCAGGCTGTGGAATCTGATAGTTGGAAAGAAAATTTTCCCAGATTGCCTGCTCGAGAGACAAAGCTCCAGGGATAGAAAATCGGCTCCGTTTGAGTGAACTTTTATTTATTTATTCCTTTTTGCCCTTAATCTGTCACATACCTCATCAGCTTCTTGTGGAATTTGAGGGTTGTGCAAAACACTATTTGAAATACCCTGTCCTAGCCACAATCAGTCTGATAGCGTATGCCTGAATTGGCCCACCCCTTGGCTTCCCGAGAAACTTAGCTTTATTGTAACATATTGACTGTCGTTTCTAATCTCTGTGTTTATGAATATATACCATGGGAAAAAACCATAAGCAGCAAGGTCTGCTTGAGTCTTAGCAGCCAAAAAAATAACATTTCCAGTTGTTTGGTTGGAATGGCCTTCTTCTCATGACTTGCAAAGTAGCAAACTGTGGCTGAATAAGCGATGCCAAATAGAGGCTGGGTTACAATTCTGCTAACTTAATAATGTTGCTTTTCATGGGACAGACGCTGGATCAATGGGCTATAGATTCTTTTTCCCAGCAGGAAGCTTATACAGCCCTGATTCGAAGAGCCATTTCAACTTTTGCTCCTGTCGCTCGGTCCGTTCCTTTGTGTTTCTGGGTATTTTCCTTGATACCCCTTCAGATTTCATTTTGATGAACGAGTTTAAGTTCCACATGCATGCATCGAGGGTACAGTGGGGAATGGTGATGTGCTTCCTATGCTTCTTTGGATCCTTCGCTGTGGAATTCAGACACTACCAGTTTGAGATCATTTGCTCCGAGTATCAAGAGAATTTCCTCAGCTTTTCTGAAAGCCTCTCTGAAGCTTCTGAGTATCAGACAGATCAGGTGTAGCCTAACCCCACGTTGACCAGGCAGAGGATGCTTGCTGCTGAATGACTGAACTCACGGCCCCTTTTGTTTACCGTGTTTTAACGTTTGTTGCTAAGTTGTCTCTGCAGTCACCCAAGCTTTCTTCCGAAGAAAGAGCAAGATGCCTCTTTGCGTGGACGTGCGAAACATTTCAAACTGAATCGCTTTCAATTTGAGCATGGAGCGTCCTGCCTCAAATACAGAACGGCTGTTCTAAGTGCAAAGCGGGATGCTGTCAAACATCCTGCAAGTCTCCTGCAAGGCTGAGCGTTGCTGGTGCATCTTCCCCAATGCTCAAAACAGCCCACTTCTTGCTTAGAACAGTTGTTGCACATTCAGGACAGGGTGCTTTGTATGCGAAATGGATCAGTTTGAAACATTTTGCCCACACTACCAATTTGCTCCTACTTTTTTTTTTTTTTGCTTAAGGCATAACACAGCATGAGATGCTGAGTCATCAGGTTTACATTTGTTTCCCATAGTTCTCCTGTGATTGGCTGCCAGAACTTAATCTTGCATTGTTACGTAAGACGTAGCAGAGATCTATGAACAACTGTCATTCATGTATGTATGTATGTGCAGCTGCACCTCGAGTGACTATGAAAGATGGATAGGAAGGGTCTTGTTACCTGCAATAAGTTTTAGACCAGGATCACACAGCAACCATGGTCTGTGGACGTATCAGCAGGGCATCCATGGGGTGGAGGAGGTGTGTCCAAATTGTTTGCAAGATGATTTGTGCAGCATGTTGCAATGGAAGCTCCATCTGGTGTGTACATGCACACATCACATGTACAAAGAGGAAGGGCTATGATTGTGACACCATCTTGTAGATTTGGAACACCTCTGGCAGGTGCTGTTACGCATAAGCTTTCTTGATCTCCCGTGTAAACTTTGACAAGAAAAACTTCAGATACCTTGTACATTTGGCCATGGAATCTACACTGTTCCCTGAAGTCTATATTATAGAGGCTGCAAAGCAATTCCTGTGTTGCTGAGACTGTGGGGGAAGTTCCCTGTTGAGGTGCAATTTTATCCTATTTTCTGCATTTCAGACACTTTGAAAAGAGCTGGCAATTGTACTGCAGCCTGGTCCATTAGAGAGTGAGCCAGACGGTGCCTGCCCTCACTAAAATCAGGGTTTACCCCCACCGTTCCCAGATTTGGTGCTTTTGTCACGCATTATGCTGAAAGCAGGTTCATTTTCACTGGCTTGGAAAACAAGAATACAAAGAACAGGGACGTAATTATCTGGCTTCACTCTGTGGCACATTCTGTGGCATTATTGATGGTGGGCATCTATGGAAATTTGGACAGCCAGCTGCAGAAGACAAGACTGATTCAGAGCCTTTAATATTTGCACAGAGGTAGGAATCTCAAGGAACAATCCTGAAAAGTCCTTCTTCTAGGCAATTTTTCAAGTCGCAAATGAGCTTTTTTCTCATACATGGCCTGTATATTCAACACATCCGTTTCCAGAGACTGGAAGATGTTTCTACTTTTAAGATTAGATATGTTAATTTGAAGCTGTAGGGTAGAAATGTTACGTAAACAGAAAAGTGTAATGTGGCCTCCACCTGTATTTCATTGGCTTGAGGTACAAAAAAAATCAGCAGCTGTTGAAACTTTTACCAAGTAGCAATAACATGTAGCTGTGAAGGGCAATTGAAAAGTTGCATTTTGCCCCATGAAATAAGCAAACAACTCCAGTTTAAGGCATACTTTAGATTTTTGGAATGAAATCCTATCTACCTTTACTTAGGAGTAAGTTCCACTGAACATAGAGGGACCTTGGAACAAACATAAATAGGATTAAAGCATTGAGTTTCAAGAGGACTTGGGTCAGTATCTTCACTGGGATTCAGTGAATGTTTGAAATAGGACTCAGAAAATATTTAATGGAGATAACAATGAATTGCGTGAAAAGCTTAAGGTTTAATAATTAGAAATAGACTTGTCAAAGTGGTAACAGTTTTCAATGTAGGACATAAAACGCACACAAAATTGTAAAATACACAAATGGTTCCACACTATGGGGGGTTATGAGGGAGGCTGTTAGTGGTGTAGGTAGCTTGATGCCCTTCAGATGTTTTGGACCTCATTTCCCATCAGCTCTGGACAGTATGGACAATGGCAAGGGATTGTACTACAAAACATCTGGTGGGTAACAGGTTGCTTACCCCAGCTGTAGAGGAATCCAAACCAGATGTGCTTCTCGTTATGAAAAGCATGGGAAGGTTGAAAACCTAAGAAATCCACCAACCAGCACCTAAATGGGTTTCTGTTAAAATGTGTTTTACTGTAAATAGTTCACTGTGAATTTTTTTTTAATGTTTATGTTGTATCATTTATATTTTGAATTTTTTCTGAAAGGGAGAAAAAATCATTTTGTGAACATTTTCTCTCTCCACTTAATATGCAACCCAACTCAAAACTTTTTTCAGATAATAGTGTAAATACCTTGAAGTATTTCTTACAGCACATTTTTCAATATGGTTAAGCAAAGACTTCATAACTGTATACTGACACATGACCACTAAATAAATTTCTTTTATGGAAAGCATGAGCATTATTTTGTGCCTGTACCTACACGCTAGCATATTTCTGCCTTGCATCCTTTATAGAGCTGAGCCCAAATGCCAAGCAATTAAAAGCTTTCAGGGCCATTCAGAGGAGTCCACTGAGAATGGCCTTGTTGCTTAAGTACCCATAGAAACATCTGTGTTCATGCACAGGATCTATAATCCAGAAGTGGTTCATCCAAAGTGGAAGGTAGATGGAATTATATGATCAGTGTTTACATTTTTCTCCACATGGAATGTATTTGTACTCATACATTTCCTTTCTTCGTGAACTCTGTAATAGGGAAGGGGAAGAACAGAGCAAGATGGAGTAAGTAATATTGATGATCTGGATCTGGGGCTCAGTGAAGGACATGTCTCTGGGGAAAATCAGAACGAAACACCTAAAGGTTTAGATAATCCACAGGGCAGAGATTCCCTTTATCTAGACACTATAGTCTACATTGGCATACAGGTAGTCCTCAACTTATGACCATTTGTTTAGTGACCATTTGAAGTTACAACAGCGCTGAAAAAAGTTACTTACTTCCTCGCACTTATGACTGCTGCAGTGCCCCTGAGGCCACATGATCAAAATTCAGGTGCTTGGCTACCAGCTTGCACTTACAACAGCTGCAGTGTTCCAGAGTCATGTGACTGTCATTTGCGACCTTCCCAGTGGCTTCCAACAAGCAAAGTCAATGGGGGAAGCCGGATTCACTTAATGCCTGCGTTGATTAGCTTATCGACCGTGGTGATTCACTTGACAACTGCAGCAAAAAGATCATAAAATCAGGCATGACTCACTTTACAACTGCCTCACATAGCAACGGAAGTTTCAGTCCCAATTGTGGTCAAAAGTCGAAGACTACCTGTACCTCTAAAATGGAAAAGATGCTGAATTTGCAGAATCAATAAGTAATCAACAGTAAAGAACAAAAGTGGGTTTTTTTCTCACAAATGCATGCTGCATGGGCAATAACCTAAGCTGAAGCTACTTTCAGATACAAGTCTTCCACTTCAGTCATAGACTTTATTTAAAGACAAGACATGCACCACAAGGCAACAATCCTACGCTGATGTTGACTACATCGGCAATATGGAGCCACTCTCCATTAGCATCCAGAATGGGAAAGGATTTATAAACTTAATACATGAGAATTTTAATACCATATCTGACTTTTCCATCATGGATTGTACAGTGTGATTCTCAGGGCCAGCCACTCATCTGTGTTGAACACCAAGACCTTTCCACCTGGAACACAACAGTAAGGCTGATTCTAACAACACCCTCAAATACTGGAAGGGCTGCTCATCACATACATACGGAGGACATCAAATTAGGGATTAGATATTGTGCGCTTGTTCCATTAAGACTCCAGGCAGCATATATTAGATTCTCTGGTCATCCAGCCAAACCGGGATGTTCTTGACATCTTATGGCTTCAGTACTTTGTCCAGCTTTGCAGTTGTTACAACAAGCCTATTTCCAAGCAAGGACACAACTCCAAAATATCTTGGTCAGATGGAAAAAATATTGGCATTAGCCTCATTCAGTATGACTTGGGATTGTTCCCCTTTCATCCATAGTGAAAAGGGACAAGGTTTTGTGAGGCAGAACACTACTTAGAGCATAAATGTGCAGCATGCTGAAGAAACAAGCACTTCCATTTTGGCTTGCTGAAACTCCCAGGAGCCTTGAAAAATCAATCAACAGAAAGGAAAAGGTGCTGACACTGAGATATGCTTACTGTTCTTGAACTGCTGCACATACAAGGAACAAGTGGCACTGCTTGTGCCAGTGAAGTCACAAACAATTGGGTCTCCATTTCCACCTTCAAGTGCAATATCTAAAGTACTAATCTGCAGGATTTAGATTTAATTTTTCCATCAGTTTGATCCCAAGAAAGCACCACTTTCCCCAGATAAGTATGACAGCCTTTGAGCAATCATGCAGTTCTCCCGTAACACAGGATCAATCATGCCTTCCACATGCAGACATACTGAGTTGGCAGGTCTTTTCTCCTAGCTTACATGTTTGACTTAACAGTGCCTGCACTGATTTCCTTCTCTTTTCAAGACAAATGGTCCAGAGAGTTCAGTTTGCAACATTTGCAAAGAATCGACCTAATGTAGTCTGATTTCACCTATGATCATTCCAAACAAGAACGAAGAACAGAAAACGAGTTAAAAAAACTTGCAATAAAGCATGATGCTAGTAAAAAATGAGCTTGAGGCACCACACAAGACACATTCCATAAGGAAAGCCTCCGGCACTGGCCCCTTTGAAGTGAACGGGAGGTGTGATTTGCACCCCCTGGTTGACCTCAAAAAGGCCTCAGGCTGGAGAACCTTCTTTGAACTGTACCTCTTGAATCCTCCATTCGCAATTCCAAAGAAAGTAAGCCAACAACTAGAGGGCTTTATGATTGCTCGGGATGAAGTACGATCACAGAACTAGCAATTTCCCATCAGGTTCAATTTTGTGCCATCAGGGAAGTCAACCGTCCAATATTTCTCTCTCCAAGACTCTTATCAAGAACGACAACAAATGGTAAGGAGAATTTTCTCAGCTGCCTCTCCCTCTTTTCCCCCCACCCTTCCTTAGTCCCAGGTGCATATCTTAAGCAGAGGAAGGCAGGAACAGTTCGCTGAAAGAGGTTATGAGTCTATAGTACGATTTCTCATCATCTGTCAGTCCTGCATTGCCAGGCCGGACCACTACAGCCACGTGCATGTCCGCTTCTTCGGCAGCATCTGCTTCTAAAGGACACAAAGCGAGGATCATTAAACTGCACTGAACCTACTACCGCTAGGATGTCACCTGTTCTGTCCTTACATTTCCCATTTCCTTAGGACCCGCTAAGGCGCTGAGCAATACAGCCAGGAAAAGAAGCACACAGTAGAAAACCCCCTACATGCAAACACTTTCAGGCAACAATTTGGAGAGGGGAGAGGAATACCTGATTTTGAGAGTCCTATCAGAAAGTCTCTGCCCACCGAAACAAGTTTGTTAGTCTCAGGTTGGTAAGCAAGATTTTTTAAAAAGTGAGAATTAATTAAAGCAGGCAAATCCCCCCCCCCTTTTTTTTGCAGTTTCAAACACCAGCAATGTGGAAGGTACAAGGCAGATTTTAGTGCACTGTAGTTGCCTTAAAATCTTGAGCCTGGGTAGATGTTTCCGAATTCCACCTGGTGGTGCCAAACATTAAGCACAGTCAGTTTTAGATCCAAAGCAGGTCCTCTATAGCTCTTCCCTAAAGGGGAAACTACATAAGATAATTATTTTTGTAATACTGTGGTCCACGTTGGTCCTTCAGGAGACATGCTCTCTTCTTGCCTCTTGCACAACTACATACGTAGCCTCTCACCATACCAGAGAGCAGCCACCAGCTTTATTACCTTGAGTGACATCCGTCAAGAATAGAATGTTGTTTGTGGCACATCCAATGCTTGCAGCAATCCGCTGATAACTCTCACTGTCAACTTTAGGGCCTATTTTCGTGTCAAAGTGACCATCAAAGAGCTGGAAGGTGGAAGGAGAACATTACAAAAAGGACATGGAGTTCTTCCTATATTTTATTCCCATAAGTAAGCTGGGCTGGGAGTGACTGCGGGGCCCAAAGTCAGTTGAGGAGTTTTCAAAGCTGAGGACAGACTAGAACTTGAACCTCCACGGTCCTAGTCCAACACCTTAAGCACTACACCACAATGGCTGTCTTTATCGTTGTTGTAGAGGCAGAAAGTGCTATTATCTTTGGCAGGGAAGAACCGAAAAGGTGTGTGTGCAATTTGTTAATCTTTTGACTGTATACCTACCTCTAAAATATCACCTTCTGTAGAGTTCCCAAACAAAAGCTTTTGTGCCTCCACACTCCCAGAAGAATAAATATACACCTTCCTTCCTGCTTCTTTCCACTTTCTCACTGCTGGAACTACATCCTTAAAGAACCTGAAACGGGGCAGGGCAGGGCATGGAAACAGAATTGTTGAAGAGGCAATGAAACTGCTTTCCTCACCAATATTTCAATACATCACTGGACGGCTTGTCCTAGTGATGATTTCTAGGCAGTGAACAGTATTTAAAGGCAATCAAAACATCCATGCTTAATCAGATCATCATCAAAGATTCAAGGAAGGGCTGAGCAAAAAGATAGTTCCCCAAAGACGTAGAAAGCAGCGCAAAGGGGCTGCTGCTTCTGTAGATGAGGTAAAGGCATTTCAGAGGGTAGAATAATTGTAGAAAATGCTAGTTTCTGTGACAGCCCTGTGTTATACGTCTGCAGAATGTGCTGCCATCAACAGTAGCCCTGAAGCCGTTAACAATCTAGCAGTGTATAAAGAAGAAAGGTTATCTTTCAGGAACACTGGTCCTGAATTGTTTAATTAAAACATTAAAAACAGCCCAAATTGCACCAGACCATGGGGCACTGTTGTTAGGAGCCTATGCAAAAATACTGAGATCACACAAGATAAAATACCCTTGGGAGACTTCAGCTATCTTTATATTTTCTTAATAACCGGGGAGCCATGTTTTGTGGGTGTCATGTTGCCAATCTTTGCCATTTATCTTAGTAACAAAAATTGAATTTGGGACAGATATAATCTAGGGACAATCTCTGCCTTAGTGCCCCCATTGATGATGGCAAGTTCTGCACCAACTGAAATGTTTGGATCAGCCCCCAAGCAAGCTCTGAAGAAGAAACCTGGTCAGGAAGCCAGATGTCTCTTAACCTTTCCTTACCCACCAATTTTCTTCCATGACATCTAAAAGACTGTCATCTGCAAGAAGAGACAGACTTGACTTCTGTTGAAATCAAGGGTGGGATATTCACTGAAATCACAAGAAAGGGAATTCAGGGTGAACATGAGGAGGAACATCCTGATGGGAAGACAGGTTAGACCAGTGTTTCTCAACCTTGGCTGAGGGACTTGCAACTTCCTGCCAGCTTCCCCACAGACTTTGGTGGTGGGAAGCTGGCAGGACGTTACCGCACCTAACAACCGTGGGATTCAGTTAATGATGGCAACTGGGACTGCAGGGATTGCCGTTGCTAAGCGATGCAGTCGCACTTTATGACAGCATTGCTTAGCGATGGAAATTCCAGTCCCGCTGCCGTTGTAAGTCGAGGACTAACTGTACTAAATTACCCTGATAAAAAGGGCCAAACATTCCAACCCAGTCCCTTTTGACGATGACATTTTATCATTGCAATACCTCTTGGATGATGGAAAAAATTAAGTAAAAGAAGGGCTCAAACGTAAAATAAGTTTGCCCTTTGCAAGTAACTACTCACTCTCCCTTCAAGCGGCCATTTTCATAGGCTGCTCTCCACATGTGGCCTTGGAGCTGTTTTAAAGCTGTGGTCTTCCTATCCAAAGACATTTGCCAGAGGACATTGTCTACAACTGCCTGGATGACACGTTCAACCTCCTCTTCCCCGTCCCTGGTTTCCAGTGGGATAAGCACCACTCCCTCCATATGGGAGTCTTCTTCAGCCTAAGGAAGTCAAAACAGAAAAGAAAGCAAGATGATAATATGTCAATGGTGATGGGAATTCCAAATGATGCTTCAAGCTGGGATGGAATGGACTAGTTCCCCCCAATTTTTTTTTTAATCTGTTCAATAGTGTCCGATTCTTGGAGACTGCCTGGGTAAGTTTCTTGGCAAGATTTTTCGGAAGTGGTTTGCCATTGTCTTCTTCCTAGGCTGAGAGAGAATGAGTGGCCCAAAGTCACCCAGCTGGCTTTGTGCCCAAGGCGGGACTAGAACTCACGGTCTTCCGGTTTCTAGCCTGATGCCTTAACCACTATACCAAACTGGCTCTCAATTCCCCAAAATAGTTCCTTCCATAACAGCTTGCTTCTGCTTAGGTTGGCACGCTTCAAAGCAAAGCACTATGCTGCAAATACCCACCCTTTTTATTTCCTAAGAATGCCAATGGCTGCCTTCACCAATCAGGATATACTCCAGGTGTGTGGACTTCCATTCCTGGAATTTTCAGCATGAGTCATGCTTGCTGAGGAATCCTGGAAGTTGAAGCTCACACATCCGCACAGGCCCGAGGTTGGGAAGCACTGGCCTATGAGGGTCCCAAAAGCATTCCAGCAAATCACAGTTAGAATCAAGGCTGGTGATTTGCTTTACTTCATGCCATCTTGTGACGCAATTATTTTTAAGTGAAAAAAATAAAATAAAAGAAATTTAGTTTGGGCAGGGAGGTTAGCAGATGTCAAGGGATGTGTCAGCCTGTCATCTGTGCTGACTTGAACTCCGCAGAAAAACTGGAACGATGATGATGATTAAAAATCTCTGCACTGAAACAAACTCTGAAGATATATAAGTGTGGATACTCTGTTATCAATGTCATCTTAATCCTTATGTTTTAACATGGTTGTTTGTATTTGCCCTCTACGCAATTTCTACGCAGGTCCCTATGCAATTTCTGCATAGATTTAAAACGAAATTAAAAAACAAACAAACCTCCTACTAGACTTGTATGACTCCACATACACAACACATGGTCCAGCCTTGTAAATAGCCTGCTACTTGCCTGCTACTCTAGGCAAATAAAAATAGTTTCCAGGCGATCAGGTGGTGAAGAGCAACAATCTTGGGGAAAAAAATATTTCTTCCATACCACATTAATGTAGGTATTTGTGAGCAATTTGGCTAGTCAGAATTTATGAGGGTTGGAAGCTAGCTAGGAAGTTGGAAGGAAAGAGAAGAAGAGGATGACCAGTAAGAAGGTGGATGGGCTCAATAACAGCAGTGATGGGTGTGCCATTTGAAAACCTGAAGGATCAGGTTGAAGACGGATCCTCACGGAGAAAATCTGTCTAGGTGGTTGCTAGGAGTCATGCTAACTTGATGGCTCAACCAATCAACCAGGGCGTTGATATGGATTATTTGTAAGACTAGTATAGGCTCAGGTCTAACAATTCTGCCAACATCCAGGCTGGCATGAAAAGAGCCAGATTTGTTTTAAGACGGGCTGCTATATAAACGCATCAAATTAAATAAACAATGAGGAAGAGATGTCCAATGTTCTACCTGTTTTCTCAGCAGGCCAACATCTTGCTGGCATTCTTCTTCCTCCCAGTGGGTGTCTAGGTAATCTCGAATATTTTCCCTGATGTAGGGAAACAAAATATCCTGGGGACACAACAAAAGCGTTATCAGTGGTTTAAGCTACTGTGGGCACATACCTGGAAACAACATAGAGCCTCAGGGCGTCTTCAAAAGTATTGATTATCCAATACTGTTAATTTAGTCACTTCACCAAATCTATGCCACCTAGTTCTCGGAAGAGAAATTTAAACACACATAGCCACAGGATGATGGAAGCGAACAAAAGAAGGGAGAGAAGTGAGGATACTTAATGAGAAGATGAAAAAAAGAGACAGAATCGTTTTAGAGAGGAAACTTACATAAATAAATGCAGATTCTTTTTACAGAGGGGTCAGTCTTTCATAGTTAAAAATGAATCAAGGATTCTGAGGCACCTTAAGCTCTTCTTAAGTATTCTTGTGTACATGGACTGAATACGCGATAATAAACGTGTTAGGTTTTAAGGCTCCTGGTGGGTTTTGCTGCAAAAGCCACACAAAACTTAATAATCTCAAATAGGCACAATGGGAAAGCAGTAATTTTGACATATGCCAGCAATGTGGGATAGATTTATTTTTTCCCACGGCTGTATTTTTCTCTGTTCCAGCAGACTGTGTGCCTTTCAATTAGCAGTATAATTAAACGCTGAATAAGCAACTGTAACTGCTATTCTTAAGGATCAAAAAGAGTACAATTTGAGGAACATCTATTTCAGATAGAACCAAATTAAACTAAGATTGATCATGTCGGATACAACTTCATGTCCAGGTCTGCTGGACTTGTTAAGTGACCATGATGTGACCTTCATGTTAAATAAGTAATGTAGGTTAAGGTTGGCTGCTCATGCTTGAAAAACAAGTCATGGGGAAAATTAATTCTATAAAAAAAGAGAGACCTTCTTACACTTATTAAGGTCACTTGAAACAAAGCCCAATTTGGTGCAACAAAAGTGACAGCCTCCATCTCTGCTCGCCAAATGGTGCTGAAGAACTATTCACACATTACACTGCAACAAACTCAGATTTACCACTGAAAGCAGAATATGAGACAATCCTTGATCTTAAAACAAGACACCAGTTTGGGGGGTCTATATGGTAAGTGTTTTTAAGACAAGGTTTGCTCTTTGAAGACAGGAACATAATTTATCCTCTACAGTAGGTTGCTTTTGCGCAAAGTCTACACCAATATGTATTCTCAACCAGAAACTCTAGATCGGTGTTTCTCAACCTTGGCAACTTTAAGATATGTAGACTTCAACTTCCAGAATTCCCCAGCCAGCATGGGATTCTGGAATTTGAAGTCCACATATCCCAAAGTCGCCAAGGTTGAGAAACACTGCTCTAGATACTTCTTGTGTTGCAGCGAAAAGAACCCCAAATTGTTCCTCTGGAAGGAAGGACAATAAAGCACAGACCTCTTTAATTGAGGAAAAAAAGTGAGTTAGGAACAACTACAGTATGTACAGGGCTTCCTGGACTCACAGCTCATGTTTGATGAGCAGGTAGCAGCTGTGGGCAGGAATGCCTTTGCACAGCTTCATCTGGTATGTCAGCTCCACCCTTTCCTTGATTGGGAGCCCTTTCAGACAGTTACGCATGCCCTGGTACCCTCACGCCCTGACTACTGCAACACACTCTACGTAGGGCTGCCCTTGAAGACCGCCCAGAAGCTTCAATTGATCCGGAATGCAGCAGCGTGGGCAGTGATGGCCATGCCTCCATATGCCCATGTAATTCCTCTGGTTTGTGAGCTGCACTGGTTGCCAGTTTGCTTCCTGTGATTCAAGGTGCTGGTTGTTACCTATTAAGTCCTACATGGTCTAGGGCCTGATTATTTGAAGGACCACCTATCTCCCAATGTATCTACTGGGCCAATTGGACCTGGCAACATGCCATCGATCGGGACCCCAGAAGCCTGCCTTCTCCACAGCAGTACCTGTCCTCTGGAATGAGCTTCCCCCCCTGCCTGAGATTACATAATCTGTATCAGTCGTGTCATTGTGGCTTGTACCAGATGCTTATAGTGTAAGCCCCTTCCTATATTCCTGGCATGACTGTTTTGGTTTTGGAGGTGTGCTGAACTTGGATCTCCCCAACAGCTACAGCTCTCGGGCTTTTTCCTATCATTCCACAGCAGAGTTCAAAAGTCATCATGTTGCACTTGAAAGTATATTTAAAGAGCAGCCTGTTCATTTGAGTTGCAATCCATAATTATTCCTTAGTAGTGTTACTCTGATTCATTGTAAACGGATGGGGTTCCTTCGGGGTGGATTGCAGTTTAAGATACTTTGCAGATCCTAGAAGAAAAATAACAGCAGAGCCCTCAGAATGTTATTGGAAGAAGTCCCACTTTAATCAGAAAGCTTATTCCTAGCTATGGCTAACAGTACATCCTTATGTTGTTCCATGGGAATAAGCCCATAGAGGACACTGCAGTCTACTTCCAAATAAACATGCACTGGGCTGTACTGTTACTTGAAAAATGTATGTAGGTGATGTGTTAGGCTGGTACTGGAGAGATCCAGGTTCAAATCCACCCTCAGGCACAGAAGTCACTCTCTCTCAGCCCAATCTATCTCACAGGGTTGGTGTTGTGGAGAAAAAAATTGGAAGACAGATATTAAATAAGATTTAATCATTTTTCCATTGCAATGAAAAAACACTGACTTAAAATCTAAGACTGAATTGCACAAAGACATCTTTTAACAATGGTTTATTGAATGACTCAGAGTTGGCTGGCTTCACACAACACACTGCACCAATTCCTATCTGTATCTATTATCTCTATATTGTTACAGCCCCAGTCAGTATATTGCATAATTTGGGATAGATTACCAGCAAACATTCCACTGCACAGCAAATAATGAGGTTTAAAAAGTAATCTTTATATAACAACACAAGTAAAAGAAACGTTTTAAAAACCACATGGCTCAGATTGGCAAAGCTACTTAATAATTCCATCTTCTCTTAAGTTAAAGCCGCAAAGCAGTTAATTTTTTTGCTTAGAACTTGTGGAAGATCAATTTCCTTCCAATGTCAGAATGGCTTAGCAAACAACGCCCCCCCCCCCAACACAGCACTTTTAGAAATAAGGGAGACAAGCGACTAATACTGTCGCCACTTAAAAAGTATACCTTAAACTGTCGTTCTCATCCAAACCACAGGAAACACACACACACACACACACGCACGATTTATACCCTGCCTTTATTTTGTACCATTCAAGGCAGTGTACCTAATGCTCCTGGACCTCACAGCCTCCTGGTGCTAGTCCAGAACCTTCATCACTACACCAAACTGGTTCTAAGGATGGCTGCGCCGTCCACACGGCTGCGGGGAAATCTTAACGTTTCCCTGAAAAAGAGCGCCAGACTGAAGACGATCCGCCCCCAAAAGAAAAGACGGACGCGCGTTCAGTTGAGGCAGGGCAAAAGGCGGCTTCCCCCGAGGGGAGCGCACAGGTTTTCCAATACACGCGCCCCGCGAAACCCCAGGAGGCGCCCTTGCAACCAGCCCGTGGGTTGCCACGCACCCAGCTCGCCCCCGGCCACAACTCACCTTGACAAACGTGATCGGAGTGGTGGTGCCTTCTATATCGAGCAAGAACACGCTGACTTCCGCGGGGACCGTGAACCCCACCATGTCCCCCGCTGGACACTGCGGCGCGCGCTCCCAGGGGCATACGCGGGCGGAACCCCGGATCCGGGCAGCGGAGCCTCGAAACCTCCCGAGCCGCTTCGGATGCGAACTCAGGCAGCGACGCTCCCACGACACGCGCAGCAGACGAGGGCCGCTTTCCGCGAGCACGAGCGGAGGGAGGGGACCCACGTGGCTGGAAGAGGAGCCGCCGCAGCATCCGGATCGTGGAGCTCTGATTGGTGACCAGAAATGGGAGGCGGAGGGGGGAAGGAAGGATGGGGTCTGGAATCGGCTCTGCGGGCGGAGAGGGGAAAAGGGAAAAGCCTGGCAGGCTGGAAGTGTGTGGCCGGTGGCCGCCAGCGGTCGGCTGCAGGCCGCGTAACTCTGCACGTTTGCCCAGTTTTTCCTTAGCTTTGCACGTTTGCTCAGACTTAAGCCCCGGTCGGGGTTTGCAGGAAAGCGTGCGTTAGAATGCACGCCTATAATTGCGCGTGGCTCCGAGTGCAAACCTCGGGGAGGTGGAAACGGCTTTTTCGCGCCCAAGGAGGCGGTGCGCAGGGCAAGGATTTGTTCCTTCGCGCCCGGGAGTCAGGGACTGAAAAAAGGCTGCAAAGTTCCCGGGTCTTAGAGCGGAGCAAGGGCAGTTTCCCTGCCTGCGGCGCCGTGAGAAGATGATCCCGAGGCGTTTGCAGTGGTTAAAGGGAGGAGGAGACGGGCGTGCCTTTTTTGGCCCTCCGTCGTATCTGAGCTAGCCTTTGGGTCCTTGTGCTGATTTCCCCTGGGAAAAAAATCGGTGCGGGGGAGGACCATTTCCCGAACTTGGTGTAAGAACCCGCGCGTGAACGCCCCGAACGACCATGTTGTGTAAGAGGCGAGCGGCCATTTTCCCACTGCCTGTGTGCAAAATGGATCAAGCGGCGGGCGAAGGCGTCAACGTGCTGCGGAGCTGGCGCCGTTTCTCGCAGGAAAGGCCGTTATTAAAAAGTTGCGCGCGGATACTGCGGACCCCCCGTAGCTTTGCTTTGCTTCGCGCTGCAACTCCCCCAACGGCCTGGGTGAGTGGGGGACCCGGGGAATTGGTCCAACGCATCTGGAGGGCGCTTGGTTGGGCAAGGAAGCCCCGTGGGCGGTAAGAGACCGAATAGCTGACATCAGCCTTTTAGGCGGTGAGAATTGGAGGCTTCCCTGCGCATCCTTTAAATCCGGCCTTCTGGGGCACGGTTTACCTTGCAGTTCTCCCGAGTCTAATACATTTAAAGCAGACGTTTGTCAATGCAGCAGGGTATTTTAGGCTTTAAAATTCATGTTCCCTTCCTCTTTTAAAACGGTATGGAAATGCCTATTGCTTGCTACTTCAGTATGGGGTAATCTAATGGTGCTGGGTTTGGGAGCCCACCTAAACGCATTCTGATGCATGGGGCCTTCAGGATGCTTGCCCCACATCCTGCCCTCAAAGCAGCTATCATAATTACCAGTGGACCATCTCTGGAGTCCCCAGGTGTGGTACCTGTGGACAGCAAGGTACCCACAACACTCCCTTGGGCACCTGCTAGACCCCTGCCCCGACTGAGTTCAGAATTCAGATTCTTTTGATTAAAAAAAGGAAAAGAGGGAATGGGTGTGCTTCAAAGCCAAATGTCAGCCTCTGGCATCCTTTTGATTTCCAGTAATGACCCTGTATTGGCCCCCTAGGAATTCTTAGGAAATGAAAAAGCAGTGGGCTCTGCTTGGAAGGGTGCCCACCTCCTCAGAATGAAAGGAAAAAAAATGAACTCAGGAGTCAACGGTGGCAAACCACTTACGGGTTTGCCTTCTGGAAACTGGGTATTTATAAGAGGTTATGCCTGCCACTGTTGGTAAAAAACAGCCCTGGCATTATGGCAGTGTGTTAAAAGCCCCCAGCATGTCCTTACAATTCCAAACGTGCCTACTCATGATAGGTTGAAGATCCTTGCTTTCCTAGGTATAACCTAACATTTTGTCTCTCTGAAAGCCAAAAAAGCATAAGGGCAAAGTTTTTTTTTTCCATAGGGGTATGGACCAGACATTCAGAGAGATACTGCTTTTGAATAAGAAGGCTTCACTCAGTGATTATTTCTAATATTGAGCCTCTGTCTGGTGAATTGCTATAGCCATAAACCGTCCGTTAATCATGCTGCATTAACTTCAGCTATAACATTTGTAACTTTAATAAATATGACATTTGCAGCTGCTGTGATGAGATTCAGTGTAATCTTTTTCAAAATGCACATCAACAGTTTGGCTAAAAAACAAGGGGTATTTGGTGATTTATTTTTTGATGGTTCCACACACTATATAAGGGGATTTTCTATACATGTTCTGTAATTCTCTGGAGCAGTCATCCCCAACCAGGGACTCTCCAAGCGTGGATGAGCACAGCCATGTAGGCTGGATCTAGGATTATATGGGGATGAATACAATCCAACATATTGGGGGAAATTGAAATCCAACATATTTGGAAAGCACTGGGGTACAGAAATGGCTCTAGAGAATGCATCTTTAACACTATCTTGCCTTTTCTTTCTTCAAATCTTTAGTTTTGCTTAAGAAATTTGGGATCCATTTAAAAAAAAACTAATATGTGAATCACAGAAAAATATGTCTATTTTTCTAATTTCATTTCATCCATTTCCTCCCTGTTCTCTCTCGCTGTTTTAAACAATATTTTTCTTTATGTTTTATTGCCATTTGTTTTGAGCTGCCCAGAGATGTTGAGAGTTGAGCTGCATACAAGTTTAAGAAAGTATTATTAATAATATTTTGGAAAAAAAACAATGCTACCTGCTTCCTTCAAAAGAACAGGCTGCATAAGCCCCAACCACAAATTGTGTCCACTGATAATCTATAGCCAATTATTATTTTACACTTCTCCAAGTAGAGTGTGACATTTTCTTCTAAATACTCTCTCCAAAGGCCTGGGTTTTCCCACGCTTCTGTAAGGGGAAGGAGTTGGTGCATCAATTTGTCATTTCTCCAAGAACAGTTATGTGTGAGACAGCCAACTCCTGTTATATAATACAATGCAGACCAATAACTCCTAGCCCTTGGTTATATGTCAGCCAACTGTAGAAGAGAACTAATTTAAAAGCTACTACAAACACTTGTTTAATAAGAACAGGTTAACATTAGTTTAAATAAATCCATAAACATTAGATCATTTGGAAAATTGGGTGGCATAAAATGATCTTTCAGCACACGTGGAGAGTTCAAAGCAGATACACAGATTTTCAAAGAAGTAAAAGACATCACTTGGAAATAATGCGTGTCAGTACAGATGCAAAGTAAACCTTTATATTTTTTCTGAAATTAGAAGATACATCCTTGTACCATAACCTTTGGTCCGTGCTGATCTTTGTTAATAGGATTCCTGTTATATGGCCTACAACTGCAGTTGTATCAGACAATCAATGATTATGGTAAAGAAAAAAAGATTTAAAAACAAAAAAAGCTCTGGAAAAGGGAAAATGTGTCCTTGAGTAAACAGAAAATATCTGTCAAATGATTCCTCCTCTAACCAATAAGAGAATTCTCTTTAACGATAAGGCAGTTTCTATACTAAACCCAAACAAACAAAATCCCACAAAAGATCATGGAGATCACAAGAGCTCCTACAACAATTAGTGGTATAAAAAAAAAAGTGGCAGGAAACCAAAAATGAAAGGATAAACCAGGTCTGCATCTTAGGAGTTCATGCCCCTTCATCCAGAGCCTAACTTAAAAGAGATCCTAGACAAAATCCTATTTTTGAGCCAATAACTATGCGGCTCCTTTCAACGCAGCCTAACGCAAGGGCCCGTTAGACGGGCGTTATGTTCACAAGTTACGCCCAACGCACGTTGGGCGGTCCCTGATCTGCTCCCATGCCTGCACACGTGTAGCCTACGTGCTTTGGGAGGTTCTTGGTGAAAGCCATGCTCAGCCCGGGGCCATGTTCGCCCATGCTTTGTCACATTCGGTGGGCTAGAACTGGGCCAGAAAGAATGGCCCAAATTCAGGAACCTGTGCTTGGGAGGGCACGGGGAGCCAGAGAGTTTCAGTTCTAGGTAAAGAGACGCGTCCCAGAGGCGCGTTCGGCTACCCAAGACATAAAGGTACTTCCCTTCCGCCACAGGCAGCCCCGCAGACTCCCGACATTCCTCCACTCGCCGCCGCTCCTTCAGAAGCCGCATTGCGCCTGCGCCGCTGGAGCACGCTGATTGGCTGAGGGGATCCCTATATAAACGCAGCGCAAGCTCTGCCCGGATCTCTTGTTACGGCCGCCATTTTAATACTCGGGTCGGACCGCGAACTCAATCCTTTTTCTTGCGTCTGTGCGCGCGCTTTTTTTTTCCTCTCGGCCCGTTCCCGGTATGGAGGAGAACACCGACTACGGAAGTAGCAACAATAACAACAATACAGGCTCCGGCAGCGGAGGCCAGGAAGATTTCGCCGAGGGCTCGAAGATCAACGCCAGCAAGAACCAGCAGGATGACGGGTACGAAGGGAGGACAGGCAGGGGGAAGAAACAGCTTTGCAGAAGGAGTGTGAGGGGAGAAGAGGGGAGAGTCGATGGGTCGGGCGCCATTTTGGCCTGTAAGAAAAGTAACCGGGGAGCCCTCAGCGGGGCCTTTCGCCCGGCAGCTGCCACGTGATCGCGCTCTTTCCTTGTGAGCGTTGCACCTCCCGCCGCCGTAATTCCCTTTGTGTCTTTTCACCCCCCGCCTCTCGCGGTAGGGGGCGGGTCTCCACGTCCGAATGGGTGGAGCAGTGAAGGAGTTGATAGTTGCCTCGTGACGCAACTGGCAGCCTATGGGCGCTTAGTGGGCGGGCCTGGGTGGGGAGTGGGCCCTCAGCGGCCGAGATTGCGCGGTGCCGGCCCCGCGGGGTGGGCGGGGCGAGCTCGTCCGGGCAACGCCTGAGGCAAGGGAAGGAAGGAGGGCGGAGTTGGCAGGAAGGTGCTTCGAGGGCGGGGCGAGGCAGGCGCCGCACAATTGTCTTAGGCCCAGGCTGGGGCTGCCCGTTCATTCGCTCCTTTTCCGTCTTGCCTTCCCTGCAGGCACGCGCGCTTCTCCGTTTCACCCGCACAGAAGCCTTGCGGGGTAAAGAGGCTAAGAGCGTGGCTGGCCGAAAGCCACCCGATGTGCTTTTAGTTCTAAGAGTGAGCTTAGGTCTGATTCCCCCCAAGTCCTAGCCTAGTACCTTCACCAGGATGATCTTGCCGGGTTCACCATTTCAGGTCCGGGTTAATTTTTACTGCCGATCTCCTTTCTGTCGGCTAGTTATAGGGGAGCTGTGTGCCCTCGTTGATCGTTCTCAGGTGAGACTCAGTCCAATGCACCTGGACTACATCAGGGTGAGGAAAATTGTCTAAAGCAGTGTGTCTCAAATTTGGCAACTTTGAGACATGTGGACTTCAGCTCCCAGAATTCTGGGAGTTGATCTCCACATGTCTTAAAGTTGTCAAGTTTGAGACACTGGTCTAAAGGGTGATTGGAGGCAAGAGTGCCTTTTAAAGTAGTTATTTGGAAGGCTGCAAATGTTAGAAAGTTAGCCATGTGCAGGGCAGGGTAGCCTAAGGAGAGAGCCATTTTGGTGTCCACAGGCTGCACATAACATTTGGAAGCCACCATGGATCTACCAAAGATGCGAAGTAGCTATCTTATGAAATGTGTAAGTTTTTTGGATTGTTACTTTGGGTGCAGAGGAGGGATTCCTAACCCTTTCTTAGAGGATATAGTACAGTTCTTGAGTGCTTCTAGTTCTGGTGTAGTTCTGTTGTTTGAGAATTAGATAGAGAAGTCTGTTCTTAATGATCTTGGGTTAGTTATGTCTGCCCTCAGCCAATTCATGATCAGTTGCTGCAAAAGTAAAATGAGGTGGAACTGTATGTGCTGCTCTGACATTAAGAAAATAATGAAGCTTAGAATTGGTGCATGCTGAAATTCTGTATAGGAAAGTTTGAGGATAATGAGCATTGACCTCCTTTGTATCTGGAGTTGCTGTTTTTATAGCTAAGCTTGATGCCTGTTAGCAGAATCAACAGCTTACTTTTTTTTTAATTGTATGGCATAGCAGTTTGGTGTTCATGTTGCTTTTTTCTTGCTGGGAAATCCTTGAGAGGTTCAGCAGCCAGATGTGTGGACTATTTAGCTGTGACAAGTTACCCAGGTTGGCTCTTGGGCTGAGAGAGAGGGACTGGCCCAAGGTCACCCAGCTGGCTTTCATGCCTGAGGCGGGACTAGAACTCAGTCTCCTGGTTTCTAGCCCAAACTGGCTCTCAGCTTACTGGTTATACCTTATCCTACTGCAAACTTTGTGGCTCCATTAGCTTTTTGTAGTTTTTTTTTTTATTTTTCCTGTTTCAGTTAATTGTCTTAATTTAAAAGAAACATTTGCTTGAGAGCTTTGTGAAAAGAAACTGCCACTTTTGCAGAGAGCTACAGTAGTTGGAACTTTCACTTCAAATCCATAACCTTCTTGCCTGCATTTATGGTAAGGAGAATTCACACAGTGCAGTGTAATGGTTAAGGTATTGGACTGGCACCAGGGAGACCTGAGTTCTAGTTTATTCTCAGCCATAGAGGCTCACTGGGTAGCTTTGACCCAATTATATTTGTTCATCCCAGTCTTGCTGTTGTGAGGAAAAATGGGAGGAGGGAATGTCTTGAGCTCATGAACAAAAGCAGGTTATACTATGAGAGTGAACAATTGAAGTGATAATTCGCAAAACATCTTTGTATATGGGGCTGTAATAGTTCATGGGTACAGTGCTATATTCTGATTTTATAGGAGGATGTGATGTGATTGCCATCTAACTTGGAATAAATCATGTGCAAGTTTTTACTGCTTTTTAAAAATATGTTTCCTTGGAATCTGTTGTTGCATGTCACTGTTTTGTCAACAATGTTTAAGTACTCCATTTTTTTCTTATTTTCCTTGATCTCCAATTACATCAGTAGCCCTCATGGCAGTAAATCAAATAGATAATTTATGTTATCTTACTAAACTGCTTTAATTCAGGAATAGCACCCACCTTACATTTATTTTGGAATAAATCCCACTGAAATCCATTGACCTTTTCAATAAACACGCTCAATATTTTGTGTATGGAGTTGAGATAGCTTGCCATAATTTCAGAATATATACAGAATTGCTCTTAGATGTAAAAGGCTGTTTTTAAAAACTTCCAAGTGTTAATTAGCAGAAGGGGGCAATTTTTGAGATTGGTTCTGTTTCCTGCAATCATATATTCAGAAGAGTCACGCAGAATTTTCAGACACCTAATTTCAGTATTTGAACAGAAGTTTAGAGTTCAAAAAGTGTTACTTTAACTTTTATTAGAAGTGTGCCAGTGCTGTTGGACTGCACCATCAGTTTCTGAACTCAAGACCACCCTAAAATGGTATTTCGTGGTTGAATGAGGCTGTTTTGAGTTTGGAATGTTTCCAGAACAGCTGAAGCAACTTTTTTTCCCCCTTAAGATTGTGTTTCATGTTCAAAATGTGTTCCCTACTGAACTCTCACATGCTAATAAACTGGTTTAGATTGTTCAAAAGTTGACCCCTCCCACCTTACCTGCTTTAGGTGATACTGAGGATCATCTTCATGTTTTGTAACTGTTAGAAAAGATTAAATGGCTTCCACATGAAAATTACATGTTTTGTGATAGAAAGCAGGTGAAAGATGACACTCTGAAGGATTTTCTTTTCTCCCCCTCCTGTTTCAATTAAAAATTGTGGTTCTGGATTTTTTTTCCAAGTACAGTTTGTGCCTGAACCACAAATGTGATAACAATTTTTACTTTCTGTGGATGGAAGGAAAGTTATGCTACATGACTTGGAGCAAATTAGCT
The DNA here is from genome assembly GCF_035149785.1 of Candoia aspera. Classification (NCBI taxonomy): domain Eukaryota; kingdom Metazoa; phylum Chordata; class Lepidosauria; order Squamata; family Candoiidae; genus Candoia; species Candoia aspera. The sequence continues at coordinate 66,839,564 of NC_086160.1, forward strand.
AATATTTTTTTGTTGTGTTAGATTAACATAACTGCATTTCAGTTTTTGAAACTTCTTCTCTCTATTCCAGCAAAATGTTCATTGGTGGTCTGAGCTGGGATACAAGCAAAAAAGATTTGACTGAGTATTTGTCTCGCTTTGGAGAAGTAGTGGATTGCACAATAAAAACGGATCCGGTCACAGGAAGGTCAAGAGGGTTTGGGTTTGTGCTTTTCAAAGATGCTGCCAGTGTTGAGAAGGTACGTAGTCATCTCTGTGGGTCCATGGAACCTTCTCTAAACAGTTTCAAACACCTGTGTTGATTTTTCTTCCAGAAGTTAAATTTTCAATACATATCTTTTTAGGTCTTGGAACTGAAAGAACACAAATTGGATGGCAAGTTAATAGATCCCAAAAGGGCAAAAGCTCTGAAAGGGAAAGAGCCACCAAAGAAGGTATTCGTTGGTGGACTGAGTCCAGATACCTCTGAAGAACAAATCAAGGAGTATTTTGGTGGTTTTGGAGAGGTATAGTTCATTTAATGCTTTATTTAATACAGGGGAGGGGTGTTATCCAATATAATGTCTAGTAAAAATGTAGCTTATTGCAACCGGTTTGAGTGGGTTTAACCATTTTCTTTTGACAAACTTAAATCAAGAAACAGGAGGGCAAATGGAGCCACGCAAAAATTGGGAATAAAGTTGCATTGATGAAGGATGCGAGGGAATATGCTTTGTTTTTTTACCACATCAGATTTGTTTGTAGTAAGTTGGTGATTGTTTTGTCAAGGTAAAGATAACAGGTTATTTTTGGTGTAAGAGTCCAAACTGGAAAGTCAAGGGAGAAATAAGTTGGCAAGGAATGCAGGCATGGTGAAATTGTTATCAGTACTTACTTATTAAAAGTTGATGTTGTATGGCAAAAGTGAAGGGGCTAAACTTTGTGGAATGGTTTAAAAGATGTAAACTACAACTACTACATAAAATTTATGATACCTTCCAAGCATAAAAAAGAAGGAAAACTGGTAGGTAGAGCAGATCATTTTAAAAGTGACAGTACTGGAGAAAAAAGAATAGAAAGCTAAAGGGTGGGTCAGGTACTCAGGCCGAATGAATACACTTTGATTCTTTTTAATGTGGCTTTCAGATTGAAAATATAGAGCTTCCCATGGACACAAAAACTAATGAAAGGAGAGGTTTTTGTTTCATCACATACTCAGAAGAAGAACCAGTAAAGAAATTGTTGGAAAGCAGATACCATCAGATTGGTTCTGGCAAGGTATTCGTTGTTACCTATTTGCAGAAGCTGTGATAATTGTGCATTCTTCATATATTTTGTATTAAAGTTACACACTCTTGTTTGTTCTAGTGTGAGATCAAAGTAGCACAACCCAAAGATGTATATAGGCAGCAGCAACAGCAACAAAAGGGAGGCAGAGGTGCATCATCTGGTGGGCGTGGGGGTTCCAGAGGACGTGGCAGGGGTAAGTATGGAAAACTGTAACTTGAATTTTAACTGCTGAAGAATATAACTTAAAAAAAAAATAATTTGGGAAACTACAGTTTCAGCATGGAAGAAAAGTACGTTCTTGCTTGTGTTGTGAATCTTCATGCAAAAGGGCAGGTGTAGCATTATATAAGCTTGGAATACCAGAGTAGAGACCACTTTCGACAGGAATAAAGGAAGTACCTTGCAGATTTCACCCATATAGTAGCTTCTCATTTTTTATTAATTTAAAAGCATGATAGACTTAATGCTGCAATCGCTTCATTTTAGGTCAAGGCCAAAATTGGAACCAAGGGTATAACAATTACTATGATCAAGGATATGGAAGTTACAACAGTCCTTACAGTGATCAGAGCTACAGCAGCTATGGGGGATATGATTATTCTGGGTACAATTACCCAGGTTATGGCTATGGCCAGGGATATGCTGACTACAGTGGTAAGATGATTTTCATTGACTTCCCATCTAATTGCATTGTCAGTTTAATTTGCTTTTCTAGTCACTCTTCCCAGAGAGAGCTGGTAGCATTGTAAATACTCAGAAGCGGAGGTGCATTTCTTTCGAAGGCATTTCCTGCAGAGATGAGGGACCCAATACTTACATTAGCTTTTCAAAGAAGGGTTTAACTGTTGGTTGTTATTTTTAACTGTGTTAATTGAACTGTCTGTAATGTCTTGATTTTGAGTTTATTTTATTGTAAACCACTGAGACGCTTTGGTGTTGTACTAGCTGAAATAAATTAAAAACCTTAAGTCAATATTCTGAGGTGCTTTTCAAAGTAACAGTTAATGTAGAAGATTCTGTAACATTTTGTCAGTGTAATATTTCAGAATATTTTGTGTTTAAATAGTAAGGTCTAGGTTGACAGAATGCCTTTTTGTCGAATCATCCTGCAGTTTCCTATGGTTCTAAGGCTGCCAATGTTCTCTCTTGCAATAGGACAGCAAAGCACATATGGAAAGGCATCCCGAGGTGGCGGCAATCACCAAAACAACTACCAGCCATATTAAAGAAATATTTGGGAAGAAACAGGTGTGTATTGGGTGAATGTGTCACCTCCCATACGTCTAATCTAATTTAAAGATCAATAGACAAATAAATAAAAAAATCACTTTTCTTGGATAGCTTGGTTTTTTAAAAAATTAAAACTTGTGTGAATGTCTGTTAAACTTCCTGTTTTAAGTGTCTATAGATCTTTAACTCTGTAAAAAGTGGTTCGTCGTCCTTAGTATGTCAGAGAAACATAAGAGTTTTTCTGCTTACATTTTTTGTGTGCCAGGTGGTGTAGACGAATAATTAAACTTAATAGAAGTGTTAACCAACAGGTAAAGTACTGAAATGGGTACAACTTAAGCAAAACAAGATTGTTGTCTTCTAACTCTGACATTATACCTTGTTTGTACCCGCCAGCGGGAACTTCCTTGCAGGCCGTGTGTCACCCTGACCACGTCTATCTCTGGGGGTCGCACGTTGCAGGCAGAGCGCAAGGCATACACCAGAAAACGCTGTCCTGTGGTATGGTCTCTTCCAACTTCATGTACCAGCGTAAAGATTAAAGTGGAAAACTTCAGACTTTGGCTTCTTTTTAAAAATCTTCTTTGAAGATTTAAGTGTCTTAACTTAACTTAAAATGGTTTTTTACAGGAGTTAAAGTGCATAAATGCCTTTACAGCTTAATCATTTTTGGCCTTCTGTTTAGTGTTGTATATCAATTGTGGACCTCATTTTAAGTGTTCGTTCTTTAAGATTTAATGCTTGCTTTTTTCTTTTATAGCTATTAGTGAAATCTACAAACCAAAACGAACTTTTAAATCTGGGAACATTAAAGATCATGTGCAAATAGCAGCTTCTATTTTAACCACCTGGCTAACAATAATTTTCCTTGGTGTATTGCCACTTTCTATTTTCATTAGCAGTTGAAGCTATGAAAGATTCTTCCACAGCTTGGTTTCTAGTAAATCAAGAACTACTTTGCTGAGCTTCTACAGTTCTTTGACATAGCTCCATCATTTGAGCTGAACTGGTACAACCGGGATGTAAAGTGTAATTGGGTTATCAAAAGTATTTCATGTTGACAGATGCATATGATCTTTAACAGTGAAGCAAGGAATAAATAGAGGACTTAAAGCAGTTCATGAAAATGGACCTTTTAAAAATTCTTTTGAGTGTTGCACAGGTCTCATAATGATTTTGTCTTGGTTTTGTAGGTAGAGACTACAGCAAAGCCATCTTGCAGAACTTAAAGGACTGACTGGAGGGTGGTCTTCGTGACATGAGATTGTTTTGTAAAAGACTTTTAGTGTATGACACAGCAGTGTCTGACTGTACATAGTGACTGGCTAGTTTTCTTTATGGTTTTTACTTTTTTGTCCTTTTGTCATCTGTGTTACAATGCCAATGTGGTTATTGTGTTTATACAATTTTATTTGTATAATTTCTTGTTGAATGACTCAAATAAAAACTTACCTTCTGTGACTGTTGATTTTGAGGGTGCACTCTAGGCATTGCTGTATGGTAGAGGTGAACAACTTTTGAGACTCCACTGCCATGCTTCCTACGGATGCTGGGATTTGCGGGTCAGCAGCATTGGAGTGCCGTGTTATGGATATGTACCTGGACTAGAAAATTGCAGTGAGGAGGCTGCAAATATAGAATGATTTTTCAAAACAGTAGTGTCCTGTGTTGTAATGCCTTATGATTTGTTATAATTTTGTTAACCGCCGGGAATCTTCAGAAGTCACAGTATAGAAATATTGTTAATAAATAAATTTCCATGCATTGAACTGACCACTTTGTGATCACATGAAAACAGAAGCAAACACAAACCTTAATACGGTATGTAGTCATCAACTTCGTTAGATGTTGACTGCTAAATAGTTAGGCTTTTTTACAACTTGTAATTGAGAATATATTTAGAATGTACTGCCAACTAGGCCTTGGTTGTTGTCTCTCTCTCCAAAGGTTATGCTGCTCAAATGTGACTGTAAGACCAATTCATGGAAGCAGGATAGTGGGTGTTCCTGGATAAGTAAGATTAGAGCACTTTCAGCACTATGAAAGCAGCACAATTAGGATTGCTGGTTTTCTGCAATATTTTTATTTTGTTGGTTGAATAATGTCTAAAATCAGATTATCTGAAAATATTGGGCTGGGCAAATCTTTCAACAAAGAGGAAAGTACAGCATAGATTATGCAGAAATACCTAAATGCATAAGTAATGATTTACGTTTTTTTAATATTGGGGAAATCTGAATAATTCTCATTTTCCTGAGTAGAACATTTAATAGGATTTTGTCAAACAATGACATGTTAAAATTACTTAAGTAATTTTGTTAACATTGTAAATATAATATTACAGATATAATTCGTTATAAAGATACAGAAATTTAGCGTAGTTGGGGAAGTTTGCATACGGACATAGCATTAAGAATCAACCGTTTCAACACTTAACTACCTCATTCAGGTTTAAAGGGTAATTTTTGTCAGTGACCTGAAGAATGACTTACACATTTTTTTTAACGTTAACTGCCCAGAAAATGGCAACAACTGGCTGATGTTGGCTAATCTCAGAAAGCTAACTCTAGCTGAACGTAATCGGTAGACTACCAGGAAATCTTAGAATTTAAGGCTTGACTGGGAAGTAAAGAAAAAAAAATAGTGACATTTTCTTACTGTTTTCAAGAAAATTACAGATACCTCCAAGAAACCTGGATTTGAGCTTGACTCAAAGGGGGCTTCACTTTTATGAGCTGTTTGCCCTAGTAAAAGCAAGTGATCCTTAAAAACTGCAGCTGGAGCAGGATAATATAATATATTAGGCAATTTTACTTGGTTCATTTTTGGCCAATTTTGAGGCCCAGGTGAGTTTATTTCACAGTTCAACTATGTTTCAGGAACAATTGTAGCAAATTGATCCTCCTATTACAGAAAAAAGGATTATGAACTTGACTATTTACTCCTGATAATTTAACATTTCACTTGCATAAGTAGCTGATTAAATGAGGACAAATAGGTTCCTAGAATGAAACAGCAGAAAAAAACTTGCAGTGCTTGTATTTAAGAATAGAACAAAGCACAACTAAGAATTTTGTTATATAGTGTTTTCAGTATGAATAAAACTTAGAAACTCCAAAATATGAGATTTGGCTCATACTTCAAAATTAATCTTGATATGTCAAATTAGAGCCACTGAATACTCAGCTGGGATGTCCAATGGATTTAAGTGCTATATCTACTGATGATTATTGCAGATAATTTTTTTTTATATTAAAAAGATTTGCTAGGAGCAGTAGTTAAAGAGACCTCCAAATAGGTTTATTTTTCTGATGCTTGTGTGTGTGTACTTTTGATTTTGGATTTTTCTCTAAAATAGTTTTGGGACATCTGTCTTAGACTGTTGTCTCTTGGAGATTGTGGTTGACTTGTAGGCCATTTAAAGGCCTCCGAATATTTTGGACTAACTGCTGCCTCAATCAGCATGATTCATGGTGAGGGACTGTAGTAAAACACACAAGAGGGGTCATGTTGCCTGATCTTGGTCTCTCCAGTTCCCTACTCAGCATGGAAATGCCATCTGCCTGGCAGGCTGCAGTAATAAAGTTATTTTTTAATTGGAGGCTTCGTTTTTGGATCCTCGGCTTTTCTATCCACCCCCCTAGAAGGTGGATAGGAAAGGGTTGGTCTTTATTAGCAAGCGTGCAACGTTATAGGCTGCTTAAGAGTCTGAAAGTTTGCTTGTTTTTTGCAGCAGAGAGGAGTGATCTCTTTCTGAGTACTTTTCTCTAGAAGTCCGAAGCGACTCCTTCAACGTGCATGCACATAGTGGCAGTATTTCTGAGTCTTAAGACACAACACCCCAAATCTTTATGTCTCGAACAGTGTTTCTCAACATTGGTAACTTGGAAGATGTGTGGATTTTACCTCCCAGAATTCTCCAGCTTGCATGCTGGCTGGAGAATTCTGGGAGCTGAAGTTCAGACATCTACAAGCTACCAAGGTTGAGAAACACTGCACTAGAGAAACTAAAGTACTTGAAGCGAGTAGAACACGGGCAATTTGGAACACAGACTCAGGACCTCCGCTTGAATCTGCGCGAAAGTCCGCTCTAGCATTCTGCCTCTATGGTGCACTAACTAATAAGCGCGCGGAAAGGAAATGCGCGCGAGGAAACGGGGCCCTTGCTCACGTGACCGCGCCGCCGCATTCTTTCTGTCAGCCATTTTAGATCGGAATCAGCGAGGCGGCGCCATTAAAGTGCGAGAAAGGAGGAAATAAGCGGGAGCCCGCTCTTTCTCGTAGCCGGAGCTCCGGCCCCCGTGGATCCCGCCTTTCCCCCACAGCGGCATATATTTCTCCCGAGACCGGCCAGCCGAGTCTCTACGGCGGCCCCCATGTCGGACGAGCAGTTCGTCGGAGATGAAGCGGTGGCGGAGGCTTCGGAGGAATCTGAGCAGCTCGAAGGGATCGTGGCCCCCGGCGGCAACGGCGCGGAAGGGGCCGAGGGAGGAGGAGGCGGAGAAGGCGGAGGGGGCGGCGGCTCAGGCGAATCGGAGGGAGCCAAAATCGACGCGAGCAAGAACGAGGAGGATGAAGGGTAAGCGGGCGGCCTCCTTCTCCTCCACCGTCTTCGCGAGGCGGCTCCCCGAAGGCGCAGAAGGTGACAGGCGGCCGGAGGAGGAGACCGAGGCGGCGGTGGCGCCGTGTCTGTCCTCGGCGGTCGCCTCTTCCAGGAAACGCGCCGCTGCTTATGCGTCGCCGCTGCCGGCGCTTCCTTCCTCCCCCCCCCGTAACCCTGGCCCTCCTCCCCCCCTTCTCCGGGGGCTTCAAGTGGCCTTGGAATAAGCGCGCCGAACTTGGGCGGCGGAGGCGCGAGGGGATCGGGCATCGCTGGCGTGGGAGAGTAGAAACTTCGAAAGGAATGGCTCGAATCGTGTTCTAGACAGCAACGTTCGTAACCCACTTCGCCCTCCGCGCACTCGGCCGCCGCCAGCGCATCCCGAGGGAGGGTAGAGGTTGCAGACTTCAGGCAGCTTTGCCGCAGCCGAAGTCACGTTCTTGTGGTCTAAATTAGCGAATGGCATGCTATTACTACTTCCTCTGCCATCTCCACGCCAGAAGCAAAATCTAATTTGGAGTAATGTGTACTTTAGAGTGACATAGTTGGAAAGAGCATACAGTAGAGTGACCTGCCGGATGGAGGAAAAAAGCCTCTTTTTTGTTGGTAAAGGGCCACGTATGCAGCTACAAAAAATGTATTGTGGGATGCTAGGTTATAGTACTCGTACAGCTTTCGTCTTAGTTTCAGGGGGAAGATCTGAAAGTTTGCTTTAGACTTGGGAAATGAATTTGAACGTGTTTTTAAAGTGAAGTGTAGATTAGTGAACACATGAAAAGCATGGACAGCTCAAACACATGGATCCTAATGGAGATCCGTTTGACTTTTGATTTTGCTATTAGCATGGTTGGCTATTAAATGTCTGGAGGGCACCCAATGTGAGAAGATAGCTTTGTATTTTGTATACAGCACAGTATATAGGTTTGGTTCTCTGACATAGAGAAACTTTTTCATGCTGCAGAACCTGTTTTAAAAACTGTTATCAGAACCCCTAATCAAGAGGCAGACATCTAGTGATAAAAACCTGGCTGTGTTTGAGTGAACCTTTTTCCCCCTTTAGTCTGTCACAGAATCCTTTCAAGTCCTGTGGAAAAGCCCTGCTTTAATGCAACCAGAACTAGTGTGTTACTTTAACAAAGCCGCTGTTCAAATATTTCATATGGTTTGCATGTTCTGTTTGAAATATGCAAGTCAACTGTGGTGAATTAGGCTCATAAATATACACTTTTTTGATGTGTTTGAAAAAGGATAATCTTTAAGCAGTTAAGCCAGAAAGACCTTGATTACCTTAAATTACAACATAAGCAGTCCAATAGCTTGCCTAGCACTTTTGTTGCTTGAAATTTTTCCAAGTCACGAACATACTGTTAGTGAAGGTTTGGGGAAGGTAGACAACATTATTGTTGTTTGGTCTTGAGGGCCACAAGGATATGGCTGGAAATGTCATGATATTAGAATAGGTTCGGGTATTTTTTTTTTTTTTTGAACTTTGGGGTAGTTTTTAACAGTTGAGAGACCTTAAGCCTTGCTGAGGCTTAGGATACTAATTTTATCTCTTGGCTTCCCCCTCTCCCTAAGCTGATTTCTCCAGTTCTGTCATAAGCCTCTGGAAAGCCAGGGCCTCTGGTTTCTCTGCTTAAATTCCCAAGCCTTCATCAGAGGCCCCAAATTTTAATTCTGAGGGGTGCTTCAGTGGCCACATGTAGCCAGGAGTCCCTGTTTTACAACATGCATCTGGTTATCTGCCTTTGGAATGATGCATATTTATCTAACAAATGTGCTGATTTGTTTTAACTTAAATATGTGTAAACTTTTGCATGACCCACTTCTGAAAACTAATTATTTTTCCATGTAGAAGTTCATTCAGCCCAAATATGGGGCATTCCACCAAACAGTTACACATATTTCATCACGTGTTGCAAGCAAGTGCTTGAGTACAAGGTGCAAACTTAAGATAAGGCATCCCGTGGCGTTTGCTGGGAAGGGAAGGGGGCAGCCTTTTAAACAAGACTTCAGTATACTGTTTCGAAGTAGAAATGATGATGTTTTTTTTCCTTCAGTATTTATATCTTCACATTTCAGTCTTTTCCCCCACATTTTGACCTGTTTGGGGAACTTGAATATGTGGTATGTTCAGTAGTTTCCTGATTATAAATTTCTTTGTCTGGCATTGCTATGCAGGGAGCGGCTGAACATGTCCCAACTTACCTTTTTGGAAATTGCTGCTAGGTACTTTATTTGGCAGAGATCTACTGTAGTAATATCAATGTTACATTACATGAAAATTCTCCTTGCTATAGCATATGGAATCATAAAGATAATTCATGACAGTGAATTCTGAAAATTTGACAATCCATATTGATTAATTAGTAGATTCTGCATCATGTGCAATTTGTACATAGTTCTAATAACAAAGATATATTCACTTTCAAATTCATCATGAGACTGAAGCTGACATATTACTAGTATTTTTAAACTTGGTGCAAATTTTATTATTGATATGCATTCAGACAAAATCACTTGTGTTTGCACTAAGGTCTAAGAAACCCCATCACTTTGTTTTGTTGCAATAGAGTAAAAGCAGCCTTGGATATGACATGTAAGGAGAGCCAGCCAGTTGTGTGGTCACTTCCATGCCAAGGGGGCAGCACTACTTTATCTTATGTAGGTAAGCTTCTAGCTGTGGGAAGTATTTTAGGCTACTGAGTGGGTGTTAGTTTGGACTGTCAGCAGAATGGAGGAAGGAATGGGGTTTGCTATTAGAATAGTATTCTGATTAGCTTTCTTATTTAAGTAAAAAATACTACGCGTAACCTCTTCTGAGAGAGCCTTTCAGGCCAATTGAAAGCTACTAGGCTATTTGGGGCTTTTCCTTTGCTAGTTTTCTCTTCATGCAGTAATGTCAGTCTGATGGAGCTGTTTCCATCTTCAGATCAGCCTCTAGCCAGAGAAGATTTTGTATCTGGGGTTTGTGTGTGTGTATGGCCACTGTTAGATTCCATGTATGCTTATTTTTCATAGGTTAAATATTAAGATAAGGAATATATTCCAGACACTTTGTTTATTTTTCTAGTGCACATTAGGTCACAGAAAGTGATTGTGAACATGAAATGTTTGTTTTTAAGTATTTTTGTAATCTTGGAACCTTAAAGTCAAATTGGTTATATTTCTGACATATGCTGGTAAGTTAAGAGTATAGTGTTGGCAATTTACAGCTTTAAACTCAATTGTGTCTACAGAAAAATGTTCATCGGAGGCCTTAGCTGGGATACTACAAAGAAGGATCTTAAGGATTACTTCACAAAATTTGGTGAAGTTGTAGATTGCACCCTGAAGTTAGACCCTATTACAGGGCGGTCAAGAGGCTTTGGCTTTGTGCTGTTCAAAGAATCTGAGAGTGTGGACAAGGTAAGCTTTTTAAAATTTATTTCTAATGAGACAAGCACTTATCAGTAATGAAAAAATAAAAATATGTGCAAGTTTTTTTTAGGTTCTGTTAATTTTGGGACAGTGCAAATTAACAGGCATCAATTGCTGCTTTATAGTCATGAAAAGTTAATAGGTTTTATTTTGTAAAGCTCATTTTTTTAAAAAAAGGAAATTGCTTTCAGGTCATGGATCAGAAAGAGCACAAACTGAATGGCAAAGTGATTGATCCCAAAAGAGCTAAAGCAATGAAAACAAAAGAGCCAGTGAAAAAGATTTTTGTGGGTGGCTTGTCTCCAGATACACCAGAAGAGAAAATAAGGGAGTATTTTGGAGGCTTTGGTGAGGTAAGTTAATTGTTACTCATGTCCTAATTAAAGAGTTCCTAATCATTCAAATACGTATTTGTTTTGAGTGTTGGTTTAACTACTTGATTCACAGTTGTTTATATAAGCCTCAGTTTTAATCTTGTCTTCAGTTGGAGAGCACAGAGTACTTAGACTTCATAATCCATAAAGTATAAGTTATCATAAACCAAATGCTTCTTGGAATCCCTTATTTTTTTCCCAGAAGTCCCAAAAGTCAATTTAAATGTTGATCTGTCACCATTTAGAATGTTACGTTTTATTGGTGATAGTTTCCAGAGTTGTAAGGTAATGAATGCCAGCTTCACTGAAATCTACAGGAGTTGAATGGAGAGGGGAATTACACTTATTTCATTATAGAAGCAATTTTATTTATATGGACAGGGCATTTCAAATTAAATGTAAATAGTAATAGTTTTACAGAGATAGGTAAAACTTCAGGCGTCTTTTCTGTAAAAGTGAAATAAGGAGTATACATCCTTAAGGGCTGTCTTTTCTTAGTGTATAGACATATCGATTTATAGGGATGCTGAGTTGGATTTTATATTGATTATATTGGTTGCCAATTTTATGTGTACTCTTGTAAATAAATAAAAGTCCATGTATTATCAGCAGTATAAAAATATTCTCAGTAAATGGGCTAACAGGAGGTTTCTTTAGATTATTTAGTATAATATTTGTTTAATTTTAATAAATAAATGACTATTGACCTTCATAAAAACTAGAACTATAGAATAACTGATTTTTATCAATCTTGTTTGGTGTATTTCCTGATCAGGTGGAATCAATAGAACTTCCTATGGACAACAAAACCAATAAGCGCCGAGGATTTTGCTTCATTACTTTCAAAGATGAAGAACCAGTGAAGAAAATCATGGAGAAAAAATATCATAACGTTGGCCTTAGTAAAGTATGTTTCAAGCTATGATTCCAAAACGCCTTCTTTTTAGAAAGCGAATCCTGGTTTTATTCAGGTCAGTGCTTTGAAGATTGAAGTATAGACAGGAGAGAACAGAAATGGAGAGGCTGGTGTGGATTCCTTGGATGAAGCTACACTTGTAACAAGTGTGATGCATCTGTTGCATGCTTCTCAAAATCCTCTGTTTGGTGAACAAAGAGTTTGGAATCGTTATCAGTGATTAATTACAAACTCATGTCTTTGATCTTGGTTTAATCAATACAACAAGTGCATACCTAATAATGATTTGGTAGATTTGAAAGAATTACATATTTTGCAGAAGGGGAGAAATAATAAGGGGTGCTCTGTGCTGCAATGTTTTTTCTCCCATATGTCATAGGATACGTTATTATTTTGTGTGTGTGTGTATGTGCATGTCATGTAGTCTCATTTTTCGTTTCAGTAAGAGTCACTGAATTTCTAATTGCTTGTGATTTGATATAGTTTAATAATGGTGATAGCAATTTTAAAATTACTTTTCTGAAGTGTATGTTACATGTCATTGTCTTACTAATGGTGTTTTCTTGCTTTTAAAAACTTTTTTTTTGCCCCAGTAACTGTATTTGGAGCTTATATTACTTGGTGAAATTAAGTTAGTTTCAAAAGCAAACATTTAATAAGACAATTTTGCCAGTTAAAAAAATATTACACTTGATAAATATTGATCCAGTAAGTAGATGCAGTACTCTTGAAACATTCATAATTCTTACCATGGTATATGAGGAACTTGTATTTGATGGTCAACCTCTTCTACCAAATTTGCATTTTTGTGCTGTAAAATTTTAAAAGTTATACTGACAAATCACATGATGTGTATATTGCTTTGCCTTTCCCAATGAATGTAGAAGCATTAAAGTAATAAATAAAGACTATAATGTGGAGTAGATAATTGACCCTTTACAAGAATGTCAAAATACCTATTCAGTTGATTTTTTTAAATAATATTTCAGTGTGAAATAAAAGTAGCAATGTCAAAAGAGCAGTATCAGCAGCAGCAGCAGTGGGGAACTCGAGGGGGATTTGCTGGAAGAGCTCGTGGCCGAGGTGGAGGTATGTTTCTGCATTAAAAAAATGCCACCATCTGCTGGAAGGAAATCTTTTCCAAATGTCTGAGTGTTTTGAGCTGCTTATTTACATTTTCTACGATCTTTTTAAATTTTCACCAAGCTTAAACTCAGCCACTAATTTGGTGTCTAGACCAGTGTTTCTCAACCTTAGCAACTTTAAGGTGTGTGAACGTCAACTTCCAGAACTGCCCAGACAGCTTTCTGGGAGTTGGTCCAGATATCTTGAAGTTGCCAAGGCTGAGAAACACTGGTCTAGATGACGACATTTATTTGTGTGCCGTTTTTTTCAAATTTGAGAAGGAACTGCTGGAGGGACATTTTTGAACAGTTGGGAAAGTTATGTAACATATCCACATGTGTGGCACAATGTGATCTAGCTGCTACTTTACCACAAAAGCCCCTAATTGGCTTGCCTGAAATTAAAACACATGGATTGTTTTTTCTACAGCATTTTAAACCATTTTATAGTTAAGTGTGATGTCAAAACCCATGCCATGCATAAAATTATGTCAATGAGAAGTGCTTAGCCAGCATCAGAAAGTATGATTTATTGTCCCTCTTTATCTGAGTTCTTCCGCTGCATGCTGTCTGAACCCGGACAGGTGAGGGTTGGGCTCAAACTGGTTAGCTCCCCTTTCTGGCTTGCTGGGAGGCAGGAGTGCCTGCAAAATGGGCTGTTTGTCTGGGCTTCTCTATGCCCTGCTACTCCTCCCCCACCAAAAAAATAAAATAAAATGGAAATAGGGTAGCGAGAGGAGGATTGCTGAGGTTTTTCATTTTTAAAGAAGAAAGTGTTAAAAAAGAAAAAAGTATGAGGCAGCTTGCTACTATGAAGGTGGCTGGAATTTCTGCTTCGATGGGCATCTAATGGGCATCTTTTGCCATATTATTTAGTACCTGAGCTGAAGGGTGCATGGCTTAACCATCATTAGCATCAAAACTGTGTAATGTACAAATTTACCTTTGTATCTATTGGGAAACAAAAACCTACTGATTTCAGAAGAATTTACCTGAATATGATTGATATTATCACATCAAACCTTAGGTTTGTTTCCATTTTCTTGCTGTAATTCTGCTCTAATTTTGTTGTAGGCCCCAGTCAAAGCTGGAACCCAGGATACAGTAATTATTGGAATCAGGGGTATGGCAACTATGGATACAACAGTCAAGGTTATGGAGGATATGGAGGATATGACTACACTGGCTACA